>NC_141161.1:30298267-30602594 GCF_053477565.2 Lygodium microphyllum | reverse complement strand
TGGATGTCTCAGCCAGAATCGCTAAGTGGGTGATACAACTCCAAGAGTTTGACTACACCTTAAGGTGGAGGATTCTACTCGAGCTTGCCTAGCTAATTTGTTGACCCATAGATGCCATCAAAAGAAGGAAAAGGAGAAGTGAAAGGTAAAAGAGGAGACACCTCCTCTTGAGGAGTTGCCACGGGTGGAGAATGCCCATGCCCTCTACTTGGATGGGGCCTACAAGCGTATTAAAGACAGAGCGGCAACAAGAATAGTGGTGTTCAGTCCTGAAGGTGACAAACTTTATGGAGAAGGTATCATCTTGGAGGATGTACATTCTAACAATGAGCCAGAATATCAAGCCTTGCTTTTAGGCTTGAGGTGGTGTCTCTCACATGGTATCACTCGACTTAATGTTTTTGGGGATTCTATGCTAATTGTTAAGCAAATGAAAGGAATCTGGGCTTGTAAAAATGATAACTTAGCAGTGAAAATGAGAGAAGCTAAAACTCTCATTAGAAAGCTACAAAAAGCCCAAATCTATTTTGTGCCAAGGCGCACAAATGGCAACACAGATGCTCTAGCAGAGCTGAAAATTTGAAAGAGGTAATGGTGGGCATTATTGTAGTAAAGCTTCCCTTGTTTGAGGGTAAGTTTCAACTACAAGATGTGCTCTATTTTCTTGAGCATGGTGAGGCACCTACACATATGAGTAAGAGTGAGAAAAGGTGGCTGGCTACTATGGCCACTAAATACCGCTTGATAAATGATGTGTTGTATTGCAAAGGAAAGGATGTAGTGCTTAGAAGGGTACCAACAGCAAATGAGATTATGGATGTGATTAACAGCTGCCATGAGGGAGTTTGTGGCAGACATTTTGCTCAAGAAATAACCAGCAGGAAGATTCTCCATGCCGATTTTATGTGCCCCAGTCTACATTGAGATGTGCAACATTGGTGCCACACTTGTGACGATTACCAAAAGGTCGACCAAGGAAGCTAGTGCATAAGGAACAAAATCCCATAACTATATATGGATCATTTGAGAAATGGGGGATTGATGCAATAGGGCCACTCCCACGAACTCAGTCTGGCAAGGAATACATCATAATGGGTGTGGACTACATAACAAGGTGGGTAGAGGCTTCAGCAACTAGTAGGATCACAGCCCAAGAAGTGAAAAATTTTGTGTTTGAAAATATTTGTTGCAGGTTTGGCACACCTTTGGAAATTATCTCTAATTGGGGTCCTAGTTTTAGGGTGAACCTAGTAGGGGAGCTAATGGAAAGGCTAAAAATCAAGCACAGGCATTCTACTCCCTATTACCCATAGCGTAATGGTTTGGTCGAAGAGTGAATGGACTGATTTGTAAGATAATTACCCAGCAAGTACACATGCACCCCAAGAACTAGGATAAAAAATTGAGTGCAACTCTTTGGGCCTACAGGACTTCATTCAGAATCTCACTTGGCTATACTCCATTTCACATCGTCTATGGCCAAGAGGCTTTGCTTCCTATAGAGGTGGAACTGGCCAGTTTGCATGTTTTAGTAACTAGCCGAGAGAAGAATCAAGATAAGAAGTTAGAGGAAAGGATCTTGGATCTAGAGAGGCTAGAATTAGACAGAGAAGCAGCAATCCAACACTATTCCATGCAAGCTGAAGAGAGGAGGAAGACATTTAATAAGAAGCTAGCTAGCAAACACATTAGGGAAGGATCACTTGTGCTACGCTATGATAACCGCTTTAATAACAGAAAGGATGCTAAACTTGTGTTTAAGTGGGAAGTGCCTTCATGGTCATAACGAGATATCCAAACAGCAGCTATAAGCTAGGTGACATGGATGGGAAGGTTCACAAGACAAGGGTAAATGGATGGTGACTGAAGCCTTATTTTCAATGAAATATGAACACTTTGGAGTAGTCATTCAATGAAGAGCCACCAATGAGGGGGTGCAGTCCTCCTTGCTCTATTGGACCATCATTAGCAAGCTAGAGGCATAAATGCCTCTAGCCTAAGGCAAGGGCTAATGATCCGGGTTTTTTAAAACCCAGATTACTACCATAAAATTTGGCCAAAACCCCTATCAAGGGCTTACCATATCACTTTGCGTTTACTCTTCAAGCACTAGGTATGCTACATTGCTTCTTGATTATGATAACTCATGAAATGGGGGGAACAAGGTCTTAGGAGGGATGTCAATGTAAAGGGTAAAATGGATGGTTATCTTAGTAAAGATGAGAATGGATTACACCTAGGAGTTGAGTGAGTGCATAGGTTTTTCAAAAAGGACTAGCCTCCAACTACACATGGATTTCGCCTGCATCACTGAGATTTGGAATCTATCACCATCATTACAGGATACCTCACCCTAGCACACAAGTCAATATCCACATCATGGTGTCATTTGGATCTTACACAAAAGCTCACAAGCATGGACCCTTCTGTCACATGCTTATATGTATTTATATATATATATATGGGGGACTAAAGTCAAAGTAGCTTTTGGAAGCCGTTTTTTATAATCTCAATAACTCCCAAGAAAAATCGAATTTCAAGAAAATTCCCGTGCCGATTGGTTTCGACCTGGTCTACAAAGTTGTAGAAGAAACTTTTTTCAAATTCTTCACGGATTTGAAGTTACAAAGGCGTAGGCTGCTAGCTACATGAAATTTGCTTCCCTCTTTCACCACACCAATTTTCCATTCTATCCTTCTTGTAAATATATTATAATAATATGGTTTGGGCACCCACCTCTTGTAATCTAGCTCCCTTTCTCTATTTTGTCTACCACCACCCTTGGCTTCTTGCATGATGACCAAGGTGGAGACTTGTCCCATCCACTATTCTCCATATTTTCAAAGATGCCATACATCATTTAGGATTATATTAATCAAGAAGATTAGCTTAATCTAACCCCTCATGGAAGCTATATAAAGAGCCCATGGAGAATGAAGAGGGGGGAGAAGGACAATGACAAGAACATGAGAGCACTCTAGAATACCCTCATTCTAGTCCATCTATTTGGGGTGAGCTATGAGTGAGTTCTTTTATTATGTAGTATAATGGCAAGCTTCCTCTACCTTATCTCCTCTTATCTCCCTCTCTCCTCATCGTCTCATTTCATGTAGCATAATGGCAAGCTTCCTCTACCTCTTCTCATCTTGTCTCCCTCTCCTCTCATCTCTCTCTCTCATATTCTAATATGGTGTCTAGTATATATATTCTCTCTTGTAAATTTTTGTCTTGGTTCTCTTGATTCTCTTTGAGAAAAGGGATGTCCTAGCCCATCCTCCCTTTGGCTAGGTGGTGCCCCTCTTTAGTTCTCTTAGTGAGGATTGGAGGTTGGATGGGTGAGAGGCAACCCATTCATCATTTTAGCCCTCAATACTTTTGACTATGTGACCAAAAGTACGTCACATATAAGTGACACATGAAAATTTAATTGAGATAAGTTATACTCTATTTGGATAGGTTTTCATAGTTTCTTCTTAAGGACTAACTATTCTATTTTTAAACTAGTTATATCCCATAGATATTTAAACTCATGAATTGTAACAAGGATTTTACCTTAATATTCCATATACACATCTCAAAAGATAAATTGGAGTGAAATCTTTGTTGCAATATTTACTATTGAGGTAAAACTCCTTGGAAGATGCAATGAATCTTTTTTGGGGTGTGCAATATATTGTTGGCTCTCTTATCCTAAGGTACATGCATAGACATACACTAGTGATGTAGTAAAAGAGACTACAAGAGATAAGAGATTTGACCATGTCGATAAATCTCACCAAAACTAACATGACGATCATTACACAACACATATAAGAGTTTAATTGAAATAAGATCTAAAATAGACTTAAGTAAATTTTGCATAGCTAGCTCAAACTTTTCATTATGATAAGTATTATTACACACTAAATTACAATTAAACAATTATCCTTACAAAGGATGATAGATTTTAATGAGCTCTTTAATACTATTTTAGAAAAATACTAACTTAAATAGATTTTTTAAATCAAACATGCTAGGTACCTTTTGTAAAAAATTAAAAAACTAAAGACATAGTTTCTTTAAGTAATATCACCAAAGAAAGGAAAATATTGCAAATGCTAATGGAAGTAACTTAAGAAAAAAAACAAAATTACATCAATGTGTCTTCCTTGATGAAAGGAGAAGGAATAGAGTTTAAACACCTGAAGTAGCCTTTATGAGAGTGGAATTTTGGTGCCGAAAATTGCTTAAAAATAGCTAAAAATTATGAATATCAAGGGAAAAATATCCAATGTCAAAGGCGGCGGCTCGACCTAGGACGATTTTAAGCGTCAAAGTGCTCTAAGGATGCCCGGGCAATACTTGCGGATTTTTAGTAATTTTTCCATGCGCCTGCGTAAGTCAGAGAAGCTGTCGACCAGTCCAGGATGCCGAGACGAGCTCACAAAAATTTTCAGATTGGGATTTGGACATCGTATGCGAGAGAGACGGGAAAAGGGCCAAAAGGCCGGTCAAAATTGGGAGGTGCCCAAAAAGGAGAAGGGAAGGGGTGCCTTTGTGAAGGGGCACCCCCCTTCCAAAAAAAACGAATTAGGAGGGGGGCGGCGGCTGATCAAAGCCGCCGCGAAAAAAAATGCCCCCCCCCCCCCCCTACAAATCGAGATGCTGGCTGCTAAGCAAGCCATGAAACCAATTGCAGCAGGTAACTGCACTCATCCTCCGCTCTGTATCGCTCCGTTCCACACAGTCAATTGCAGCCTATAAAGAGAGAGAGAGAAAATTAGTCTTTCTCTCTCCTCTGAGGGGGAGTTCATGTGGGAAGAGAAAAGAAGAAGAAAGAATGATGGAGGCTTGTCCGGCATTGATCGGATTGCTCCACGGGCTAGAAATGGTGACTTGCGATCATCATGAGCATGAAGTGGTGCTGATTTTCAGATTTGCAGCCATGGACATGAAACCCGAAACACGCAAATAAGCGGTAATTCAATTTTTTCAAAGGAAATAAAATGTTGTTCATGTGGGCTAAAAATTATTTATGTTGCTGTTTTCCATTAGTACTTGTTGATCATAATTAGAAAATCAGAAAAACATGCATCTTATGGCCCAAAATAATACACTAAAACACGTAAAATATGGAAATCAAGGGAAAATGATGTTTTTGGGCATAAAAAGGGAGGAATAAATAGAAACACCAATTAAATTTTCATTTTTATTGCAAGAAGGAACTAAGGGCCATAGCCCATAACCTATTTTGAATTTTCAGTAATAAAATAATGCAAAAAATAAGGGAAAATACAAGGAAAATAGAGAAAAACCACAAAAAATAGGAAAAAAATGCATTTTGGGTGCGGAAAATTAAGAAAAATTAAGAACAATGTTTGTGAATGTTTGTGGGGACTGAAGCATGAGGATTTGCCTCAGTTCAGCCCCACCTTCTTGTTCTAGTGTGTTTTTCCCGCTTTTTACACATAAAATGATGGCAAAATGCCTTATAAATCTATACAACAATGCAACATTTGATCGATGGGAGGGTAGAGTGGTTAAAATGTGTCTAAATGCGGAGTAAAATGATGAAAAGATTGTTGGTTTTTTGTTTGCATGCCATATAGGTCGGTGAATAATTATAGAATGAGAGCCTAGTAGCACGAGGGTTCCCTCGGTGCTAGGTTCGTGCAACGCCGAATAAGAACGGTAGTTGAAAATCATTGAAATGATGTTTTCCACATGTGAACAATATTGATTTTATAATTGTTAGAGCACTTAGCATCCACAATATGCATAAATCATGGAAATATTTAAAGGTATCAGAAATCCTGGATGCACAGTAATTGCTTTCATTAGGACCTTGACCCACGTTGAGTGAGTGACAGGACACCCTAAGCCATAGGCTAGTCGTGGGGTCTAGGGGAAAGAGAAGTAAGGATAATGGTACATTCCTGTATACGATTAAATGGTACCTTGAGTGGATTTTGTGCGAAATGTTTATATGTTGAGCGACGCACCGAGGGGCCAATCCCCAAGGTGTAGAAGAGTTGCAGAGGGGTGGTGGCACTTAGCCATTGGAGGACCCCCTATGTTTGTGCTTCGTGCCATTAGGCAATGTGTAAGGGACTCCCTCTGAGGAGTAGTGGGTGAGAGAAGAGTGGATTACAAACGACGTAATACAAATGCAAGATATTTAGGAAGGCAATGTGTGTGTCATCAACGCTCCTGGCCGCGAGGCCATGGGGTTGTTGAGCACGTATGATAGAGGTCCGGCTAGTGCACGAGTGATGCCAGGAGGCATATTCCACGGTGGATTCCGTGAGGTTTTACGGTGGATTCCGTAAACTTAGATGACCGGGGCTCATACGCAAAGAGGATTCTTTGTGCGAGAAGTTGATGGGGACGCCTGTCCTTTTCGGGCGTTTCATTAATTTAGTGTGTACATGGGTGATTCCATAGCGGGTGATTCCGCAAAATGCATATTAAATTAATAAACGTTTATGAGTTTAGAGTGCGCACTCGTAATAAATTAAGGTTAGGATTTATTTCTAACCAGTTGATTTATTTATGTAGCTGAAGACTGCTAGGTATTCACTTTTGTCGGTTTAATTGTGTTATTTTACTAACGATTGTGAATGCTTCAGTTGATGTGTAGAGATAGCAGCAGTGGCGGAGGAAAGCATTGGAGTCTAGCGGGTTTTCGATCTTTGGACTATATTTTGATAGGCGCCACGCCTATATTTTGTTATGTCTATAGAGACATCGATTATTTATTATTATTTTGTATGCGCTTATGCGCCTGGATATGTTATTTTTATTTGGACATTGAGATTGGGCGTGCCAGACTCTTTGGGCACCGTCCATTAGCTTTATTTTCTTATTTTTGGTAGAAAGCAAACTCAAAAGCTAAAAGCTTGTCATATTTTTGTAATTGTGCTATTTTTGAGCATGAAGATTGGAAATATACATTAAATACATGCTTTGTGAAGCGCTCACACAAGGCATGGGGGAGATTCAACCCAATTTGTCTCTTGTCTCATGTCGTGCTTGCTTTTACATTGGTTTTTGTGCTAAAAAGTAGAGTACTTTGTTCTTGGGGACCTTTGGGAATTCACTACGTGAGTTACCTGCGTCCGATCTGCGCACCAGTGGTATCAGAGCGGAGCAGAGATCAAGGGCTTCCAATCGCTACCAATCTCGGGCGAAGGCGGAGCTCCAGGAACAAACGGCCTCTACAGTCAATCTCGTCGCAAACCGTCGATACAGGCAGACTTCTGGCGATCAAGAACCCCTATTTCTACTGTCAGATCGCGAAGGACCACTCTCTGTCGGCGGAGGACCACTCATCAATTCTCTTCATCAAGTCGTGATAAACAGTAAGAAGCCATATCTCTATCTTCAAAAAGCTTAGTGTAAAAGCTTAATACAAAGCTTAAGAAGCTTAAAAAGCTTCAAATCGTCAAATCATTGCCAAGAAGAGGAACTCCGAAATTTCCACGCTGTGAAAAAACGGCGCCCCCCCCCCCTCACGATAAAAAACGGCGGACTTACTTAAGCTTATTAAGCTTAAGCTTAACTAATTAAGCTTAAGTCATCAAGCTACTCTCAAGTCAGACAAGGCAGAGAAGTTTGTAAACTCCGAGTCTCGCACTCCAGAAGACAAGTTCCGTAAGTCGACTCTAATCAAGTCCTGCAAGTTCTGCAAATCGGCTAAGTTCAGCAAGTTCACAACCCTACAAGTCTGTTAAGTCTGCAACTCTGCAAGTCAGACTAAATCAGAACTGACTAACGCTCGAAACTCCTAGAAGACCTGTTCGTTTGCAAAAACTCAGAACTGGAAAGTTATTCGCAGCAAGCTGTTTTACCTATCTACAAGTTCGTTGAAGTACTTTCAGCAAACGGAGACAAAAATATTTCAGAATTTCTGAAAATTGAAGAAGAAAATACCCAAAAATACATAGCCTTGTAACCCCAAATTTGAGCTACGCTCATCCCGCTAACTGATTTTGAGTGAGAAAGGTTTGTTGAGTTTTACAGGATGACTACCCCACATATGGATGATCCTATGGCTGAAGACGATCTACCCGAGCCTACCATGGAACAAAAGCTGGATCTTATCATGCTACAATTGGACGAAGAGCGAAGAGCTAGGCAAGCCTTGCAAGCGCAATTGACAAAGCTACAAGGAGCGTCCACTGATAAAGAAGAACCCCAAGCTGAAGATCTGATTCGCCGTACCATCGACGCCACTCTTGAAGCACAAACCATTCGCAAGGAATCCAAGATAAGTAAACGAAGTTTCAAGTTTCGCACTTTCAATGGCATAAGAGAAGGAAAGACTGTTTTATCATTCATTAGCCAGTTTGATGACTATTTCCATGAGGAAACTTATCCTGAGAAAGATAAAATCAAGTGTGTTACTAATCATCTGATAGATAGAGCATCACTTTGGTGGACTGTCGTCCGCAAGAGTATAGAATGTCCTGCTACATGGGAAGATTTTAAGAAGAAGTTCATGCAAAATTTCCTACCACCGCAATTTCATGAGAAGGCAATCAAGCAATGGGATTTACTTCAACAACGCGACCGTGAGCCTATTCCACAGTATACAGAGCGTTTTTGGAATGCACTCCTACAGCTACGCATGCTTGAAGACGTACCAGAGACGACCCATAAGCGGAAGTACATGTCTGGACTTCTTGGACATTACTACGCTGAGGTGAATATGTTCAAGCCTGCTACCCTTGAAGATGCCATCTCCTTAGCTCACGACACTGAAGATAAGTTACGTGGAAGAGATCGACGACCACAGCCATTCCAAGCAAACGGTAATTATGGATCTAAACAATTCAATTCAAATTTCAGAAGGTTTAATCCAGGTCATTTTTCATCACCATCTTTCCGCAAGAATTGGCCTAAACCACCCGCATTACCATCCACTGTCAATCCAAATCCTAAGCCTATCCAACAAGCAAATCCAAATATACCCAGACTCCCAGCCATTGCAAATAATGTGACCAAAGCCAAGCCCATCGTATGCTACAAGTGTCACCAGCCAGGCCATCTCGCAGCAAATTGTCATTCAAAGAAGCCATCAGCACATATCAACTACCTTGGAGCTATGGATGAAGACGAGCATGAGGATATGCCGGATTTCACTGAAGAAGAAGATGATCCTACTACTACTTCCGACACTTTACCAGGTATGCCTACTTTACATTCATTGTTGACTATGAAATGTATGGTGCATGGAAAAGAAAGAACTGTATTGCATGATGACGGTAGTATGCATGACTTTATTTCAGCAAAATTGGTAAAGGAATTAAAATTGCATACAGTACCTACGCATTATCGCATAAAAGCTGCATTTTTAGGCACTAGGTACAATGGCACACAAGAAGTTCAAGATCTAGAAATTCAAATTGGTCCATATATTGAAAGAAGAAATTTCTTAGTTGTCCCATTACAATCTATCGACATTATTCTAGGAATGCCATGGAGACACCAACATAATCCCAATATAGATTATTCCACACACACAATGAATATTAATTTTCAAGGAAAATCTATTACATTATTTGGTATGCATGCATCTCATATGTTTCCACTGCTTTCGCATACTCAAGCAAAACGTGCACTACGCAAGAATACTAAATCATATCTCATTTGGGTGAATGAATTACACGCAAAAGAAACTCATATGCACCCTAGACATAAGGAATTTCTTGCATATTTTAAGGATTGTTTTGCAGAAGACCTACCACCAGGTTTACCTCCATCACGTCCAGAAGACCATAAGATTGACCTAATACCTGGCACACAACCACCTTGCAAAGCCCCATATAGGCACAATCAAATAGAGCAAAAAGAAATCCAGAGTCAAGTAGAAGAATTACTAAATAGAGGTTTAATTCGACCTAGAAGTTCCCCATTCGGTGCACCTGTGCTCTTAGTCAAGAAAAAGAATAATACTTATCAGATGTGTATTGACTACCGAGCATTAAACAAGATCACTGTAAAAAATAGGTATCCTATACCTAGAGTTGATGACTTTATGGACAAACTGCAAGGATCTTCTATATTTAGTAAAATTGACCTTAAATCTGGATATCATCAGGTGAGGTTAGATAGATCCGACATATTTAAGACTGCATTCAGGACACAGTTTGGCCATTACGAATTCTTAGTTATGCCATTCGGATTAACTAATGCACCTGCCACTTTCAGTAGAATGATGAACCGTATTCTTCTAAAATATCAATATTGTGTGATTGTTTTCTTTGATGATATTTTAGTATTCAGTCAAAGTGAAAAAGAGCATTATGAGCATTTATCATTAGTTTTTCAATTACTGAAAGAAAATCAATTGTTTGCAAATCCTGACAAGAGTGAATTCTTTAAGACAGAAATAGAATATCTAGGTCATATTGTATCAAAAGAAGGAATAAAAGTTGATCCTAAGAAAATTGACGCAATATTGCATTGGCCTATTCCTAAAAATGTACATGAATTACGCTCATTCCTTGGTCTTGCTAGTTTCTATAGGAAGTTTGTACGTAATTTCTCATTACTTGCTTTACCACTGACCAAACTTCTTAAGAAAGGCATTGTTTATCAATGGACTGAAAACCAGCAGAAATCCTTTGATTTACTTAAACGTGCATTGACCAATGCCCCTGTTTTACAATTGCCTGACTTTAATAGACCATTCTTTTTAGTTGTGACCGATGCTAGGGGATCAGGAATAGGAGCCGTGCTAATGCAAGACAACCATCCAATAGCATATTCTAGTTCTAAACTGAAACCCTCTGAGCTTAAATATTCCACTTATGACAAGGAACTCTTAGCAGTTGTACAAGCATTGAAACAATGGAAGCATTATTTAATGGGTTCAGAATTCATGATAAAGACTGACCAGCAAAGCATTAGACATCTACTTAGCCAACCCCAAATTTCTGACCGCCATATCAAATGGGCTTCATTCATTCAAAGTTTCCATCCTATCATTCAATACCAACCTGGAAAAGAAAATGTAGTTGCTGATGCATTGAGTAGAAGACCTGCAATTCATAACATTTCTATCATATCTTTTGATTCTTTGATTGCTATGAAAGACACATATCACCAGGATATTACTTTTCATTCTGATTGGCAAAAATTAGTTCAAAATAATTTCATTCCTGTTGATTCATTGTCATATAATGATGGATTTATGTTCTTTGAAAAGAGACTGTGTGTTACTATTCCATTCCGATCTTTTGTTTTGAATGAAATTCATTGTCCCCCATATCAAGGTCATAGGGGTATCATTTCTACATTACGCATGTTAACTGAATATTTTTATTGGCCGCATATGGATGCAGATGTGTCTAATTTTGTTTCTGAATGTCTGATTTGTCAAAGAATAAAAAGACATCATGGTAAACAATATGGGTTATTAATGCCTTTATCTATTCCATCTAAACCTTGGGAACATATATCTATGGATTTCATTACTGGCTTACCAAATACTAAATCTAACCATGACATGATTTGGACAATTGTAGATAGATTTAGTAAGCAAGCATATTTCATTGCATGTAAGAAAACTTTAACAGCATCACAAGCAGCACAGTTATTTTTGAAAACTATTTTTACTAACCATGGATTGCCGAAAGTGATTATTTTAGATAGAGATTCTAGATTTTGTAATAATTTATGGATTACACTGTTTGCAAATCTAGGCACAAAGATTGATTTTTCATCTGCATTTCATCCAGAAACAAATGGACAAACAGAAGCCACAAATAGCACTATTTTAGATCTTTTACGTGCATACACTATCTCTAAACCTCAGACATGGGATACTCATTTACATTTATTACAGTTTGCATATAACAATACACCGCACACATCTACAAAGAAAGCACCTTTTGAAGTTATTTATGGATATAGATTATCTACAACTGTTGCATCTTTGTCTAATAGAATCCAAAGTGCCGATGATATTGCTGTTATGCATAACACTATTTTTGATGAAGTAAAGGATATGATTGCTAAAGCCCAACAATCATATACCAAACAAGCCAACAAGAAAAGACAAGCCATGAATTTCAAAGTTGATGATTATGTTTGGCTTAGAATAGAAAAGCGTAGACTGCAAAGTGTAGATAGACATCCAGTTGTTAAATTAGCCCTTAGATTCTACGGACCATTTAGAATCATTCATAAGATTAATGACAATGCATTCAAGTTAGAATTGCCATCTCATTGGAAAATTCATAATACATTTCATATTAGTTTATTGAGACCATTTAGAGGACAATTACCTATCCACCCTGTCTATGAAAACCCACCTTTACTAGAAGAAGAGACTGAAATACTTGAACCAGAAGCCATCATAGACACTGATTACATGACCACTAGAACTGGACGAAGGTACTCTAGATATCTCGTGAAATTTAAGAACCATCCTGTAGAAGAAGCACAATGGATGCACGCTAGAGACCTAAATGCTTTCCCCACTCTGTTAGCTCCACATTGAGCTAATAGCAATTGAGGTCAATTGCTATCCCACCCCGGGGGTATGATGCCAGGAGGCATATTCCACGGTGGATTCCGTGAGGTTTTACGGTGGATTCCGTAAACTTAGATGACCGGGGCTCATACGCAAAGAGGATTCTTTGTGCGAGAAGTTGATGGGGACGCCTGTCCTTTTCGGGCGTTTCATTAATTTAGTGTGTACATGGGTGATTCCATAGCGGGTGATTCCGCAAAATGCATATTAAATTAATAAACGTTTATGAGTTTAGAGTGCGCACTCGTAATAAATTAAGGTTAGGATTTATTTCTAACCACTTGATTTATTTATGTAGCTGAAGACTGCTAGGTATTCACTTTTGTCGGTTTAATTGTGTTATTTTACTAACGATTGTGAATGCTTCAGTTGATGTGTAGAGATAGCAGCAGTGGCGGAGGAAAGCATTGGAGTCTAGCGGGTTTTCGATCTTTGGACTATATTTTGATAGGCGCCACGCCTATATTTTGTTATGTCTATAGAGACATCGATTATTTATTATTATTTTGTATGCGCTTATGCGCCTGGATATGTTATTTTTATTTGGACATTGAGATTGGGCGTGCCAGACTCTTTGGGCACCATCCATTAGCTTTATTTTCTTATTTTTGGTAGAAAGCAAACTCAAAAGCTAAAAGCTTGTCATATTTTTGTAATTGGGCTATTTTTTAGCATGAAGATTGGAAATATACATTAAATACATGCTTTGTGAAGCGCTCACACAAGGCATGGGGGAGATTCAACCCAATTTGTCTCTTGTCTCATGTCGTGCTTGCTTTTACATTGGTTTTTGTGCTAAAAAGTAGAGTACTTTGTTCTTGGGGACCTTTGGGAATTCACTACGTGAGCTACCTGCGTCCGATCTGCGCACCAACGAGCCAATGCCGGCCCGTTCTAGGTTCCATCAGTGGTGCGTCTGCCGGGAGCCACTTAAAAGTAGCGGTCCTCGAATCCTGGTTGCCTAGGGACTAACTAGCAGTTTATGCCAAAGGATACTGTAATTGATCCGTTATTCATCGATAAGCATCGTCTAGCAGAAATCCAAAAGCAAGAGAGAGACAAAAGAGCTAGGTGACATGCTGAAATTTTTAGGAGATATTCTCCTAAGCGTAGCGGTGCTGAACCCTTACGAGGGAGTGGATCTAGTGGTCTTGGGGCCACAAGCAGTAAGTTAGGAGAAGGTGGAAGCTCTAGTGCTCCCCTTTCTTCCATAAGCCAGTCTACATCAAGTGCGGGAGGTGTAACCCCACCTTCCCTTATTCCTAGTGCAAATCCAATCCTCGTCATGGCGCAGCCTATTGCAATCCCAGCAAGAACAACGGATTTTCCGGCTCTAGGTTACCCGCTACCCATTTTTAATAGATTAGTTGAGGAAGATGCGGAACTCCACATTAGGGAGTTTCAAAAGCTGATGTTTAACTGTCACATCCAAGAAGAAGGACATTTAATGATGTTCTTCAATATGACTCTCAAAGGAAGGGCCGCTATATGGTATTATGGTTTAGAAGCCAGAACCATATTGAATATTGATTCATTTTATGGAGCTTTTCAAAGGGAGTTTGCCCCTGAAAGGGGTGGGCAATATTGGTTGCGTGTACTCAATGTGACCCGCCAAGAACCACACGAGGATATTCGTGCTTATGCGAAGAAAATAAAAGAGGTTTTCCGTAAGTTGGACACCTCTATTCCTATCCCCACAGCTGCCCAATTGTAATATTTCCTACATGGTTTGGACTTTAACATCCAATTACAGTTGAGTAGTGTCCCCTTGGGGGATATAGATACTGCCATTACACGAGCACAAGAGGTGGAATCCCGACTACAAGCAGCCTATGCTTCTCGAGACAATTCGAATATGGGTTTAGTATTGGGAAACAATGTGGCGATGGCCAATGGCAGTAGTGGCCAAGGGATAGCAGTGGCTAACCCTAATGGGAGAGGGAGCATGATGCAGAATGTCCCTTTATTACCAACTCCCCCTAGCATGTCGATGCCTATAGGCAGTCAAATGGCTCCAAATGGTGGAGGCCAGGTGGTCAATTCTAATACCATGCCTGTGGCTCAACAACCAGTGCCAAATCGAATAGTTAGGCTAATGGAACGACATGGTCATGACCAAGGCTATGAGTCGAGCGCTTCCAATGTTCTTGGTGAGGTGAAGGACATGATGAAGCATTATACCGACATGATTACAGAGCAGTATCGGCAAATAGCTGTTGATGTCAACTTCCTTAAAAAACAACAAAATTTGATAGGAAGTAGATACCTAGATGAGGGTGCACCTTCGAGGTTTAGTTGCAAATGGTGTGGTGGGAAGCACTATCCAAGAAATTGCCCAAATGTTAAGTGCGACATCTGTGGAAAATCCGGCCATTTAGCAGCTACTTGCTGGAGTAAGATCAGTTCCCTCCAGCGAGGTAGTCGGCAACCAGGGCCTGTTAATCATCGTGTGCAAGGAAATGATTCCCAACGAGAAGATGGGCCTAAACAAATACTTCAACGACCAAAGACTACAGTGGAGGAGCTACCCAGTGGGAGTGGGGTTAGTTTGATTGAGGCTGTACGCGTTAATGATGCTGAAACCTCTAATCTGCGAGTTGTTCTTACAAGAGGTCAAAAGGGTAGAGAGGCCGACAAGGATAAGCCTGTCGACGGAAACCCTAAACAAGGCGACAAAGGAACGCAAGTTTTGGATCTTGCCATGGAAGGGGGACCTTTGAAGCCCGTGGAAAGTAAAGCCGATAAGGAACCACCAAAGAAGAAGGTGAAAGTTAAGAAAGAGGCAAGAAAGCCGGTTCAGCAACCTAAAGAGCGGATGGTTTGGCGTGAAAAGCGAACTCTATCGAACTATCATGAATTCGATTTGGCGAGCTCTCTCTACGAAGTCAAGCCGGATGTGAATCTTTTACAGCTTACTAAGCTTTCCCCAGGAGTATGCAAGGAATTTAGAAAGATCCTACGTATCGAGTATATCGTAGAACCTTTGGGTATTGTGCGAGTTGGTGATGACTGGTTCGAGCATGCTGAGAAGCATTGCCCAAGGGTTGTAGCCTATGTCGATGGGATATTAGTAGATTATGCCATTGTCGACATGGGATCATCTGTTAACATTATGAGTTCTGAATTGATGGAAAGGTTGGGTCTTGCGATCCAGAAAGATACCTCCACAATTCTCAGAATGGCAGATGATAGTTTGAGACAGCCGGAAGGCTGCATTACTAAGGTCCATGTCACTGTTGCAAATGTAGAATGCTTGTTGGACTTTAGGGTGATTCGGTTTGCAGGCCGGCCAAGTTACCAAGTATTACTCGAACGACCTTGAATCTTGCAAGCGGACTGCCAAGTAGATATACCCGCCTCGACTAATATTCGGTAGAGGTGCCCAGCGTGTGGTGGTTAATGCATATCCTGAGTCCCCACAGAGTGAGAGAGCTCCTCTATC
Organism: Lygodium microphyllum; assembly: GCF_053477565.2. Taxonomy (NCBI): domain Eukaryota; kingdom Viridiplantae; phylum Streptophyta; class Polypodiopsida; order Schizaeales; family Lygodiaceae; genus Lygodium; species Lygodium microphyllum. The sequence continues at coordinate 30,586,632 of NC_141161.1, read as the reverse complement.
CTCTACAGAATTGGAGACATTAGAAGATTTATCTGCCAGTGAGACATCATCGAGTGATGAGTCCAAAGAGGGATCCACCACGGAAGACATCTATTAGATCACTTTGAATGAGCCGATAGAGGGCCAAGATCGTATAAGAGATGCAGATGTTATCGAGCTAGACCTTGGTACGCCTGATGATTCGCGGCCAATCAAATTAGGGTCTATGCTCAGCACAGCAGAAAGGGAGGACTATGTGGCCTTGATTCAAGAATTCTGTGATATCTTTGCCTGGAGTTATGATGAGTTGAGAGGCATTCCTCCTAGTTTTGCTGTTCATACAATTCCGTTGAAAGAGGGCAGTCGTCCTGTACGGCAGAAAGTAAGGCGTATGCCTTTCGAACTGAGGGACGGGCTATTTGAAGAGTTACAGAAGCTTCGAAGAGCAGGTTTGATTTTTCCTGTGCAACACATGGAATGGTGTTCACCAGTTGTGATCAGAAAGAAGAAAAATAATCAAATCCAATTATATGTAGACTTTAGAGAGCTGAATAAGCAGACAGTTAAGGACTACTATCCGTTGCCATTTATTGACCAGATTTTGGATCAATTAGCGGGTAGGGAGATATATTCGTTTATGGATTGCTTTGCAGGATATAACTAGATGGCAATTGCAGAAGAGGACAAGTTGAAGAAAACTTTTATTACTGTATTCGATACTTTTGCATACCATGTGATGGCCTTTGGTTTATGCAATGCGCCTGGTTCGTGGCAACGAATAGCAGATAAGACATTCGGTGACATATCCCCTGAAGAGTTGAAGGTGTTTATTGATGACTTAGGGGCTGCCACTGTGAGAGGAAGGCAGTTGATCATTTTAAGAAAATGTTTTGAGCGCTGTAGACAATTTTGTATCGATCTAAACCCACGGAAGTGTGTTTTTGGAGTACCTTATGGGCTATTGTTGGGTCATGTGGTCAGTTCGGTAGGAATTGCGACAGACCCTGAGAAGGTCAAAGTTATAGTTGCCATGGGTCCACCACGCACTCCGAAAGAAGTTCATAGCTTTCTGTCTTTGGTTGGTTATTACCGTAGATTCATAAACGCCTTGGAAGAAAGAACGTTGCTACTTACAAATTTATTGTCCTTTAGCTGTTTATTTGTATGGGGTGACCCTTGTAAGGCAGCATTCGAGGATGTGAAACAAGAGCTAGCAAGAGCTCCCGTTCTAAAAGCACCTAAAAGAGGTGAGGTGTTCTATATATTCTCAGTAGCCACCATGTATAATATCAGCTTGCTGTTTAGCCCAAATTTGGGAAGAGAAGTGGTATCATCCGATTGCTTTTGCTAGCCGGAAGCTGGGGGTATCTGAAATCAATTATACCTACATGGAGAAGTTGTGTCTAGCGATGGTCTTTGGGACCAAGAAATTCAGGCATTATATTCTCTATGAGAAAGTCGTGCTTTATACGAAGGCGGAGGGACTTCGATTATTGATGAATAAGCTATAGCAGGTCGATCGTTTAGCGAAGTGGTTAATCACTTTGCAAGAATTTGATTATGAAATCAGGAGTAAGCCACCAAGGTTGCAAGGCATCGTGGAATGTCTTGTGGACTTTGGGGAGCTGAAAGAATCTGTGGCTGAAGATAGTGACATGGAGTTGTTATTCAAAATAGATACGGCATCTATTCCCTCCTGGTACGCTGCAATAACGCATTATTTATCAACGGGAGAGGCGGGATCCAAATTATCTAAAGCTGAGAGAAGGAAAATTAGGCAACAAGCGTTAAAGTTTGCCTTGATCGCAGGTACATTATATCGGCAAGGGGTTGATGACATCTATAGCCGATGTGTGATGCCTGACGAGGTGCCATTCATTTTGGAAGAGTGCCATGATTCTGCTTGTGGAGGCCACTTTGCTGGACGGCTTACAGGACAAAAGGCTTTAAGAGTAGGTTATTGGTGGCCTGCCATCTTCCAGGATGCGTTTGCGTATGTTAAGAGATGCGATATTTGTCAACGACATGATAGTCGAGAGAATAGGAAACGACCACTCACCCCTATTATGGCGATACTTCCATTTGAGAAGTGGGGAATAGACTTTGTGGGTCCTATTACTCCATCGTCGATTGCACAAAAGAGGTACATCATTGTAGCAACTGACTACTTCACAAAGTGGTCAGAAGCACGTGCAACAAGGAAAGATGATGCTAAAGAAACTGCTAGTTTCCTTTTAGAGCAGATAATATGCCGTTTTGGTCCGCCGAAAGAATTAGTGTCGGACCGCGGAACCCATTTCCTGAATAAGGTGATCAAAAGCTTGACAGAGACTTGGCAAATCAAGCATAACAAGACAACCCCATATAACCCGCAAGCCAATGGGCAAGTTGAAAGCACCAACAAGCAGCTTGTGGGCATCCTGTCCAAAATTGTGTCGGAAAAGAAATGGGATTGGGATAAAAAGTTAAATGTAGCAGTGTGGGCCTATAATACGACTTTCAAACGAGCCACTGGCCATACCCCGTTCAAGTTAGTATATGGGGAGGAGTGTGTCTTGCCTTTAGAGATTGAGCTGCCGACTATTCGGTTTGCCATCAATCATTCTTTGAGTGATGAAGACGCACTTTTTGAGCGCTTGACGACACTGGCACATTTAGATGAGCTTAAGCTGTAGAGCTTATTGCATCAAGAAGTGGAGAAGCGCCGAATGAAGCACCTACATGACCTCAAAGCCAAGAAATACACCTTCAAGAAAGGACAGCTTGTTCTGTATTATGACGCACGACGTGAATTATTTCCAGGCAAGCTAGAGCCCAAATGGGATGGGCCCTATAGGATCGTTAGAATAGGAAAGAATAAGTCCACAGTCTTGTTAGCTGACCTTGAGGGGATAGAATTTAAAAATAAGGTTAATCTTAATAAGATTAAACCTTATTATTTCTGATTGCACTAATACTATGACTGCCTTGCAGGTTTAGGCGAGATCGATCAAATATCTGCAAGGAAATCGTGATAGAGGTTGATGGGTCGTCTGATCCCTTATTTAGAACACCCATATTTAGAATGAAGGTATCATCAGGGAAAGCTCATTTGGTGGAGCAAAGGATATAAGGTGACTGAGCAAGAAGGTGGGACATTTATTTGGGAGATCAAGGTCTTCTGCCATCACTGTCTACAAATTTTGACGAGCATCCCTGTTGAATTCAATGATGATGGAGGGATGGAGCCTACATTCCACCCATTGAATATGCTGAATTTCGATTACCATAATTACGAGTAGAGTTCCGGATGGCGGGATATGTAAACCCTTTATGGACGTACACCTTGTACTTTGATGGGGCGTCCAGGGGTGCATGCAAAAAAGGAAGTGTAGGAGTTGTCATCCGAGACCCCCGACGACGCATTGTCATGAAGTTAGCAGCTTATCTCGGGGTGAATTTTACTAATAATATGGCAGAATACAAAGCCCTGATTATGGGTTTGAATATTGCAAAGAAGGGTGGTATCCGCCAGTTATTGGTGAAAGGGGACTCTCAGTTGGTTTTAAATCAACTCAATGGGACGTACATGGTACGAAACCCCATCCTTTGCATGTACCATCATACTGCCATAGTCCTGCTAGACGAATTTGATAGAGTGTCTTTTCAGCTGATTCCATGAAACTGGAATCAGTTTGCCAATTCATTGGCTAATCTTGTGTATGAAGAAGACCTCTTCTTTAATTTTGGCCCTTGTCCTGATATATCTATTGATGGTTAGACAGGACCTGGTCGTTTGTGGGGTATGCTTTCTGAACATGCCCTCTTTGGCAGACGATGGTTGATCTGGGTGATGCAGAGGGTAGGCGAGACTCATCTGCCTTTATTATCTTGGACCCACAGACAGATTAGACGGCATGTGATGCGAACACCTCTTGCGATATACGCAGGAGGGATGGGTCATAATCTAATGCACCTAGTTTAGGGCTACGAGCCTCTGTTCCCCTGGGAATGGTATGCTTTGATGTCTATCATAGTTATTTCCAAGAGGATGTTATGCGTAGTATTGTTTGATTTCATTAGGCCAAGAGGGCCATTTCCTTGTCTAGTGCGGGTGCGTTTAATCAGGTTTGTGTTTTAAGTGTTGTGCTAGACAGGTTTTGTGATTCGTGGAATTTGGTGGAGCCTGGAGGAGCCTTTGCTGCGATGGAAGCTTCTTGTGGCCAATCCAAGTGATACCTCTCCTTTACGAGTACCTTTCTTTCCTGTTATATGTGTATTTGTACTTGTCGAGGGGATATATTTTTGTTGGGGACCGGCAATGAAGGCATGAAGTCCCAGGTTTAGGTTAAGTATGTTTGAGGGAGGTTGGAGTAGTCATTGCCTTCTGTAAAGACATTGTCAGGCATCGAAAGACTTGTTTTAGAAGGAAGTCCTAGTGGCCCTGTTCTGCTTAGCCGACTAGGCAGTCGTTCTAGGAGTTCTTGTTAGTAGTGAGGCAGTTAGAGAAGCCTGCCAGAAGACAATAATAATGATGCCAAGAAACCCTGAACATCCTAAAAGACGAATCTAAATACGAAGGCGTGTAAAAAGGGGTTCTAACCCCTATCAAAGAAAAGAAAAGAACTGAAAATATATAAGCAGTTGATCATTTCCTTGCGAGGGCCTAGTAGGTTCCTGGGGACGATTCAGACCCGGGGCCGATACCTTGTCTTCCTAGGGGTGGGTTCTTGCTGGGAAAAAAATGACAAAACAAGGAAGGTTGGAGCAAAAATAAAAGTGAGCGTTAGAAAAGGATTAAGTGTCGCCTTGCGAGGGCTTGGTAGGTTCTTGGGTGCCGAGACAGGTCCTGAGGCCGATGCCTTGTTCTCCTTGGGTCACTACACTCAGCTCCCTCCTTTTTACATGCCCAAGTATGTTAATAAAATAAAAACCCTAAAAGAAGAAATGTACTGATAGAAAATATTCCTTGATCAGGCTATAGGAGTCCTCGCCTTGTAGGAGCTCCTAGTTGTGTTGTCTTTAGTTGGTAACTGCACTCATCCTCCGCTCTGTATCACTCCATCCCGCGCAGTCAATGGCAGCCTATAAAGAGAGAGAGAAAATTAGTCTTTCTCTCTCCTCCCTCTCTCTCCTCTAAGGGGGAGTTCATGTGGGAAGAGAAAAGAAGAAGAAAGAATGATGGAGGCTTGTCCGGCATTGATCGCCGGCATTCATCGGATTGCTCCACGGGCTGGAAATGGTGACTTGCGATCATCATGAGCATGAAGTGGTGCTGATTTTTAGATTTGCAGCCATGGACATGAAACCCGAAACACGCAAATAAGCGGTAATTCAAATTTTTCAAAGGAAATTTGAGATTTCATGACTTTTGATTGATAAAATGTTGTTCATGTGGGCTAAAAATTATTTATGTTGTTGTTTTCCATGAGTACTTGTTGATCATAATTAGAAAATCAGAAAAACATGCATCTTGTGGCCCAAAATAATACACTAAAACACGTAAAATATAGAAATCAAGGGAAAATGATGTTTTTGGGCATAAAAAGGGAGGAATAAATAGAAACACCAACTAAATTTTCATTTTTGTTGCAAGAAGGAACTAAGGGCCATAGCCCATAACCTATTTTGAATTTTCAGTAATAAAATAATGCAAAAAATAAGGGAAAATACAAGGAAAATAGAGAAAAACCACAAAAAATAGGAAAAAAATACATTTTGGGTGCGGAAAATTAAGGAAAATTAAGAACAATGTTTGTGAATGTTTGTGGGGATTGAAACATGAGGATTTTCCTCAATTCAGCCCCACCTTCTTGTTCTAGTGTGTTTTTTCCACTTTCTACACATAAAATGATGGCAAAATGCCTTATAAATCTATACAACAATGCAACATTTGATCGATGGGAGGGTAGAGTGGTTAAAATGTGTCTAAATGCGGAGTAAAATGATGAAAAGATTGCTGGTTTTTTGTTTGCATGCCATATAGGTTGGTGAATAATTATAGAATGAGAGCCTAGTAGCACGAGGGTTCCCTCGGTGCTAGGTTCGTGCAACGCCGAATAAGAACAGTAGTTGAAAATCATTGAAAGGATGTTTTCCACATGTGCACAATATTGATTTTATAATTGTTTGAGCACTTAGCATCCACAATATGCATAGATCATGGAAATATTTAAAGGTATTAGAAATCCTGGATGCACAGCAAACAATTGCTTTCATTAGGACCTTGATCCACGTTGAGTGAGTGATAGGACACCCTAAGCCATAGGCTAGTCGTGGGGTCTAGGGGAAAGAGAAGTAATGATAATGGTACATTCCTGTATACGATTAAATGGTACCTTGAGTGGATTGTGTGTGAAATGTTTATATATTGAGCGACGCACCGAGGGGCCAATCCCCAAGGTGTAGGAGAGTCGCAGAGGGGTGGCGGCACTTAGCCGTTGGAGGACCCCCTATGTCTGTGCTTCGTGCCATTAGGCAATGTGTAAGGGACTCCCTATGAGGAGTAGTGGGTGAGAGAAGAGTGGATTACAAACGACGTATTACAAATGCAAGATATTTAGGAAGGCAATGTGTGTGTCATCAACGCTCCTGGCTGCGAGGCCATGGGGTTATTGAGCGCGTGTGATAGAGGTCCAGCTAGTACACGAGCCAATGCTGGCCCGTTCTAGATTCCATCACTTTAACTTCTCTTTCATAATTAGACTTGCTATATCTTGGCTTGATTCTTTTATGCCCTGGAGTGGTACTTAAGAACTTAAACTTCAGTAGGAGGAATCTCTTTGGAGTTTGAATTTTGTTTGGCACTCTCATGGACCCTCCACAATTGTGCTTCAACCTCTCTTTGCTCTTGAGTGTTGCAAACCACTGCAATAGTCTTCATACGATTTACCAATGCCACCTTAGATGCAAGTGCACTTGCATATACATCAAATACAACCTCATGAGCATCATTGAACACTTTGAATTTAGTTTTCATAACTTTCATTTTCTTTCTCAAAATGGCCTTTGCAATCCTTTGTTCTTCTTCAAGATTTTCATCATTGCACTTCTTGTCCAAGCCTTCAAAGTCCAAAATGAAAGGCTTGTTGACGTTTTTTATATATTGCTCCAAATTGATGAAGCTTTTCTCCATGGCCACTAATGTCAAAACCACAAAAGAATCTATAGATCCAAAAGCAAACATTCTATCCATTGATAGGAAGTCAACACTACCAACTAGCATGTGATACTTGCAAGAAATGCTTTCAAAAGAATTTTCGAAAGCTGCCATTTGCTTTCAATCAAGAAATGATAACAACATGAATTGTTCAGGTTCACAAGTCATTTGTAGTAGAGTGGATGCAACCTTTCCAAACTTTATAGAGTCTCATTTTATTCCCTCAACCCCATGTGTTGCATCTAGAACAACAACCCCAATGGTAATTGGATCTCTATAAACATTATGTATAAGATCAAAGGTTTCTAGATTGCATCGGACAAAATATGCATGCCAAGGGGAAGTAGTGGAGGATTGAAGAGGATTTTTCTTTTTTCCAATTAAGAAGTTCACAATATCTTTTACTCCATTTGGTAGGGACCCTGTATTAGCTCCATGTTTGAGCTTCTTTGATACCCAATCATTGCAAATGCCTAAAATCTTTGTGTAGACTTCATCATTGATATCATAATCATCAACAAGCTCTTCCTAAGTCTTCATCACAACACTACTTTCTGGAACTGAAGCATTGAAAAGAGTGACTAATTCCTCCTTTAGGACCATATCTTGCTTGATTTGCTTAGCCCTTGTTTCCATGTCAATCATATCTTTCTTATCCCAATTGTTTCTAAGAAAAAGGATATGACCTTCATTGATCTCCTCTTGTAGTGTAAGGATGTCTCCATTCTTTAAACCCATAAGGCAACGAAATGCAGTAGGAGAAGGTTTCCTTCCCTTTTTTCTTGAACCCTCCTCTTGGGATATGAGCTCATCTCTAGAGTATCTCTTCATGATTTTGATCCAACTATCAAATATTTCTTGGGAGCTAACAATCATATGGCAATCTCTAGATGCACAATTTTCTCCAATGTATGCCACAAATCGCAGCAAAAAAAAGATAAAAAATAGTAAGCATAGAACAAAAGAAATGGGCATCACACTAATCTTCACAAAAAGAGAAGGTAAGCTTATATGTGATTACTTGCCATGGTACTCTTTGAAACTCCATATTCGAGATTTTGGGAATTTCCCATCAATATGGGAAAACCAAATCAAAATGGATTTCATGAATTTTGGGAATTTCATTAATTTGGAACTAGGTGCAATTAAACATATTATTGCTTATGGTTGTTTCCAAGAGATTGAAAAAAACTCAAAAAGGTGGTGTTAATAAACACCTTAGTTTTAATATCCTTGAAATATTCAAGGAAAATCTTCAGTCGATGGATTATTGTAGACTTTCTTTAGCCTTCAATACAACTTTTGGGGGAATTTTAATTTTTTTGGGAGGTTTTGTACCTTTCTTCATCCAAGAAAAGACAATGATATCTATTGTTTCCCATTGTTCAGGATCTTTTTTGTTGCACATCCAATATTTATCCCAACAATTAAAATACACCTCTGCATCTGTAGCATTTTGACAAACTTTGAGGTGAGAATCAAACATGAAATCACTATTACTGTCATTTTGATGCTTTGGAGTAGACTTATTGGATATCTTTGCTTTTTCTAATGTTTCTTTTGACAAAAACTTCTCTAGTCGATAAATCATTGGAAGCAATTGCTATTACCCAGTAAATCATGGGAAGTATCTGTTATTACCTAGTAAATCATCGAAACCAAATGCTTTCTGGATAGGTTTATTAAAATCTTGACCATAGAGTATATTCAATATTTCTTTTTTTGGTTGAGCATTGGGATCTATTTGACTATTAAGAATAGTGAACTTGGCGGTATACACTTGGATGGATTGATCTCCTTACTTAAGATGGTGGAGTCTTTCAAGTTTTTGCATATCCATTCAATCTAGTTGGAATCAAATATAAAAAGAAAGGAGTGATAGCAACATAGTACTATGTTAGCTATGTTCTACTATGTTCTGCTACTAGCTTAGTTGCAACCTTTTTTTGCATTGATTATTTGAATATGGTGAGATTTTGAGGCTTATTGACATGGCCAATGATGTTAACCATGTATGCCACATCAAATTGATAAATAAATGTATCTGAATTTTCATTAGAAGATTCGGAGAATTTTGAGAGGATATATTGGGTGGATAATCCATGGAATCAAAAATGGAGAAGATTATTATGCTTGGGCTACATCATCACTAAGTATTGAAAAAGCCATAGGAGGTGGTATTATTTGGCATTTTTTAAACCTTCACCACCATGCATCTCCTAGAGCTAGAACAACATAGGGTAGACTATGCAAAATACATGTTCATTGAGATTAGCAGACACAGAAACAATGATCATGGTTTCCATGTGTAATCAACTCTGAGCACTACCACCATAGAAAAGAGTGTAGCCATACTCACAACAGACACAAGTGGATATTGACATTATACTCTATAGTCAGCATTCTGAGTTAGAGCTTGACATAGTTACAACAATGAAATCAGATACCAAAGTATACTCAAACGATTAACCCAAAAATATATTACTTTATGAAAGAATAATGTAATTGTCTTAGCAAAGATGGAAAGTGATAGCAACATAGTACACAAGGAACAACTAGTGCGTGATCATAGAACCATCAAGTACATAAGAAAACTATAGAATACAAGACAATGATAGTACCATTTCCAGATGTTGTGACTATAGATAACACAAGAATTAATTCTACTAATAAAGATCACTCAGGATGCTAGTCACTTAGGTGCCTATAGATAACACAAGAGTTAATTCTACTAATAAAGATCACTCACGATGCCAGTCACTTAGGTGCCTATAGATAACACAAGAATTAATTCTACTAATAAAGATCACTCAGGTTGCTAATCACTTAGGTGCCCCTAACTGAAAGGACTCATGAAGGATCTAACCATTGAGCATGAGATCCCTTTGCCTTTGAATCCTGATTTCCCTTGGATACTTGATCCTTGAACTCTTGGACTATACAACACTCAATCACGTTTCTACCTTTCTTATATAGTCCATCACGTGCTCTGACATTCTCTCTATCCATGTGCCATGCTAGATTGTCTGCACTACTCCTACACCAGTCAGTTCATTACTGTGCCATTGGCCACTCCTAGATTTAAAAGCCACTAGTTACCATCACCTTTAATGCTTTTCTTACCGAATCCTACCGGTTTTAAGAATCCCCTAACACCTTTGGTAAAGTTATCATGAAAGGCCTGCAAAAGAGTCCTATAGGGTGGGAGATGCTACATGTCCTTCAAATGATGTAAGGTAGACTTTTGCTATGTATTTGCAGCAACAACAACAATAGTAATAATAACAATCATAATAACGCAACTCTATCACTCACAAAGCATGAATCTATTGTCATTAAAGCATTGAAATTGCTTGATTGTCGAAGTAAATCCAAGTATATAAAAAGCCTATGTTGAGAAAATGGATTTCTATTGAGTACTTTGAACAAGATGAGCTAGTATTTTATCTAGTGTGTGAATTGAAGTCACACATAAATAAAATTTATGTGAAAAATGTAGGATGAAATGAATTCAAGAAGGCTCTAAAAGAGTAAATTTTCAATGAGGATACATGCTTGATGACTAGGAGGACTTTCATGGAGTGGGTTATGGAATCCAACACAGGTCTTGTGCTACAAAGCTTTTGCATGAGTTGGAACGTTGATTGGCCAATCACATATCATTGCACAACAAGCTCTTGCATATGGGAAGATAAAATTGTTTCTACAAGAAGCTTTAGATCCTACTTTTTGCAGCTGAACTTAGAAGAGTTCTTGAAGATAAGGGTTATTTTCACATAGAATTGAGTACTATGTTAGCTATGTTCTGCTACTAGCTTAGTTGCAACCTTTTTTTGCATCGATTATTTGAATATGGTGAGATTTTGAGGCTTATTGACATGACGATTGATGTTAACCATGTATGCCACATCAAATTGATAAATAAATGTATCTGAATTTTCATTAGAAGATTCGAATAATTTTGAGAGGATATATTCGGTGGATAATCCATGGAATCAAAAATGGAGAAGATTATTATGCTTGGGCTACATCATCGCTAAGTATTGAAAAAGCCATAGGAGGTGGTATTATTTGGCACTTTTTAAACCTTCACCACCATGCATCTCCTAGAGCTAGAACAACATAGGGTAGACTATGCAAAATACATGTTCATTGAGATTAGCACACACAAAAACAATGATCATGGTTTCCATGTGTAATCAACTCCGAGCACTACCACCATAGAAAAGAGTGTAGCCATACTCACAACAAGCATAAGTGGATATTGACATTATACTCTATAGTCAGCATTTTGAGTTAGAGCTTGACATAGTTACAATAATGAAATTAGATACCAAAGTATACTCAAACGATTAACCCAAAAATATATTACTTTATGAAAGAATAATGTAATTGTCTTAGCAAAGATGGAAAGTGATAGCAACATAATACTCAAGGAACAACTAGTGCATGATCACAGAACCATCAAGTACATAAGAAAACTATAGAATACAAGACAATGATAGTACCATTTCCAGATGTTGTGACTATAGATAACACAAGAATTAATTCTACTAATAAAGATCACTCAGGATGCCAGTCACTTAGGTGCCTATAGATAACACAAGATTTAATTCTACTAATAAAGATCACTCAGGATGCCAGTCACGTAGGTGCCTATAGATAACACAAGAATTAATTCTTGTGACTATAGATAACACAAGAATTAATTCTACTAATAAAGATCACTCAGGATGCCAGTCACTTAGGTGCCCCTAACTGAAAAAGGACTCATGAAGGATCTAACCATTGAGCATGAGATCCCTTTGCCTTTGAATCCTGATTTCCCTTGGATACTTGATCCTTGAACTCTTGGACTATACAACACTCAATCACTTTTCTCCCTTTCTTATATAGCCCATCACGTGCTATGACATTCTCTCTATCCATGTGCCATGCTAGATTGTCTGCACTACTCCTACACTAGTCAGTTCATCACCTTTGAACAAGATGAGCTAGTATTTTGTCTGGTGTGTGAATTGAAGTCACACATAAATAAAATTTATGTGAAAAATGTAGGATGAAATGAATTCAAGAAGGCTCTAAAAGAGTAAATTTTCAATGAGGATACATGCTTGATGACTAGGAGGACTTTCATGGAGTGGGTTATGGAATCCAATAAAGGTCTTGTGCTACAAAGCTTTTGCATGAGTTGGAACGTTGATTGACCAATCACATATCATTGCACAACAAGCTCTTGAATATGGGAAGATAAAATTGTTTCTACAAGAAGCTTTAGATCCTACTTTTTGCAGCTGAACTTAGAAGAGTTCTTGAAGATAAAACAATTGACTAGAGTATAAAAACAAAGTAGCAAGACGCTAAGGATGTTATCTCTATGCTTGTGAAGAGATAGAGAAGAAGGGCTAGGATGCATCTCAACCATATACCTTTTGCTATTAGTAGCAAGGTTACAGAGTATGTGGGAAAGCACTTTGTTTCTATAGTTTCTCTAATTAAAAAGGATATAATGGATGAACTATTGAAAGATATGCACAAGTTGCAGTTGAAATTTGCAAACATGAAATAAAAGGGAGAAATTTGTTACACCATGAGCCCTACTTCAAGAATGCTTTCTATGCTAATGTATTTGCTATGATATTACAGAGCATGGGTACAGGGATTGTGAGAACTACTTAGAAGCATTATTTAAAACTTGCTTTTATTTAAAGATGGCAAGCTCCACTTGTGCGACATTGGTCTGCTACTTTACATTTTGAAAATGGTGAAATGTAGAACCTAATGAATGATATGGCTATATAGAATGCATATGCTAAAGTGTAAGTTGCTACTTTTGTCTTTAGATTGAGGAAAATCCTAGTGGTGTTGCTATATCTAGTAAAAAGGTTGAAATTTGGGCTCAGGCTATGTATACAACAAAGAAGTGAAAGATCTTTATACATTAAGATCTCCCTATAGAGAGATTTTTTCAATATCCCAAAATTATCTAGCAACTATTGGTCAATTTGGAAATATTAATACTAATAACAAGGGCTTATGAAAATATTTGAATGATGTAGAAAATAGTGTCTATGTGATGACAAGTTGGAATACTCCAACATACACTTTTTTGGTCTATCTATATCTTTCTAGGCCGTAGAATACATGCATTATTGTGGAAGAGAAGAGAAAGAGGGATGATAGCAATCTTGATACATCTAAGAGAGTCATTAGAGGGAGTGGAAGATTTGACTTTGACCAACCATCTCCGCCACCTCTTGCTAGGCCTATGCCTAAGCATATTGTAGAAGATGTTACAAATGAGAAAAATTAAGAGCACACAAATTTTAAGGGGAAATAGCTAGGATACAAAATGCAATCACACAATGAAACTGTACCAAGTCTTAAAACAGTTTTTGAGGAGCACATATTGAATAGAAAAATAGAGTTCTATGTGAGATTTTCTTGGCATTGAATAGAGAGAGTTTCACAAGGAAATCATTGATGTTATCAAGAGAAAGAGGTGGTTTGTTGGAGAGCTAACGTAGGCTATGATGCAAGGTGAAGAAGAAACATGATTACACAATATTTAAGCAATTCATGATGATGATACATGTGTTTTAATAGAAATTATTGATGCTGCAAATGACATTGTTGTCGATGTGATGAAAAACCAAATTTTATGGCTGAAAAAGAAATAGTTGAAAACAATATATAGAGAAGACTGAGACAAATGTACTACAATGATGAGTAATCTTTCACTAGTATGATACCTAAAAGTCATTACAAACATAATCATTGGGCTTATTCAACTACAAAGGTAATTGTCAAGGTTGGGGATCTTGAAACTTTTTGTATTACTCTCATTCATCATGGTTCAAAAATTAATGTCTCAGTTTAGAGCTTCTATGAGAATGGTAGATAGCTAGCTTGAGGGATTTGCTATATGTAAATCTTCTAAATCACATGCATTCAAGCCCTATGTGAAAATAACCCTTATCTATGAATTTTCACTGAATAAATGCACCCCTTTTCCACTATGGAACCCTTCTATATGTAAAATATGTGTAAAAATGGTACTTAAAAATATGTTCTTTTGAACCCACATGATGATATGCTTGCATATGACATGGCCAATAGATATTGATCATGGATGTGGGATGAGGGTAGCCAAGAATTCTCTAAGGGGACTTGTATACAGCTTGCTTGAATGTCAAGATTAGTATAGGTGATGTTTAGGATGAGCATCACTTTTTCATGCAAGATTCCTCTTGCCATCATCATTATTTTTGGACATCCATACATCACTATTATATGTATAGAGACAAAAACCTTAGATGATAGTTTAGCATATGCATCGATCAACAGCCGAGATGATAAGAGGATTGTTCTATTTTTAATTATTTATGTTAATCATGCCAGGAATTGAGATGCATTTAGAGATTATCCATTGCCATCAAATGAAAAGGAATACAAAGAGCTAGATTTTCAATGAGTACCATTTTAAAGTAGGACTATGTTCATTGGATCTTGAGTAGGGACTTTTGCATGTTTTCATGGACTTGAGACCATAAACAAGGTTGGAAAATAACATGTTTTAAATGATGAAAAGATATTGAAGGGTATGGATTATTGTATGCACATGAGTATATATTTGGCATATAAGATGGGCTATCTTATGGTTGAAATTTTAGGTATGGTAAAATTTGAGCAAAATCTAAACATGGTTTCACACAAGTGTGTTCTTTGGACATGTAGTACATGAGTTGATTTTATAATGCAGAAAAGGTCCATACTTAGATAACAAGATTGAAGCCAAGATTGAAATAAAATATAAGACAATGAATAAGAATGTAAAACTAGTTGCATTGCCATTGCCTCCACACAATGAGGACATGGTTGAGTTAACTTTTTCTCCACGAAATTGGAGGGATTCAAAGAATATGGGTCAAATGTTTACTATGGATTCTCTTTAAAACCTAAAAATTGTTGTGATAAGTTTCTTCTACATCCAAAGAATGATGTTTTGTGGAGATGTTGTCCAGATATTGCAGGGCTTTTCCACTTCATCCCCATGAGATTGGTTGTATATATTTAGCTCGGGGAAGACCTTTTTCTAAATAATCCCTTTATATTACACCCTTTTGTATGTAAAAAAGTATAAAAATAATATTTTAAAAATACCTTATTTTGTGATGCACACTTATATTCATGAGTAACTTACCTGAGAGATTGACGTGTAGTTACTCCTATGGTTATTTTTACTATTTCACATACACCATGGAACTTGTAGCCAATTCTAGTGCCCATGGCTCGTTTGTAGAAGTTGATTGATCTCTTGAATGAAAAGAGCAAGATGGGAATCCCAAATATTTTCTCAACTCTATACTGGAAAAAGTGACTCATTGTGCCCAATAAAAATGGGGCTTAAAGGTTTATTCATGATATACAACCAATTGATAAAGTGACCATTAAGAATTATGGAACATGTCTTATTGTTGATGAGTTTGTAGAGGCTTTTACTAGTAGACAAGTATATTATTTGGGTGACTTATAATCTGGCTATGATTAGTTCTTATTGGCAATTAAAATCAAGGATATTGCGACCATGAAAACACCATTCAAATTAGTGTGCATGTGTACTCTACCACAAGGGCAACAAATTTTGTTGCATATACAATGAATGCTATGAACAAAGTATTATGAGATTATATACCTCATCAAAACTTGTCTTTTCTAAATGACATATTGATAAAAGGATAAGCATATGAGGATGAGAAAGAGGGATTGAATGAATAGGGATGTAGAAGATTTATTGCTCATTGTGAGAAGTTCTTTGCTATATTGGAAGAGGTGAATATTACTCATTCATGTCAAAAGTCAATCTTTGAGATGAATAAAGTACTAATTGTTGGTGTTGTGTAGAACAAATGGCAAAAGGCCATTACTAGTGAAAGTGGATGTGATTGATAGAACATATGAGACTTCTATTCAATATCAGATGTTAGGAGGTTTTTGAGCTTGGGTATTCAATCTTATCCAGATAACTCATTTTGCACACATTGTAGATTTTTTGTATTAGTTACTAAGATGAGGACAAAAATTCTAGTGGAATAGGATACAAACAAATCACATGAGGAATTCAAAGAAATTCTTTAAAACTGCACCTACTTTGAGGAAAGCAAATTATATAGGGGAAAGATCCATTGTTATCACTATGGTACAAATCTCATTGTGGACTGTTGGTCATGATGATGATGAGCAAACATGTATGTAGCTAGATTTGGGACAAAAGTTCTAAATGAGAGTTTGAGAATATATCCATAGATAAATAGATAATTGTGGGGAGTTGTTATAGTTCTAAAATGTGACAAGAAATACTTTATTGGAGTACCAATGATTTTGTAGACTAATTGTTTACTTCTCGTTGGGATGATTACAAAGTTATTCTACTCCTAATATTGCCATCTTGTGATGGATTACATATATAAAACCTATGAATCCATAATTTTGACACATTATAGGGAAAGATAACCTAATGATAGACATGTTTTCTAGAGCCAAGTATGATGAGGAGGAGGATATGATAGGTGATGATAATGTGGTTGAAATTTCAACTATTGTACTTGTGCATGATTGTCAAGTTTCTTCATTGGATCCTTTTTTTGAGGAAATTTGATGGAGAGTAGTTGCAAACTAGACACTATTTAAGTACCTTGACCAAGAATGATGAATGGACTACTGATGAAATGTAAAGAATCAAGAGAACAACATGTGCTTATTTTCTGAAGAATTGGGAGAACAACATGTGCTTATTTTTTAAAGAATGGTATTCTTTGAAAACACCCAAAATGCAAAAGAGCTACCCCACTAAGAGTGCCCATGTGGGACAAGGATACTCAGCTATAGATTATGCAATATTTTCAAGAGCTTATGGGCTAGTCACAAGGGAGTATGGGCTATCTTTGAGAAGATAAAGAGAGATACTAGTGCAAAGCTATGTTTCACAATTTGTAGAGACTAGGATGCATTATTTTGTGAGACATAGAGATGGTTTACATCCTAGGTTTCTTGTTTTGATGCATTCAAAATGGGTTGTAGATCTAGTTACCATGCCTATGGGTTTATGACAGATGAGATATATTGTTCTTGCACATGAGGACATTACAAATTAGAGTGATGGGCAAGGGATTTGAGGACTAAAGCCACAAGTGTTATGTGCACGTTTCTACTAGAAAATATATCCTACTACTATGGATGTGTGGGCAAGATTACTATTGATAGAGGAGATCTTGATGGTGATGAGGCTAGAGACTTCTTCTCTAGATTGAGAATCAAGATCACCTACTTCAGCATGTCATCTAGAGGAGAATAGAGAAAGTGAAATAGGGCATCCTCTCATTGTCAAGGCCTTAGCAAAGGCATGTAGGGGAAAAATTCTAGAGTGTCCATGATTACTTCCATATGCATTATGGGTTTGTCGCACTCTACATACTACTATGATAGGGTATATACCAGTAGAGCTAATGTACGGGTAGCAATTGATTATGCCAAGAAAACAATGACCAATACATGGAATGTCTTGCCATGGGAAGAAGAGATGAGTAGGTAAGATTTACTAGTTCTCAAGATTTGATAGTTGGAAAGAAGGCCAGAAGACATAGAGCGTAGAATGGAGATTGAAAGAAGCCAAATTGTGAAACAGAGACATGTTTGACAAAAAGCATAGAATTAGGCTAAAAGCTATATAGGAGGGATATTGAGCACTTGTGTATGAAAATATTTGAAATAATCAATAGAGTACTATGAAGAAAGTCTCTAGAAGATGGTTCGGTCTATATATTGTATTGCAAGCATATGATAATATCACATACTCTCTTTCTAAGATAGACATGTAATATTTCTGCTGAAAAATATTACGAGCCCGTGTGAGTCTCATGAAAATGACAATGCCGGCATTGTGGTTATAGACAGTGCAATTTTTAAATAGTATACTCTCCACTAGCCAATCGAGACTAAGGACTAAGAAACCCACAGATCTTCATGAGAACCTCCTCTTGGGAGGAGGTCAAGAGGATAAGGTTATAATTATTGCAAATTTTTTTATTACCTTCCCCTAGCCGAAGTGTGGATGAGGGAAGGTGATCGACTGAAATGGAATTAGAGAGGTGGAGGGGAGGATAGGCATGCGGGGCTCCACGTGGGAGGGAGCTCTCCCCCTCCCTTCACCTATAAAAACCCTCGCTATGGGGTGGAGGGGAAGAGGGTGGAAAGGCTGACAGTCAGGAGAAAGAAGTACAGGCCACCATTGACGAGAGAAGCTGAGGAGGTCGTGAGGATGCACCGTGAGGAGGAGCTGCCATAGATGAGACGTGCTGCCATAATTTTGCCTTCTACCGCCAGCTCCGTCTAGATTGGCCACGTTGGCCGCCATCCTCAAAAGCCCATTTTCACGCCACATGCTACTGTAGCCAGAAGCCTTAGAAGCTTCTAAGGGGAGGGCTCTCTAAGCCCCCTTTCTCACTGCAATTTCCACCCAAGTCCATTTAAGACCCCTTCCTATGAGGTTCCACCAAAGCCCTATAAAGCTCACCTTACCCTGGGGTTTAAAGCACCCCTTCCCATGGAAATCCTCACTCAAGTTCAAATTACTCCCGAGCTTCTTTAAAACCCCTTTTCCATCGACCCTACAAAGCGCTTTTTTCAAGCCCGGGGTTTAAGCCCATTTTTCCCCCTTGCATCCCCCATAAAGCTCACACTAGCCGGGTTTTGAAGCCCCTTTCCATAGCATTTCCACAAGGCTTTTAACCATGTTTCCTTTTAAAGCTGCCCATTGCATTCCTACACAAGCCATATTAGTAGGTTTTAAACCCTCTTTTCCGTTGGTTCTTCTTAAGTTCACTCTAACCGCCCGATTCAAAAACCATCTTTCCCATTTCAACTCCCACAAGCCATTTTACCCCCGGGGTTTTCTTAAGCCCCATTTCCATGAAGATCAATTGTATTCCCAAAACTTCTATGAAAACAAGGGAAGTTCATAAGTTCCCATTTTCAAAGCCCAAATTCCGCAAGAAGGTGCATTGGTCAAGGAAGCCCTATTTCAAAAAGGAAATTGCGCGTGCAAGGGAGACGGGCCAAGATCATAAGTCTACGGCCAAGGCAAGAAGGTCGAATTCGCGATGGCCCCTAAAAGGGCACAAGGCGCAACCACAGGAGGATCATCTCCTAACATCCATGTGGACATTTCACCACAAGTCGAGGTTTTCTTCCTATTTTTTATTTACGTCGTAATATTGTAATTATGCATGGTTAATTCACAAAAGTAAGATGCACTTTTATGATTGAAAAACATTGGCTATCTTAGGGGAAATAACTCACAATTGATGAATCAGTCATTTGTATTTCTCAAAGAAACAAACGAAAGAAGGACATAAGAGGTCTATGCATTCTTAACAAATTGTTTTTATGCATTACAAAGAAACGATTTTAGATCAACTAATGACCATCATTTCAAAGTTGAAATTATTGTAGTACACTTCGATTATGCATGGAAAGATTAAATCGCATGTCAAATTATTAGACATCTCTTCTTCGCAATAATTCATTAAAGAAGGTTGCTAACAACCGTAGGAAATTGCAAGGAATGGAAATGATTCTAGGCTGCATGAAGTAGATTAAACTCTAGGAATAAATCTCAATCAATTATGTAAGTAGTTACGAAAGGTTGTGTAATGCTCATTCACATATGAATAATTCATTCAAAAATGAAATTAGGAAAAGGCTGCATGGTTCGTTTTAAGATAAAACCCTAAAAGCTTAGTAACATAAATGTGAATGCATCAATGGAAATTATGCTGTAACTTAACATACGCTTTGATCTTAACCAGAAAAGTTAGGGTTTGTAAATCTAATTATACGTAGGCAATGAATAGTGTGATTATGAGAATGGTATTGTAAATATCTTCAAGAGTAGACAAGTAAATTGGTTTACCCTAAACACCTAAAACCACGAAGGAATCACTTAGGAATGGTTAAATCGATGCAACATACCCCAAGTGCTAACTAGGATTTAGCACGTTGAGGACGTGACCTAGTCGCTCTTATTGCCAAGCTGAAACTCTCATACCCTAAAGACCTGCCCACATTCATGGAATGTAGGGACAATAGGACATTCTTACGAGAAATGATCTAGGGTTTTTACCCTAAGGATCGCTCCCTAAAAGGATGAAACTCGGTTTGAATTGGAACCCTAGGACTGACAATGTCGGCCTAGTGCAATCAGGAACAGATTGGATACGAAGACGCCCTAACCCTCATTCTTATCTAATCATGATTTTGTGATTAGAAGATGCCATTTGATGGGTAAAATAGTCCCATGGATTTTGATGCGACACTTGTGCAACAAGTTGCAGAGTCTCATGATCTTGTGATTTGATCAAAAGGGAATGGCCAATTCCTCGGAATGAGATTGATAGATTCTTGTGCAAGTTTATCCTGCAAGAGAATGAGTAGTCATCTTGATATAGCACCTTTCTTGAGAAAAGTGACCAAGATAAGGAAATTAGATATTTTCTTCGAAGCAAATATCTAATTCCCTTATCTTGGTCACTTTTCCTATCTAATCATGATTTCATGATTAGAAGACGCCATTCAATGGGTAAAATAGTCCCATGGATTTTGATGTGACACTTGTGCAACAAGTTGCAAAGTCGCATGATCTTGTGATTTGATCACAAGGGAATGGCCGATTCCTCGGAATGAGATTGGTAGATTCTTGTGTAAGTTTATCCTCCAAGAGGATGAGTAGTCGTCCTGATATAGCACCTTTCTTGGGAAAAGTGACCAAGATAAGGGAATTAGATATTTGCTTGGAAGCAAAGGACTAATCAATAATTTGGAGTAACATATTCACTATTAATAGAAGTTAAGGTATTGGTTAAAGTTGGGTTAATAGGGTAGGCCCTAGCCTAAGGACATACAGGTTAACAAACAAACCCTTGGGGATCTTGCCGACTCCCAATTGATCTCGGATCAAATGCTGGATGCATTCGGAGAGAAGGATTCACTCCTTAGTAGTTGGCCAAAATAACAATCATTGGAAATGATTGTGCTTGTAACAGTTTAGAGAGCACTGCTTGCTTTGTTTACTCAAGGAATTAAAGAATGAAAAGATATCTAATGCTTTAGGATGAAGGCCTGAAGGGAGAGGCAGCCTCAGTTACCCCCGACTGTCTACTTGACCCTAACCAAGGGGGTTGTTAACTGCACTGGGAAGGTGGACCGAACCTACCACGAGAGGTCTCTCCATTGAGCGCTACTTGGAGCAGGAGGATGCTTGGGTGCCAGGGGGCTCTGGCCGTAAATCCCTCGCCTTTTGGGCCCTCCACAAGAGGCCAATGTGACTTCAGATTAGATCTCGAGGCCCGCATACTAGTCTATGTGCGAAATCTTGGATTAGTAATCCCTATGGATTGCTGGATAGCCTTCGGGCGGATTATGGATAAGCCTATGGGCTGGACTTTATAAGTGTATTCCAAAGATAAATATGATAAGATGTCGAAAAGGAACTTGTTTGACATTGCTTTTCTATGTCAAGTGCTATGATTACATGAAGGAACCGGTGCCTAACGGACTAATTAAGGAAGCTATTTGATGCATGTCGAACTAAATGTGGTAGGTAATTAGACAACTAAAACAACCTGAGAAAAGTGCGATGCATGTGGCCATGGGTCCATCCTACGGATGGGTGGTCTCGGTTGGTTGGGATCTTTTCTCAATCATAATAGACAGTAAGAAGATCGTCTCAAAGGAAATGAATAGCAAAGGCGCTGACCTAGACTCTAGGTTATAATAATCCCGATTTACGTTGTTTTAGGGGAACGGAATGGGACTATGCCTTATGGCAAAGAGGTCGAGCCTTACATCCCTCTCGTTTCCCATTCTCCTTGAACCAAGTGCAGCGTGAATCTGCTTCGACCCTAGCGTTTCTGCGTAAAGTAGTTCGTCAACGCTAGTTGCCGTTTAGGAAATGACCATTAGGGAAAACCTTGATTCAGGTCGGTCCTAAGTGGGAACGGCCAGAATACTTCTGCTACATGGCAAACATGGAAATTCCTAGATCACGAACCCCGTGACATTCCATGGGAGTGTCAGGCGGAGCTTTCTAGACCTCCTTTCCGATGGACTGCTAAGATGTGTCCTGAAGGGAACAGGTGGACACGTTACACTTGGTATTGGAGCAAATCAACGAAGGATTTGTTTTTAAGAAATCTTAATAAGAAGAAGTAAAGCAAATGTTGTTGTTCCGAACATTTTCTTACTTTCGATGCTGCCTTGCAGAATTATGAAGCATGGAACATGTTCTTAGTATTCCGAGTCATGTTTATGACCGTGATGCATTCCCCGGATTATCGACAAAGGATCGATATGATGAACATCCTGGACCACATTTACAATCCATCGCCTCTATACATGGAACGGAGATAGATGTGTGTTGCAGGGATCTATTACATTGCTACCCCACCGACTTGCGTACCTTTGAATCAACTGGAAAAGAATCAAGTGGATGGAGGATTTAAAGATCGTGAAGTTGTTCGTCTTTGTTGAGGCTCACGCAAATGCGACCCTACAGGTCAGAGGTCGAAGGTTTAATCAGAATAAGTATGTGTACGGGGAAGTGATTCAGGTAATCCTTGCTGACTGAATCAAGGTGCTGGGTCGTCATGAGAAGAATGAATATCAAAGGAAAAGATACCCTAATCTTCCAATGACTATTGACTCCTAAAAATCAATGACCCCAGTCCGTACTATTACTCAGTTCTAGTAGCTGACTACAACAACATCTTATTCTCCTCAAGTTAATATATCAGCTTGTTCCATCGTCCCAAGAAATAATTGTACCTTGAAAGGGCTATGCCCATATGAATGGAATAAGACTTCTTTTTATCAATGATTGTCTAGACTGTGAATATTGATAAAGAAGTAAAGTGATTTGGTCACTTGGCTAAAGGCTGAAGTAGATATCTAATGTAATGTGGAATTCTTTCTGGGAGGAAAGACGACTTCGGTCAAATTCAGAGTCATGAACTTAGGTATCCATGAGTATCTACTCGGAATGGATTGGCTTAAACCTAATGACGCCCACATTCATTGTGGAAAGGGCCAAGTTTCCTTTCGAAACTCTGAAGGGGAATTGGTCACAATTCAAGGTGAGGCTGGAAAGCCAAAAATTCAATTGGCCAAAGCATCTTAGATTATAAAGGGAGTTAGAAAGGGACTACCTATCTACTTGATTAAGCTCAATAAGTTAGATCAAAAGCAGGAGTCTAGTGAAGAACCTTCATGGCTAACGGAATACACGAACGTATTTCCTGAAGAGTTGACAAAACTCCCGCCTCAAAGAGAAGTGGATCATGAGATCAAGCTAGTGCCAGGAGCTGCGCCAATTGTAAAGAGACCTTATAGAATGTCCATCTCAAAAGCAATTGAGCTGAAGGAACAACTCAAGCAACTACTAGATCAAGGCTACATCCATCCTAGCAGTTCACCATGGGGAGCTCCAGTACTGTTTCGGAAAAAGAAAGATGGAACGCTTCGACTGTGTATTGATTACAGAGAGTTGAATCAATCAACTGTCAAGAACAAGTATCGTATTCCTAGAATAGATGAGCTCCTTGATTGTCTTCAGGGTGCGAAGATCTTCTCCAAGATTGATCTCAGGTCTGGTTACTATCAGATAAGAATCCAGGATGAAGATATCCCAAAGACAGAATTTAACACAAGATATGGACACTTTGAGTTTCTAGTTATGTCATTCGGGCTTACGAATGCACCTGCCACCTTCAATAGGTTAATGCAAGATATCTTTAGGCCATATCTTGATGACTTCGTACTCGTCTTCTTTTATGACACTTTAGTATATTCCAAACAGGAGGAAGATCATGAACCCCAACTTCGGATTGTCCTTGAGACAATAAGAGTACATAAGCTCTATGCTAAGATGAAGAAGTGTGCATTCTTCAAGTGACAGATTGAATTTCTGGGATTCATCGTATCGGCGAAAGGAATCTCCGTGGATCCAGCCAAAGTTAAAGATGTGCTAGAATGGCCAATACCAACAACTGTCAAAGAAATACGCAGTTTTCTTGGATTGATAGGATGGTATAGGGTCTTCATCAAAAACTATGCTTTGATTGCAGCACCTCTGACGGATCTACTAAAGAAGCAAACATCCATTACATGTTCAACTGCCGAACAAACCAGCTTTGATAGATTGAAGCAAAGTTTGGTATCAGCACCTATCCTAAAACTTCTAGACCTCAGTAAGGAGTTCGAGGTAGTAATTGATGCTAGCACACTTGCCTTGGAATGTGTGCTCATGCAGGAAGGTCATCCTGTAGCATACTCTTCAAGGAAACTCAAGAGCCATGAGAAAAATTATGCTACCCATGATCTAGAATTGTTAGCTTTCATCCATGCTCTAAAGCTTTGGAGACACTACCTGTTGGGTAACAAGTTTTCTCTAGTGACTGATCATAAAAGTCTCAAGTGGATCTTTACCTAGAACGAGCTTAACATGAGGCAACGTCGGTGGATTGAAATGCTGGAAGAGTATGATTTTGAAATCAAATACCAACTGGGAAAGGAGAATGTAGTTGTCGATGCACTCAGTCACAAGGCATTCCTTAATTCTCTAATCTTGCAAAATCCATCAACCGCTAGATCTCTAGCCACAAAGGTGTCCATGCCAAACAACACAATACTTGAGCTAGCTAGAGAGGAAGCATGCCATGATCCATCCTATCAAAAGATGCTAAGGGAGATCCCTATCAAGGATCAGGACCAAAAGCTACAAGCTAAGTATCATGAATTCTCTATCAATAGTGGACTTGTCTACTATAGAACGAGAGTATGTATACCAGCAAGCCAGTCACTTAAGTAGAAGATATTGTGGGAATCTCATGATTCCCCTTTCTCAGGACGTCCTGGCTATGCCAAGACTCTCAATGCAGCTAGGAAAAGCTACTATTGGGAAAAGCTTAAAGGTGACGTTCTCAAATATGCCACTAAGTGTTTGTCTTGTCAACGTATCAAAGCCGAACATGTCAAAATGCCAAGAAAGTTGCAACTACTTGACATTCCCCAAATGAAATGGGAATTCATCAGTATGGACTTTGTTGTTGGCCTGCCCCAAGTTTAGGGAGGATACAACTCCATCATGGTTGTGGTTGGCATGCTTACTAAGGTTGCACACCTTATTCCAGTTAAGACAAACTATAAAGCCTCAGACATTGCAAGGTTGTTTATCAAGGAGATATTCAAGCTACATGGGCTACCCAGAAGAATCATTAGTGATCGTGATTCTCTCTTCACATCACACTTCTAGAGAGCTATCTTTGAAGCCATTGGACTCAACTCTGTTTTAGTGCAGCTTACCATCCCCAAACTAATGGCCAAACAGAGTGAGTCAATCAAGTCATCGAGGATATGCTTAGGGCACACTACTGTCGTGAACCAAAAAGGTGGATTCAATCCTTGCCTTTGGTTGAATTTGCCTACAATGCTTCTTACCAACAAAGCATTTAGATGACCCCTTTTCAAGCATTGTATGGTCATGATTGTCGAAGTCCCCTAAACTTTTTCAGATCCAACCTTGAGGGTTGAAGCTTCTAGGCAGATGTTGGAAGAGATGGATGACCAAGTAAAGTCAATAAGACAGGACATCCAAGCCGCCAAGGATAGACAGAAGGCATATGCGGATTTGAAGTGTCAAGATAGAAACTTCGAGGAAGGAGACATGGTCTTCATTCGTGTATGCCCAAAGAAGAGTTCTCTATCCTTAGGAGATTGCAAGAAGCTAAGTCCAAGGTATTGTGGACCATACAAGATCATCAAGTGCCTAGGACCTAATGCTTATAGACTGCAACTCCCTGAGAACCTAAAGGTTCATAATGTATTCCATATCAGCCTATTGAAGAAGTATGTACCAAATCCTAGTCATGTACTCGATGACCAACAAGTTGTAATGCCTAGTCAAGGAGTCCTTGAACTACAGCCTGACAAGATCTTAGATGTTAGGGAGAGACAACTGAGATCCAGAACCTTGAGAGAATGCCTCGTCTAGTGGAAAGATTATACTGAGGAGGATGCCACTTGCCATCAATATCCCCAGTTTATCTTGAGATGAGGACATCTCGACTCCTCCAAGGGGGAGAGAATGCAATATTTCTGTTGAAAAATATTACGAGCCCGTGTGAGTCTCAGGCAAATGACAATGCGTGCATTGTGGTTATAGACAGTGTGATTTTTAAATAGTACACTCTCCACTGGCTAATCGAGACTAAGGACTAAGAAACTCGCATATCTTCATGAGAACCTCCTCTTGGGAGGAGGTCAAGAGGATAAGGTTATAATTATTGCAATTTTTTAAATTATCTTCCCCCAACCTAAGTGTGGCTGAGGGAAGGTAATCGGCTGAAATGGAATTAGAGAGGTGGAGGGGAGGATAGGCATGTGGGGCTCCACGTGGGAGGGAGCTCTCCCCCTCCCTTCACCTATAAAAACCCTCGCTATGGGGTGGAGGGAAAGAGGGTGGAAAGGCTGACAGTCGGGAGAAAGAAGTACGGGCCGCCACTGACGAGAGAAGTTGAGGAGGTCGTGAGGCTGCACTGTGAGGAGGAGCTACCATAGATGAGCCGTGCTGCCATCATTTCGCCTTATGCCGCCAGCTCCGTCTAGATCCGATGCCGCCTGGCCACGTTGGCTACCGTCCTCAAAAGCCCATTTTCACATGACGTGCTACTGTAGCTAGAAGCCTTAAAACCTTCTTAGAAGCTTCTAAGGGGGGGTTCTCTAAGCTGCCTTTCTCACTACAATTACCACCCAAGTCCATTTAAGACCCCTTCCCGTGGGGTTCCACCAAAGCCCTATAAAGCTCACCTTACCTTGGGGTTTAAAGCACCCCTTCCCGTGGAAATCCTCACTCAAGTTCAAATTACTCCCGGGCTTCTTTAAAAACCCTTTTCCATCGGCCCTACAAAGTGTTTTTTTCAAACCTGGGGTTTAAGCCCTTTTCCCCCCTTGCATCCCCCATAAAGCTCACACTAGCTGTGTTTTTAAGTCCCTTTCCATAGCATTTCCACAAGGCTTTTAACCCCGTTTCCTTTTAAATATTACCATTGCATTCCTACACAAGCCATATAAGTAGGTTTTAAACCCTCCTTTCCGTTGGTTCTCCTTAAGTTCACTCTAACCGCCCGATTCAAAAACCATCTTTCCCATTTCCTCTCCCACAAGCCATTTTACCTCAGGGTTTTTCTTAATCCCCCTTTCCGTGAAGATCAATTATATTCCCAAAACTTCTACGAAAAGAAGGGGAGTTCATAAGTTCCCATTTTCAAAGCCCAAATTCTGCAAGAAGGTGCATTGGTCAAGGAAGTCCTATTTCAAAAAGGGAATTGCGTGTGCAAGGGAGACGGGCCAAGATCATAAGTCTATGGCCAAGGCAAGAAGGTCGAATTCGCGATGGCCCCTAAAAAGGCACAAGGAGCAACCGCAGGAGGATCATCTCCTAACATCCATGTGGACATTTCATCACAAGTCGAGGTTTTCTTCCTATTTTTGATTTATGTCGCAATATTGTAATTATGCATGGTTAATTCACAAAAGTAAGATGCGCTTTTACGATTGAAAAACATTGGCTAGCTTAGGGGAAATAACTCACAATTGATGAATCGGTCATTTGTATTTCTCAAAGAAACAAACGAAAGAAGGACATAAGACGTCTATGCATTCTTAACAAATTGTTTTTATGCATTACAAAGTAACGATTTTAGATCAACTAATGACCATCATTTCAAAGTCGAAATTATTGTAGTACACTTCGATTATGCATGGAAAGATTAAATCACATGTCGCATTATTAGACATCTCTTCTTCGCAATAATTCATTAAAGAAGGTTGCTAACAACCATAGGAAATTGCAAGGCATGGAAATGATTCTAGCCTGCATGAAGTAGATTAAACTCTAGGCAATTCACATAAATCTTAATCAATTACGTAAGTAGTTATGAAAGGTTGTGTAATGCTCATTCAGCATACGAATAATTCATTCAGAAATGAAATTAGGAAAAGGCTGCATGGTTCGTTTTAACATAAAACCCTAAAAGCTTAGGTTTGTAAATCTAATCATACATAGACAATGAATCGTGTGATTACGAGAATGGTATCATAAATATCTTCAAGAGTAGACAAGTAAATTGGTTTACCCTAAACACCTAAAACGGCGAAGGAATCGCTTAGGAATGGTTAAATCGATGCAACATACCCCAAGTGCTAACTAGGATTTAGCACATTGAGGACATGACCTAGTCACTCTTATTGCCAAGCTGAAACTCTCATACCCTAAAGACCTACCCACATTTATGAAATTTAGGGACAATAGGACATTCTTGCGAGAAACGATCTAGGGTTTTTACCTTGAGGATCACTCGCGAAAAGGATGAAACTCGGTTTGAATTGGAACCCTAGGACTGACAATGTCGGTCTAGTGCAATCAGGAACGGATTGGATATGAAGACACCCTAACCATGTTTCCTATCTAATCATGATTTTGTGATTAGAAGACGCCATTCGATGGGTAAAATAGCCCCATGGATTTTGATGCGACACTTGTGCAACAAGTTGCAGAGTTGCATGATCTTGTGATTTGATCACCAGGGAATGGCCAATTCCTCGGAATGAGATTGGCAAATTCTTGTGCAAGTTTATCTTGCAAGAGGATAAGTAGTCGTCCTGATATAGCACCTTTCTCGGGAAAAGTAACCAAGATAAGGGAATTACATATTTGCTTGGAAGTAAAGGACCAATCAATAATTTAGAGTAACATATTCATTGTTAATAGAACTTAAGGTATTGGTTAAGGTTGGGTTAATAGGGTATGGCCCTAACCATTGGACATACGGGTTAACAAATAAACCCTTGGGGCTCTTGCCGAGTCGCAATTGATCCTGGATTGAATGCTGGATGCATTCGGAGAGAAGGATTCACTTCTTAGCAGTTGGCCAAAATAACGACCACTCGAAATGATTGTGCTTGTAACAGTTTAAAGAGAACTGTTTGCTTTGTTTACTCAAGGAATTAAAGGATGAAAAGATATCTAATTCTTCAGGATGAAGGCCTGAAGGGAGAGACAGCCTCAGTTACCCCCGACTGTCTATGTGACCCTAACCAAGGGGGTTGCTAACCGTGTCGAGAAGGTGGACCGAGCCCGCTGCGAGAGGTCTCTTCGTTGAGCACTACTTGGAGGAGGAGGACGCTTGGGTGCTAGGGGGGGCTATGGCCGTAAATCCCTTGCCTTCTGGGCCCTACACAAGAGGCCAACGTGACTTTCGGGCCCTGCATAAGAGGCCAACAGGATTGGATCTCGAGGCCCACATACTAGTCTACGGGCGAAATCTTGGATTAGTAATCCTTATGGATTGTTGGATAGCCTTCGGGCAGATTATGGATAAGCTTACGAGCTGGACTTTATAAATGTATTCCAAAGATAAATATGATAAGCTGTTGAAAAGGAACTTGTTTGACATTGCTTTTCTCTGTCAAGTGCTATGATTATGTGAAGGAACCGGTGCCTAACAGACTAATTAAGGAAGTTGTTTGATGCATGTCCAACTAAATGTGGTAGGTAATTAGACAACTAAAACAACCTAAGGAAAGTGTGGTGGATGTGGCCATGGGTTCGTCCTACGGATGGGTGGTCCCGGTTGGCCGGGAACTTTTCTCAATCATAATAGAGAGTAAGAAGATCATCTCAAAGGAAATGAATAGCAAAGGCGCTGACCTAGACTCTAGGTTATAATAATCCTGATTTACGTTGTTTTAGGGGAACAGAATGGGACTATGCCTTATGGCAAAGAGGCGCCTTGCATCCCTCTCGTTTCCCATTCTCCTTGAACCAAGTGCAGCATGAATCCACTTCGGCCCTGGCGTTTCTGCATAAAGTAGTTTGCTCAGGGTTTGACGCTAATATCCGTTTAGGAAATGACCATTAGGAAAAACCCTGATTCAGGTTGGTCCTAAGTGGAAACGGCCAAAATACTTCCGCTACGTGGCAAACACGGAAAGTCCTAGATCGCGAACCCCGTGACATTCCATGGGAGTGCCGGGCGGAGCTTTCTAGAACTCCTTTCCGATGAACTACTAAGATGTGTCCTAAAGGGAACAAGTGGACACGTTACAAGACAATAGGATACAGCTGAAGCTAGATAACATGGAAAAGGATTAAGTTATTCAAGAGAAGAGAATCTCAACACTTATGAAGAGGGAGAACATAAGACTGAAAATACACATGACAACATTGAGGAAGATGAAGAGGGTGACATTATGGATGAAAAAGAAGATTTAATACATGCCTAAGAGAAATATATGTTGCACACATTGGAGGATGTGCAGGTTTATAGGGGTGGATGTCAGGTGGCTCCATGTCTACAAATTGAAGAGTTATGCAATGACTATTGTGATTTGATTTCATATGTGTGATTATGGGACTTTTTATTATCATTTTTAATGCTAAAATTTACTTTCTTTGTGGTTAGATGTCAAAAGTTTTTGAAGTTATTTCACACCTTAGTGTTCTATGCCAAGTGTCATTGTTTATGACCTTGGACACAAGCTAAAGTGGTGACTTATACAATGTTGTGGCCTATAGGGCAGCACCTACAATTTTGATAGAAATAGTGAGCTTTGTATGGCACCTTCAGGCTAAGGAAAAATCAAAAGTAGAATACATGCTTTTTTTTGGATATTAATTAGAAGAAATTAGGGTATAACTAGAAGAGATAGGGTGAAGATTATGAGCATTGGATTGATGTATGAATAGGGACTAAAAACTAAACTTTGGACTACTATGGACTTATTTTTATAGAGATTAGAGGTGGTTGTTTGTCGTTGATGCTCACTATTGGCTTAATGTTTTCTACCTTGATTTAGATGTAATCTATTGCCAAAGAGTGTTCAAGTTTGAGGGTTATTATGGAAAATTTTGAGATTTACCTATTTCTTAGGTATAGATAAATCAAAATAAGGATGTTTGAAAGAAAACAAGTATTTTTGGAAGCTTTAGGATAGGATTTTTTATGTATGTGTGTTGTTTTAGATCAAGAATATTCTATTATGTACTTGCTTTGTTTTTTAACAAAGAGAGATTGTTTTGCACTTGGATTTATGTATAGAAAAAATTGAATCTATTGGGTTAATTCAATTTGGATTTTCCTTTGAACCATAGTCCCAGAAATATTGTTTAAAGAAGGATGTATATGTGTTAGTACACCTAAGAGCCAAATTTTTAGTGTGATAAATACAGGCTACAATTTGATTCTTAAATTTCTTGTGTTCCTATTACTTTCAGCTTCACCTTTTATAGATTTTCTTGTCTTTCTTCCAAATATCCTTACCATAACCTTATTGGTTTTAGGCTAGATATGATAAATCCCCTAACAATATTCAAGGAAAAACATCTACCTATTGTGTACTATGCCTACTATAAATATTTCATCCACAAAAGTACACTTGTAAATGCACCTAAATTGTGAGGATGAAGGTAGAAAAGTACTTCTCTAATAGCATAACTACTTCAATGGATTTTTAATTTGCTACATCTAAAGTGTGATCAGATTGGTTGGGTACTTTCAACCCCACAACCGTAAAAACATGGATCTAGAACATGGCTTGAGGCGGAAGATATGGAGGTTGGAAGAGAAAGAGTGAGTTCATGAAGAGACATGACTGACTGTTACAAAAGTGAATTAAGTTCCAAGATGGAAGCTTGGACTCATAAACACAATCTTGTGTGCAGACTGACAATGACACAGAGACTTTACTAAAGGAAACAAGTACTATGACATTGAGTTAGAAAAGAGAGCAAGTACAATGCTTTATTGGAAACTAGATGGTAACACTTCTCCTACTATGCTTATGGGATTCTAATCGTGAGCCCACACTGCCCCATACAAAGAGGCTAAGTAGATGTGATTACAAAAATCTCAACAACCCTCCTCAATTACAACGAGAAGTACAAAGTGTGTAGAGGCTTTAGTGAAAGCAACTCTTGCAAAGTGTGGGCACACCATAGACATGGAAAAACACTAGAGGTTATTGTAGAAAAGGCCAAGTGTGGGTACCACAAACATGGTGGACATCCAAAGGCTGTAACAAAGACCTCACAAAGTGTACAGAGGCTGTAGTACAAGGTTACATGAGGAGTTTACAAGTTTATATCCGAAGCATTAGAGATAGGCAATACAAGGCTAAACAAGTCTATTCGAATAGAAGGAATAATGAGGTTTGTCCTTCTCATGGTGGTCTTCTTCTTCTTCTTCTTCTTTTGCTCCATGTTCTTCTTCTTCTTTAATAACAACTAGATAGGCCTTTTGGGACCTCTTTCTAGCATGGCAGAACTTCTTGGTGTGTTTGGTCCTTTTGCAAAAGTCATAGAAAAATTGTTCTTTCTTGCCTTTGTACCTATTGCCAAGATGAAGTGCTTGGAGGAGCCTTTGCTGCATGAGAGCTTCTTGTGGCATTTCAAGTGGTGACGTTGCCTTTCGAGTCTTTCCCTTAAGATAATAGCATTTTATATATATGCGGGCGTTATTTTCTTTTTATTTGTGGGGGACTGGCAATCAAGGCATGAGTCCTAAGGTTTGATTAGGTATAATAGGGGGAGATTTGAGTAGTTGTCTACCTCCTCTTAGGACATTGTTAGACATTGAAAGACTTGTTTTAGAAAGCTGTCTTAGTGATCATGTTCTGCCTTGCCTACTAGGTAGCTATTCTAAGAGTCCTTGCTAGTATGAGGCAGTTAGAGAAGCTTGTTCAAGTATAAAGAAGAGGAAAATCTAAATATTACTTGAAATATAAAACAATATGGAGGTGTTTAAAAAGGAGTTCTAACCATTTTTTTAAAAGAAAACAAAGAAAAGTCCTAAGAGTAGTTGATTATGGCCTTGCAAATACCTAGTAGGTTCTAGGGGACGAGTCAGACTTGAGCGTGATGCCTTGTCTTCCTTAGGGTAGCAGGTGGCTAAAATAAAGTGATAAGGAAGATTGGAGTGAAGATAAAAAAGAGTAGAAGAAAAGGATTAAGTGTCACCTTGTGAGAGCTTGGTAGGTTCTTGGATACCGAGTTAGAACCTAAGGCTGATGCCCTGTTCTCCTTGGGCCACTCTATGCTCAACTCCCTCCTTTTACATGTCTGAGTATGGAAACATTGAAAGAAAAGTGTGTTAAAATAAATATATGATGACTAAACTATAGGATTCCTCACTTGGTACGAGTTCTTGGTCCAGTTATCCTAAGCTTGGTAGGTAGTTTAAGCCACCACTAGGATGACTTCTTTGATGTTTCTTTTAGCAAGTCTATGTTGGAGCACTTGGTTAGTGACTTGCTCTGGATTTTTATCAAATTATGTTGGGCCTATCCCTTGAGGATTTTCATGCCTTGATTTTATCAGGGGGTAGGCTAAGTACTATTCTTCTGCTTGTTGTGTATTTTGTTTTTTGGTAGCTTAATGTTTTTTATGGTTGTTGTTTATGTAGATGAGTTTGTGGGATTCAACGGGCTGAGTTTCCCTATCCCATGGTCAGCAATGAGAGCGGACTTTTAGATCTTATTTTGAAGCGGAAAAGAGCCTATGAGGTCGTAAAAGACCAATTTTTCATGCAATATGAAACGATTACGAATCGATGAGCTAGAGTTTTTCTAGATGGAGTTCGATGCCAGAAACCCAATGCAAGTTTGAGTTCATCGATCGGAGTTTGTTTGACCCCCCATTTAATCCCCGAACATTTTGGCATTATGAAGCAACTATGTGATCTGGGAGCTGGAAGGTGCATGACGGATGCCAAGTTTATAGATTTTGACGTCACAAAGCGAGCAGCTAGGAAACCGAACTCGTTTACCTTGCTAAAACATAAAAATTCACTTTGCCAAAGTGTAAAACCACCAAGCATGAACTAGTTTTTTAAGATTTTAAGCTTAATGAGCTTATTTAGTGTGAAGAATGAAGAGGCATGAATTTTATGAAACGCGAATTGTGCCATTTTTTTTCACACCCCCAAATTTGGTATTTTTTATGATTTTGCTAGTGTTGATCATCAAGTGAATTCTCCAGACAACAAGATGAAGGATTTCCTTGCCCTCCATTGCCACAAAAATGAGAAAAAATGATGCATCAAATCAAAAGATTTTATTTTAGTCTTTCTCTCTCCTCTCTCCTCTTGTTGTTTGTTCTCATGGATTACTGTCTGAAAGAAGGGGAACGATTAGATGAAAGATTTGAATTATGCAATAATGTGAGACATAAAGAGATGTAAATCAAGGTTGGATGGATCATTAGTGGGGTTGTTGAAGAGCATCAATGGGCCTCCAAATTTGAAATACATACGTCATAAGACATGATTTCATGAGTAAGCCATCAATTTCTTTGTTTTATGATAAATTTTGGTTGAAAATGATTAGAAATGATTGTATTTGATTGCCAATGTTCTCATTTATCAGCCATGTTGAAGTAATCACAAAAAATTAGTCGTATAATGATTTTATGCTAACAATGCAAAACCTGAGAGCATGAGGTTTAAGGGGAATTATGCGGTTTTTGGGACTTTGTCATGTGTATGCTATTCCTATGGATTGAAACATGATAAGAAAATAATTCTCAATAAGATCAATTAATCTAAAATAATAAATCAATAAATATCCATAATGTTTTATAAAAAAATAGAAAACAATAGGTTTTCTGCATCTAAAAAATAAGATTTGTATTTGTGAATGTATGGTAGAGATGAAGCATGAGGTTGAACCTTAGTTAGCTCTTTCTCTTTGTTAAAGGGGGTTTTACTTCTTTCGTAAAAGAAAAATACATGAAAGATACGCCTTAAACCTACCAACGAATTCATAACTCTCAACGGTAGGGAGAAGGGGGTTGTCGAGTGTGTAAAGTACACTTTGAATAACGATGTTTCATGATGAATGGCGTATTTGAAGAAAAGCATGAAAAGAACCATCTTTGCACTTTTACGATGTTGATTACTAATGAATAAACTTGTTTGAGCATGGTAGTCATACAAAATTGCATTGTATGCACCATATGGTATCATATTCTAGATGCATAGGACATGTTTGTATGAGCAATGACCTACGTTGAGAGTGTGAGGTATCCAAAGCTGTAGGGTTAGAGATTCCATTCTTCAGGGAATATTCAGTGAGGTTTATCTATTATCTCTTGTATCAATCATTGAAAGAGTGGAGTGTGCTCTTTGAATATGTTCTATTTTTTCACGACGCATCTTGGGGCCAATCCCCGAGATATAGAAGAGCCATAGTATACCTGCAGTGATCAGGCGAGGGGTGCTCCCTTTGTATGTGCCTATATGGTGTATAACACCAATATGTTTAGGGACTCCCTTCGAGGAGTGTGGGGAAGGATATTTGTTGGACTACAAAATCATATAAATGTAAAGTTCTTAGATGCTCTTGGTCATGATGTCGTGTGGAGTGGTTTGAGGCGAGTAGTAGAGGCCCAACTAGTGTTTAGGGCCAATGTCAATCCCATTTTAGGTCTCAAAAATCGGTGCTAGGGCTTGAATGAGATCAAATGGAGTTGGAAATGGTGGATTCTAAGGAGGAAAACTAGGAGGAGGAGGAGGCCATGATCGGGGTTGGGTGATGGCTTGGGAATGGAGATGGTAGGGGTGGGAGCATGTTGTAGTTTAGATGGTGTTGTTGGAGGCCTAGATCCATATGGTTTCAATTTGGAGACTTGGGAATGTGGTGGATTAGGAGTTCCATAGCCAAGGCTTCTATATAGTAGTCACCCATCTAAATGGCTTGCTCAAGCTGATTCTGCTCCAATCTCACAAATGCAAGTTGTTACTTGAGATGTTTCATGTGGTCATTTTGGTAATTAGAAACATCCCCAAGATAGCGAATGCACATGACATGCTTAGAAGATAGAGCCTCTACATGCATGCATCTATCCTCCACCTTAGAGCACATCGTGATGTCAAAAGTAGGTGTCGCTACCTTATGCTACTATTAGTCTTTGTGATCCATAGTGGGTTTTTTCTACATGATTCCTTTAGTAGAGCATACTTGGGATTTAGTGCAAGGATCTTTTGGTCCAAGAGTTGACAAGATTGGATAAGGTAAAGTTTGGCCGTTTTGGCTTTAGGTACCCAGATCCAGGTGTTACCCTCATAGTAGCCCTGCGCTTGCAATAAGGTCTTAAGGACCCATCGCAGCTTGACCATACGTCGATGTTTATAGTTTCTTCTTAGCCTCCTAGGTTTTGAGTATGGGGCCTTAGTCTTGCAGGCCATGGATGTTTGATCCTAGGTGGCTGGCCTTGATGTTTAGGTATCCATTGAAGCCTTGGTTTAGGATTCTTAGTTTTAGCTTCAGTAGGTTGCATGTCTTTAGGTTTGGTAGGTGGTGGCAAGTCATGACCCCCCTCTTTAGACTTGATGGTGGGTTTTTATACCGATGGCTATGCTGACTTTGAAGGAGTCATGCAGTCCTTGTTGCTGAAAGTGGTGACTATACGTACGTTGCATTTGGCAAGGTGAATATGCTAGGACCGATAATCGACATTGCAATGAGCTTGCTTTTTAAATATGCATCCTAATAGTGATTATGTACCTGCATGTTTGGTGTATGGAAACACATAGAAGATCATTGGTATGCTTTCAGACTTGATAGAGACTACAGCCTTGTACTTTCCCAAGAGTGTATATGATTGGCCCCCAATGGGCTGAGTTTGGCGTTGGTAGGTTGCAACTATGGTCTGCCAATGTAAGTCCAATGATTGTGAGTTATGACATTAAAGTCATCTCCCTCATCAATCAATGCATTGAAGGTGTGTGTTTGCTTGGTAGTGACCATTCTGCTTAGGTAGACTAGTTCTACTACTTCCTCATCCTCATCCTCAATCTCTGTGGTGATAGTGGCCACTCGCATATTGACAGGGAGTTTCAACATTGGTGGCTCATGCAGTGGGTGGATAGGAGGGTAGTACTTCTTCATGAGGTTGCCATTAAAGAAGCCTATGCCCTCACCCTTTAGGGTTTTGAGTTCTACATTGCACTTTCAACTAATGGTGCAAACTTGGAAAGACTCAAGCCCTCTAAACTTCATTTTTTGCTTATGTCCCTTGACTAAATACAACAGTACCAAGTCTCCCTATTCAAAATTGTGCTGCTTGACGTGCTTGTCAAACCAGCTTTTGCATCTTGCCTTCTTGCATATTAGTGCATGGGTGGCTAGAAATCAAGTTTTCAATAGGTGTTCTAGCTTGACTATGCACTTTGTCCATGCCTCCTTTCCATCCCATCTCTCTTGATGAGCAATTCTCAAACTAGGAACATAGAACTCTACAAGTAGATTTTCTTTAGTCCCATAGGTCAAGGGAGTCTGTCCCACAACCATTTTATTAACTATGCGGTAGGCCCATAAGGGTACCATGAGTTTTTTATCCCAGTCGCTGCACAAAGCATAGATTACCTTGGTTTGGATGTTTACTAGAATGCAGTGTCTCAATCTCGTTGTTCTACTGGAGTTGCATCACCTATGGGATTTGTCACAACTATGGGGACGTCTACTCCAGTCACTCCAGCTTTTGCTCAGTCGTCCGCAGGTGCCACCCCTATAGGTGCTACTCCGAGAGATACTACCCCCGTAGGTACCCCATCTTCGGACTACTCCGTGCGCCCTCAATTTCTTGCATACATACCTCTTCCAGGTATTTATTTTTTATATTTTTTGCTTTATTTATTTTTGGTCTCCCCATTACCACAATTAATTGTTGAAATGAACTTTAATCACCCACTTTTCCACACGTACTCGCGTCAAACACCAAGAACAACCTCTTGAGCCACACTCTCTCGAACCTACACCAGAGCAAGGAGTAGCACCTCTATCCCGAGCCGACCGTGGGCTCAGTGCATCCATGACTCCACAGCATCCCCAAAAACCACTCCCTCCATCCAGACCAAGTCTGGAGCATTGACCTCGTCTACTGGAAATTGAAGCATCAGAGCTCACCAAAGTAGATCTAACAGAATAGCCTGATGGTGTCCGAGATAGCTCTTGGTCCTCCATATCTCTGAATTGAGCCATCTGAACTGGAAACATACATGTAAAGATCTCTTGTAGCTCCTCATCGCTCATCCCTCAACTCATCGGGCTGATCTAAATATCCACAAAGGTCACCTACACAAATAAAAATTGATGTTAGCATAATCAATATAAATCAAGCAAAGCACGGTAATATAAATCTTGAAGAAATTATCTTACTTAAAAACACATATCTTATGTACCCTTATAAGCGATTCATCAACGAATTGAGTAGGTGGATGCTCCACGTATGAAGTACGCTATGGTCGCATATCAATCTTCTGACACAATTCGGCATACACTAGAAGGTCGATAGATAGGTCACCACAAAAGGATGAGTCCATCTTGTTCTGAAAAAATTCTTGGACTCCTATATTTCCATCATTGTTACTTGATTCTGCCTCCTCTACATGCTCCAAGATTTCGACAGCCTCTACCCCTTGCAATATCGACTCCTCTATTAGCATATTGTCCTCATCTACATTGGGAACATTGCTTTGATCATATACTCTTGCACTTCG
Organism: Lygodium microphyllum; assembly: GCF_053477565.2. NCBI lineage: Eukaryota > Viridiplantae > Streptophyta > Polypodiopsida > Schizaeales > Lygodiaceae > Lygodium > Lygodium microphyllum. The sequence goes on along the minus strand of NC_141161.1, from coordinate 30,547,851 downwards.
GGGAGTTGAAGGTATAACATACCACCATCAAGGTTGTTGGGGGTTTGGATAGAAAATTACCTATTCAAAATCACATACAAGAGAGATTTAACTTTTGTGATATGTACCATGTCGTAATAAAATTTTAAAAAATATGAGTTTATACATCTGTTCACAATGGGCCGGCAATACAAACATGTCGCACAAATCTCTCAATCTTTTTCAGAATCTATTTCGAGAAATCTAGATGGACCTCGCCAAACTGTTGCTCCAGCTCCTTCAAGTACCACTTTGAACCACTGCACATTGAGTAGGATCATGGAGAAGCCAAGAAAATCTTCCCTTAGGTCATGATCCTCCGGCAAGAAAGTAGCATGTCCTTGATATACCATCTTCTTCATGGTCCATGACCTTTGGGAGTCTAATTGTGGCCCACACAATGGACATGCATGATAACTTGAGGTAACTAGACCTGTCCCAACACCTCTATCCAATGAATACAAACTTGAATGAGCTATGATAGATAAAACCAACGAGAATGGAAGCCTACTTACCTGAGCACTCCCCGAATCCTGAAAAGTCATGCATGGTCCACATGAGAATGGCTCGAATATCGGTGGACTGTTAACCATCGCACTTGCTCATATCTTCACGGTGACCCCCTCCTCCCACAAAATCTTGAGCTCATCGACTAATGGATGAAGATACACGTCCATATTTTTGACTTTGTAGCAGCCAAGAATGAGCAAGCTAAGGATGAGGTGTCCTTTCTTCATAGAAATCCATGAAGGGATGTTGTAGGTGACAACGACTACAGACCACACACTATAAGAAGTTGAGCGCAGACCAAATGGGTTCACGCCAAGCAAGACTCAGCCAAAGATTCCTTGGCTCTCGGGCAAAGCTTGGACAGGTAGAGTTAATGTGGCTCCATGCGCATGAATCCGCTTGATAGATGATTTTTGACATCGAGAAGTGCTTAAAAATAGCCAAAAATTTTGGATGTCAGGGGAAAAATAGACTTTCTCGAAGGCGGCAGCTGCAATCAGTACGATTGTAAGTGATGCCAACAGTGCTTTAAAGACCTACTGGATGACAGTTGATGAGTTTTCATAAATTTTCAACATGTCGAATGGGACTTCTGGAGATGCCTGGCTGTGGGGGACTTCGAGACAAACGCCCATGAATTTTTGAAGGTCGATTTGGACGCCGAATGCGAGAGGAGTGTAAAAAATTGGCCAACCACTTGAGAGTTGAGGGGGTGCCACCCTTTGGGGGTCTTGGGCATCCCCTAAATTTGATTTCATGGGGGGGGGGGGGGGGGGGCTGGTTTTTCAATCGAAAAAAACAAGATGATGGCACCTCCTTGTACAGGCAACGATTTGTGGATGGGGGGGCTATGGTGGCTGTAAGCAACCCCCCCAATCGATTTTATGTATGAGAAACCCTTGATCTTCGCTCTCCATCGCTCCAAACCGCACGTCAAATGGATCTTGGGTTGTGGAGATCAAATTTCAATCTTTCTCTCTCCTCTCTCTCTCTCTCTCTCCTGCAAGGGACAGTTCCTACATGTGAAGAAGAATGAAGCTGGGTTGGTGAATGCTCCTCCGGCATGGTACCGGATCACTTCCAAATTAAAGGTGGGTTGAAGATAGGAGTGTGGAGGTGGGCTAAGCATCAAATGGGGCCTAGTTTGGAAACTTGCAAAAGGTTTCAAAACCCAAAATAATAAAAGATACATAGTAATGGCATTTTTATAAAGAAAATAGCTCTTTTTCCACTTTTGATGGAGTTAACAATGTTCTTATGGGCTCAAAATTGATGGACATGTTGTTTGTTGTTGGATTCCTGTTTTTATAATAAGAAACTCAGAAAACATATAGTTAAAGTGTGGAAAATAAATGGAAAAAACCTGAAAAGCATGGTGTTTAGAGGAAAAATGGGATTTTTTGGGCTTAAAATCGAAAAAGCATGAAACAAAACACTAATAAAATCTACATGTTTGCTATTCAAAGAATTAAGAGCCAAAACTCTGAAATAATTCAAAGTTTTTTCCATTTTTATTGATAATAAATAAGAAAAAATAGGAAAATTTGAAAAAAATGCTTTTTAAAAGGGGAAAAAATAGGGAACGGACGAGGAAAATTGTGAAAAATTATGGATGTGCCTGTGAGTGTATAATGAGGATAAAGCATGAGGGTTTTCCTAAGGTTATCCCCATTTATATGTTTTGTGAGTATTTACTACTTATTTCATGCGAAATACACATGAAATCATCTCTTTACCTATGCAACGCAGCAAAACCTTAAATGGTAGGGGAGGAGGGAAGTTTGAGTGCTTAAATATAATACAAAATTTGATGCATTTGCTGCATTAGTCATATAGGATGACGTTAAGTTAAATAAAGGGAAGTACAATACGAGTGTAAGGCTCGGTGTCTTCTCTCATTGCAGCAATTACGTGCTAGTGTATGGAAACATGAAAAGAATGGATTTGCACAAAGAACGAGGCTATTTTTTGCAATTGTTTGAGCACTTAATCATATATACATTTGCATCAAGCATCGTTAAATGGTATCAATTACAAGCTCATGGATGCATAGCGCTTGGTTTCTTTAGGACTTGACCCACGTAGAGAGAGTGAGCAACCTGGCTGTAGGTCTAGACGTTGGGTCCAAGGTGACAGATAAGTGAGGATCAGTGCATTCCTGGAATGATAAATATATTGACACCAAGAGGGGAGTTTGTTTCTAATGTGTCTATATGTGGAAGCAACGCATCGAGGGGTCAATGCCCAAGATGTAGGAGAGCTGCAGTAGGGCCACAACAATTAGTCGATGGTGTGCCCCTGTGTCTGTGACATGTTGCATTTATTGCTGATATGTGTATAATCTCCCTCCGAGGAGATAGGAAAGGAAACATTCGCTGGATTACAGACTATAAACGCACAGTGATTAGTGTTTAGGATACTGTATCCCTCGATAGATGCTCCTCGCCTACGAGGCTTTGTGGTGGGGTTGTCTATTGAGTGCATGAGGTCTAGCTAGTGCTTTAGCCAATGCAGAACCATTTTAGATCCCATGAGTGGTGTCTACCAGGAGCTACCAACAAGTGGTGGTTCTCGAATCTAGGGTTTTTAGGGACCAAATAGTTGGTTTATGTCCTCTGATAAGGACTGTCAAGCCGAAATACAAAAAGCAGAACGTGCTGAGAGGCTAGACGGCGGTTGAAGATTGTAAGTTGTTATTCTCCTCAATGGAGTAACCCGTTGCACATAAGTGGAAGTGGTTCTAGTGACCTAAGTGTTAGGAGTAGCTCTTCGAGTGCAATTGGAAGTCTTAGTACTTGACTACTTCCAATTAATCAACCCACAACAAGTGGGGGTGTAGTTTTACCTACACAAACCCCTGTTGTCAATTTGGTTGTAGCCATTGCACAACCTATCGCAATTCCAACAGGGACACCGGATTTGCTGGCATTAGGAGCATCGTTGCCCATTTTCCATGGGTTAGAAAAAGAAGATGGAGAACTCCACATTAAGGAGTTTCAAACACTCATGTTCAATTATCGAATCCAAGATGAATGACACCTAATGATATTCTTCAACACGACGTTAAAAAAAAGAGTAGCAGTGTGGTATCACGATCTAGAAGCCGGAACCATAACTAAGAGTGCCCAATTCTTTATAGCTTTCCGTAGAGAGTTTGCTCTTGAGAAGGGTGGACAATATTGGTTGCGTGTCTTGAATGTAACACGCCAAGAGCCAAATGAGAATGTCCATGCCTATGCCAAGAAATTAATGCAAGTTCTTCGTAAAATAAATACTTATATCCCCATTCCAGCGGCTGCCCAGTTATAATATTTCCTATATGGATTGGATTTTAATATCTAGGTGCAGTTGAGTAGTGTTGCTTTGGCCCACATTGACATTGCTATTACCCAAGTAGAAGGAGTAGAGTCGCGCTTGCAAGCGACTTATGTAGCAAGGATGAATTGGAATGGTAATTACTTGGCCTTGACCAATGGACTCAAGGGGATCCCATGTCAGACACGAATGGGAGAGGAGGTACTATGCCAAATTTGCTTATGTTATCAGCTCCTCCTAGCATGACTATGCCCATAGCTAGTCAGGCGGCCTCACTAAATAGTGGGGGCCAAACAATAAATCCTAATGTTGTCCTAGTAGGTCAACAACCAATCCCTAATCAAGTGGTTAGGCCTATGGGACAACAAATTGATGATCGCGGCTACGAGTCGAGTGCCTCTAATGTCCTTGGTGAAGTTAAGGACATGATGAAGCACTACAATGATATGATCTTTGAGCAGTATCGACAAATAGCTGTGGATGTCAATTTCCTTAAGAAGCAACAAAATTTGATAGGGATTCCACGCCTTGAAGAGGGTGGCCACTCAAGATTTAGTTGTAAGTGGTGTGGTGGCCAACATTTCCCTAGGAATTGCCCAAATGTCAAATGTGATATTTGCAGAAAATCTAGCCACTTAGCTGCTACTTGTTGGAGTAAGATCAGTTCTCTCCAACAAGGAAGTAAACAACCTAGTCCACTTAATCATCGTGCACAAGGGAATAATCTCCAGCAAGATGAGGGACCAATACAAATACTGCAACGAGGAAAGGTTATTGTAGAGGAGTTATTTCATGGCAGTGGAGTCAGCCTTATTGAGGCTCTAGGTGTCAATGATGCTAAAACTTCTAATCTACGAGCCGTAACAAGAGGGAAAAATATTAAAGAGGGTGATAAAGAAACTGTAAAACCTGTCAAGGAAAACCCTAAGCAGGATGCTATGGAAAAGCGAGTCCTGAATCTGGATATGGAAGGTGGACCTCTAAGGCTTGCTGATGGTAAAGTGGATCCCGAGAAGGATAGAGAGGTTCCAAGAAAGAAAAAAAATGTCAAAAAAGAGGCACCAAAGCCGGCGGTCCAATGACAAAAGAAAAGAATGGTTTGGCGGCAGAAGAGAACTTTGGCTAACTACCATGACTTTGACCTAGCAAGTTCTCTTTGTGAAGTCAAACTAGATGTGAATCTCCTGCAAATTGATTAAACTTTCTCCAGGAGTACGTAAGAAATTCAAGAAAATCCTGTGTATTGGGTATATAATAGAACCGTTGGGCATAGCTAGAGTGGGCGAAGATTGGTTTGATCATGCTAAAAAGCATTGCCCTAGGGTTCCAGCATATGTGGATGGAATATTAGTGGAGCACTCTATCGTGGACACTAGATCCTCCGTCAATATTATAAGTTCAGACTTGATGGAGTGGCTAGGTCTCAAAATTCAAAAAGATAGCTCCACACTTCTTAAGATGACGGATGATAGTTTAAGACAACCGAAAGGTTGCATCACTAAAGTCCACGTTATTGATGCAAGCGTGGAATGCTATCTGGACTTTAGGGCGATAAGGATTGCAGGATGTCCTAGCTATTGAGTTTTTCTAGGAAGGCCTTGGATTTTACGAACAGACTGTCAAGTCAATATACCCGCTAGTCGAGTGATTCTAAGTCGAGGTGCCCATCGTGTAATAGTGGATGCTTACCTTGAGTCTCCTCAGAGTGAGAGAGTTCCTTTATCCTCCACTAAACTAGAAACAGTAGATGATCCATCTAATAGTGAGACGTCATCGAGCGATGGATCTAAGGAAGGATCCACTACAGAGGATATTTATCAAATAACCTTGAATGAGCCGATAGAGCCTCATGATGGAATAAGAGTTGCGGATGTTATTGAGTTGGACCTTGGTATGCCTAATGATTCGCGGCCAATCAAATTGGGTTCTATGCTCAGTTCGGAAAAGAGAGAGGAATGGTATGCCTAATGATTCAGGAGTTCTATGCCTAATCATTAGTTCAGTTGGACCTTGGTATGCCTAATGATTCAGGAGTTCCGCGACATCTTTGCTTGGGAACTTAGGGATATTCCTCCCAGTCTAGTTGTGCATACTATTCCTGTAAAGGAAGGTACCCGCCCTGTACATCAAAAAGTAAGGCGTATGCCTTTTGAATTAAGGGACGGGTTGTTCGAGGAACTACAGAAGTTGTGGAAAGCGGGTTTGATCTTCCATGTTCAGCATACTGAATGATACTCACCAGTTGTGATTAAGAAGAATAATAATAATCAGATCCAGCTTTGCGTAGATTTTAGAGAGTTGAATAAGAAAACTGCTAAAGATTACTACCCGTTGCCGTTTATTGATCAAATTTTGGATCAACTAGCGGGTAGGAAAATCTATTCGTTTATGGACTGATTTGCAGGGTATAACCAAATGGCGATTGCTGAGCAAGACAAACTAAAAATGATGTTTATTACTATCTTTGGTACCTTTGTGTACCATATGATGGCATTTGGGTTATGTAATGCACCAGGTTCGTTGGCAGAGAACAGCCGACAAGACCTTTGGTGACATTTCCCTCGAGGACTTGAAAGTATTCATTGAGGATCTAGGGGCAGCCACTGTAAGGGATAGGCAATTAATTATCTTACGAAAGTGTTTTGAGCATTGCAGACAATTCTGCATAGCTCTCAATCTACAGAAGTGCATCTTTGGAGTCCCTTATGGGCTCTTATTAGGCTATGTGGTCAGTTCCGTAGGGATTGCGACTGATCATAAAAAGATCAAGGTCATAGTTGCCATGAGTCCACCGCGTACTCCAAAGAAAGTGTATAGCTTTCTGCTATCAGTAGGGTATTATTGGAGGTTTATTAATGCCTTGGCAGAAATAACGTTGCCACTGACGAACCTATTGTCCTTTAATTGTCAGTTTTCATGGAGTGATGCTTGCAATGTAAAGCAGGAGCTTGCCAAAGCACCTATTTTAGAAGTACCAAAAGGGGTGAAATTTTCTATATATATTTAGTAGCAACTATGTATAGTATCAGCTGCTATTTGGCCCAAATTTGGGAGGAAAAGTGGTACCATCTGATAGCTTTTGCTAGTCCTAAGTTGGGCATATTGAAAATTAACTACACCTATATGGAGAAGTTGTGCCTTGCGATGGTATTTGCGACCAAGAAGTTCAGGCACTACATTCTTTATGAGGGTGGTTTTGTATACGAAGGCGGAAGGGCTTCGATTGTTGTTGAATAAGTTACAGTCGCCTGATCGTTTAGCAAAGTGGTTAATCACTTTGTAGGAGTTTGATTACGAGATTAAGAGCAAGCCATCGAAGCTTCAGGGCATTGTCAAGTGTCTTGTGGATTACGGAGAGAAAAAAGAGGTTGTGGCTGAAGGAAGTGACATGAAAACATTGTTTAAGATTGATACGGCGTCTATTCTCTCCTGGTATGATGCTATAACGCACTATCTTTCTACGGGAGAGACTGGAGCTACTCTATCAAAACCCGAGAAGAGGAAGATTAAACAGCAAGCATTAAAATTTTCCTTGATCGTAGGGACATTATATTGGCAAGGTGTTGATGATATCTATTGCTAATGTGTAATGCCTGACAAGGTTCCCTTTATTTTGGAAGAGTGCCATGACTCCGCTTGTGGAGGGTACTTTGCTGGGTGGTTGACGGCACATAAGACTTTACGAGCTGGTTATTGGTGGCCATCCATATTCTAGGATTTATTTGACTATGTTAAGAGATGTGATACATGTCAAAGACATGACAATCGAGAGAATAGGAAGCGTCCACTTACGCCTATTATGGCTATCCTTCCATTTGAGAAGTGGAGAATCAATTTTGTGGGACCTATTACCCTATCATCTACTACTCAGAAAAGATACATTATAGTAGCAATTGATTACTTTACAAAGTGATCAGAAGCACGGGCGACGAGGTAGGACAATGCAAAAGAGTGCTAGTTTCCTACTTGAGTAGATCATCTATTGTTTTGGTCCCCCAAAGGAAATAGTATCGGATTGTAGAACTCACTTTTTGAATAAGGTAATAAGAAGCCTCATTGAAGCATGGAGCATTAAGCATAACAAGACAATCCCCTATAATTCGCAAGCCAATGGACAGGTTGAAAGTACTAATAAGCAGCTTGTGGGTATCATATCCAAGATAGTCTATGAAAAGAAATGGGATTGGGATACAAAATTATATGTGGTGGTTTAGGTGTATAATATGACATTTAAACGAGCCACTGGCCACACCCCATTCAAATTAGTTTACAAGGAGGAGTGTGTCTTGCCCTTAGAAATTGAGTTGCTGACCATAAGATTCACAATCAGTCATTATTTGGGTGATGAAGATGCCTTATTTGAGCGGTTTATGACTATAGCCCACTTGGACGAGCTCCAATTGCAAAGTTTCTTACACTAGGAGGTAGCTAGATGAAGTAGTTTAATGATCTAAAGGCAAAGAAGTATTCTTTTAAAAATGGCAATTAGTTTTGTATTACGATGTGCGTAGGGAGCTATTTCCAGGAAAACTGGAACCTAGCTGGGATGGCCCTTACAAGAAAGTTCGAATAGGTAAAAATAAGTCCATGGTTTTATTAGCTGATCTACAAGGAGTGGAATTTAAGAATAAGGTTAATCTTAATAAGATTAAACCTTATTATTTCTAAATATGCTAACGCACTAAATGCATATACACCCATCGATGGGGCAGTTAATTCCTTATTTGGAGCACCCATATCTAGAGCAAATATATCATCAAGGGAGGCTTATCTCGTGGAGCAAGGGATACAAAGTGGTTGAGCAAGAAGACGGTACCTTTGTGTGGGATATTAAAGTTTTCTACCATCACTGTTTACAAATCTTGACAAGGATCCCGTGTTGAGTTTAATGAAGAAGGTAGGATGGAGCCATTAGTTCATCCTCTAAATATGCTAAATTTCGATTATCATACTTATGAATGGAGGAGTTCTTGATGGTTGGCTGTGTAAACCCATTGTGGACGTATTCTTAAATTTTTATCCCACCTCGAGATAAGCCAGACATCGATAAAAAGAAGTCTTTATTTGTATTTACATGGGCATAGCCTTTTTGAATACAACGTTTCATGTAATGATAAGCCAATCATTACATTCAGTTTGGGGAGAACAACGTTGTATTGCATTTGTCTATAGGAACTGTGTAATAGTAGGGTTTTGGGTCATGGATCTTTAGGAATCGATAATTCATTGGAAGTTTAAGATACCCTTTCCGTTGAAATCCATACTTCTCATGGCGGCCCAACACTTTAATCCTATCGGCTGGGATTACACGGGTTACTTCCTCATATACATATGAGTTCATCTCAACCCTCTGACCTCAGATATGTAAAGTCGAATTTACGTGAGCTTCCACAAAAATGAACAGCTTCACGACTTTCAAGTCTTCCAACCACCTGATCCTCTTTACGTTTGTCTGTAGATAAGCAAACCGATGGGCGGCTATATAGTAGATTCCTGAAGACCTCGTCCATCTTTATTCTATGTATAAAGGTGATGGATTATAAATCTGCTCCAGGATTTCATCATTCCAATTCTTTGTCTGTAAAGCGGAGAATGCATTGCAGTCATAAACATGACCCAAAATACCAAAAACTTGTTCCACGCTTCATAATTCTGCAAGACAGCATTGAAGGTAAGAAAATGTTTGGACAGCAACGATTCCTTTACTTCATTTTATTGAGATCTCATAAAAACAATTTTGTTGTTGGTTGGCTCTGATACCAACTGTAACGTCTCCTGTTAGTATCATCCAGGACACGTCTTAACAGTCCATCGGAAATGATGTCTAGAAAGCTCAGCCCGGCACTCCCATGGAATGTTACGGGACTTGCAATCTAGGTCTTCCTGCGTCTGCCACGTAGCGGAAGTATCCTGGCCGTTCCCACTTAGGATCGACTGGAATTGGCGTTTTCTTGATTGGTCATTACCTAACAGCATCTAGCATCGGACCCAAGTGAACTACATTACGCAGAAACGCTAGGTCCAAAGCGGATTCACGCTGCACTTGGTTCAAGGAGAATGGGAAACGAGAGGGATGCAAAGCTCAATCTCTCTGCCATAAGGCATAGTCCCATTCCGTTCCCCTAAAACAGCGTAAATTGTTTAAGACATAACTCTAGGTCATCGCTTTCGTTATTCGTTTTCTTTGACTATCATCCCATTGTTCTTTGAGAAAAGTTCCCGGCTAACCGGGACCACCCAACCGCAGGACGGACCTATGGCCCATCCTCTACACTTTCCTTGGTTTGTTTTAGTTATGTAATTATCTAACACATTAATTTGACATGTAACAACCAGCTTCTTTAATTAATCCATTAAACACTGGTTCCTTCACGTAATCTTATCACGTGACATAGAAAAACAATATCAAACAAGTTCTTTATTAACATATCATCATTTTTATCATTGAAATATAAGGAGTTCCGCCCGTAGGCTTGTCCATAATCTGCTCGAAGGCTATCCAGTAATCCACAGTGATCACTATTCCAAGCTTCTGCCCGTAGACTAGTATGCGGGCCTCGAGATCCAATCCTGAGTCATGTTAGCCTCTTGTGCAGGACTCAGAAGGCGAGGGATTTACGGCCAGAGCCCCCCTGGCACCCAAGCGTCCTCCTGCTCCAAGTAGAGCTCAACAGAGAGACCTCTTGCGGCGAGTTCGGTCCACGTTCCCAACGCGGTCAACAACCCCCTTGGTTAGGGTCAGGCAGGCAGTCGGGGGTAACTGAAACTGCCTCTCCCTTCACGTCTTCATTCTGAAGTATAAGTATTCATTTAATTTGTAATTCATAATTCAAACAATGCTAAAAAATCTCTAGCAAGCACAAACATTTCCATTAAATCGACCGCGTTGTTTGGCAAACTGCTAAGGAATTATTCTTTCCTTTTGAGTGAATCAGCACTCGTTTCCAAGGTGTCTTGTAACTTGGCGAGATCCTTTATATTTCGGGTTAGGGCGTACCTTATTAACCCAACTTGGTCAACCCCAAAGTTCATTAGATACTTTAGTTTCCAGTTTATAACTTTTCTTACTTAGAAGGATATCCAAGCATACATCCATTTGCAAGATAACTTGAGTAAGGATCTACCATCCTTGTTGAGGTTATTTACCCTTTCGTCTTGTGAATCAGTCAGAAGACTACATGACTTCGTACTTGCTGCACAAGTCCTGCGTTGAAATAATCCGTTTTAGTTTCTTTAAGCTCACGTATGTCGAACCTAGGGTTTCTTTTTAAGAACCTCAGGGACAAACCCTAGTCCTTTATCGTTACGAATTTATTGACCCTACAATAAGGAAAGTAGTCAAGTGCTTAAGGTATAAATGTTTCTTTGGTCTTTAAATCATTTTCGAGGCGTATTTTTCTCATTAGCATGGTGTTTCTAAGTTTAGATTGGTTTAGTTATCTTTTGGAAGGTAATATTGATCACCTCGTCACGATTTGTTATCCTTGTGATAATTGATTTTTCAGTCGATGAATTCAATTTAACCTTCCTTTTTCCTTGCAAACAAAACTCATGCCAAATAATAATATTTTCCTTGCTAAGAAATGCAATTAGCAATGATAACTTCCTAGTAATTTGGGTAACGAGAAAAAAAAAACATTTCATGAATTTCATGATGAATCGTTGCTAAAGGAATAGGGTTAATGGTGCAAGATACAATTTTTATACCTTCAGGATTTAACTGAAATATACTACTATAATAAGTAGATGATCTTGCTCGTAATTCTTTATAATGCATGATGCTATTCGAATGAAACTATGTTCTATACATTATCATTTGTTCAATTAGACTAAACTCCTTCATTGTAAATAACTCAGAAAAATATATCCTATCCCTAACAATTTCTCTTTGCCTGATTGATTTAAAACTGATTTAAAACCGAGAAGAAAAGAAAAGAAAACCTGGTTTTGCGGTGAGATATCCACATGGATACCAGGAGATGATCCTCCCACAGCTACTCCTTGGACTTTCTTAGGCGGCATCGTAGTTCGATCGTGAAGGCAGCTTTTACTCTTTCTTCCGAATTTCCACCGTCTTTCTTTCGAGGCAAGAAGCCGTTTAAATGGTTGATCACGAGAAGGAATAATAAGACCTTTAGGTTCCTAGCTTCTTCGGAGAGAGGAAAGCTTTATAAAACCTAAGAAGGACCTATAGGGTATATACTTGGCAAAAAGGTTATGGGTGAGTGTGGCTTTGCAACCACATGAACCTTTGGAGAACTTTGGGCTTGGGCCAAAAGTTATAGAAAGGGAATTATTCTATTTTCTTGCACTTCCTCTACCTTTTTCCTTCTTCTTCCCTACTCTTCCTCCTTCACCCCTCTTCTTCTCTCCTTTTTATTCTTCTACCTCCTTCTATTCCTTCTCTCTTACCTCCTTTATCTTCTCCCACCCTATTCCTTCTTTCACTCTATTCTTTCTCCTTCACTCCTCTCTTTCTCTTCTTTATCTTCTCCCACCCTATTCCTCTCTACTCTTCCTCCTTCACTCCTCTCTTTCTCTTCTTTATCTTTTTTTAATCTTCTCCCACGCTATTTCTTCTTACTCTTCCTCCTTCACTCCTCTCTTTCTCTTCTTTATCTTCTTTATCTTCTCCCACCCTATTCCTTCTTACTCTTCACGAAACAACATCCGGGGTCCATGATGATGGTTTGAATTTGGGGTCAGAGGGGGAGGGGGGGAGAGGGAAAGAAAGAAATAATGGGGACACCGGGGATTAAAAAAAGGCTTAGGGGGGTTATGTGAAAAAGAGTTATGAGGGGGGGTGTAAAAAGGTTAAAAGGGATATAAGGGGGGTGAAAGGGGGCTTAATTATCCCCCCCTTAGGAAGCTTCCTAGAGAAGCTTCACTGACGTGGGGGGGGAGCCAGCAATCGTCAGCTACGAGGGCGGCAACGGTGGCGGTGGCTCGACGGATCTTCTACGTCCTTCAGCAGTGACACGAGGCCTCCTCCTCTCCAGCGGCAGCGTTCAGTCTCCTATTCTCGTCCTCTCCTAGCGGCGTCACGGCTACAGCACTCCATTTCCCTTTTTCTCCCTCAAGCCCTGTCCTCCACTGATTTAAATAGGGGGGAGGGAGAGGTTCCTCCCTCCCTTACCTGGCAGCATGCATGGCTAAGGCTCCACATGAGCCCCAGTGTGCTGCTTGAACGTGGCTTCCCTCCCTCCCCTCTAGCGCGACGTCGGCTGGGGGGAGAAGGAGGGAATTTTTTAAAAAAATTGCTTTTATTTATTATTAAAGAAAATCTTTTATCCATCGGGACTTGTTACATTGCTTCTCTTCCATCGGGACTTGTTACATTCTCTTCCCCTTAGAGGAATCGAGATGTCCTCATTTCGAGATAAAATGGGGATATTGATGGTTGAGAGTGTCTTCTTCTATCCAAGTGGCATCCTCTTTGGGATAATCTTTCCATTGGACAAGGCATTCTCTCAAGGTTCTAGATCTTAATTGTCTCTCCCTAATATCTAAGATCCTATCAGGCCTTAGCTCAAGGACTCCTTGGCTAGGCATTACAATTTGTTGGTCATTAAGTACATGGTTAGGGTTGGGCACATATTTTTTCAATAGGCTGATATGGAATACATTGTGAACCTTTAGGTTCTCAGGGAGTTGCAATCTATAAGCATTGGGTCCTAGGCATTTGATGATTTTGTACGGCCCACAATACCTTGGACTTAGCTTCTTGCAATCTCCTAGAGATAGAGAACTCTTTTTAGGGCGTATGCGAATGAAGAGCATATCTCCTTCTTCGAAGACTATTTCTTGACGTTTCAGATCCGCGTATGCCTTCTGTCTATCCTTGGCTGCCTGTATGTCTTGTCTTATTGACTTTATTTGATCATCCATCTCTTCCAACATCTGCCTTGACGCTTCAACCCTTAGGGTTGGATCAGAAAAGTTTAGAGGACTTCGACAATCATGACCATATAATGCCTGAAAAGGGGTCATCTGAATGCTTTGCTGGTAAGAAGCATTGTAGGCAAATTCTACCAAAGGCAAGTATTGATTCCACTTCTTGGCTTCTCGAGAGCAGTATGCCCTAAGCATATCCTCGATGACTTGATTTACTCGCTCTGTTTGGCCATCCGTTTGGGGATGGTAAGCGGTGCTAAAATAGAGTTGAGTCCCAATAGCTTCAAAGATAGCTCTCCAAAAGTGTGATGTGAAGAGAGAATCTCGATCACTAATGATTCTTTTGGATAAACCATGTAGCTTGAATATCTCTTTGATAAACAATCTTGCAATGTCGGAGGCTTTATAGTTTGTCTTTACTAGAATCAGACGTGCAACCTTGGTAACCATGTCAACCACAACCATAATGGAATTGTATCCTCCTTGGACTTGGGGTAAGCCTACAACAAAATCCATACTGATGAATTCCCATTTCATTTGGGGAATGTCAAGCGGTTGCAGTTTTCCTGGCATCATGACATGTTCGGCTTTGATACGTTGGCAAGACAAACACTCAGTGACATATTTGAGAATGTCACCTTTAAGCCTCTCCCAATGGTAGCTCTTCCTAACCGCATTAAGAGTCTTAGCATAGCCAGGATGTCCTGCGAAAGGGGAATCATGAGCTTCCCACATTATTTTCTGCTTAAGTGACTGGCTTGCTAGTATACACAGCCTTGTTCTGTAGTAGACAAGTCCATTATTAATGGAAAATTCCTCATACTTAGCTTGTGACTTTTGATTTTGCTCCTTGGTAGATATTTCCTTTAGCATTGTTTGGTAGTCCAAATCATGGCATGCTTTCTCTCTAACTAGTTCAAGTATAGGGTTGTTTGGCATAGATACTTTTGTAGCCAGAGATCCTGGCTGTTGATGGATTCTGCAAGATTAGGGAATTTAGGAATGCCTTGCGACTGAGTGCATCGGCAACTACATTCTCTTTCCCTGGTCGGTACTTGATTTCAAAATGATATTCCTCCAACACTTCAATTCACCGACATTGCCTCATGTTGAGCTCGTTCTGGGTAAAAATCCATTTGAGACTCTTATGATCAGTTACTAGAGTAAACTTGTTACCCAACAAGTAGTGTCTCCAAAGCTTTAGAGCAGGGATGACAGCTAGTAATTCCAGATCATGCGTGGCATAATTCTTTTCATGACTCTTCGATTTCCTTGAAGAGTATGCTAGTGGATGACCTTCCTGCATAAGTACACACCCCAAGGCAAGAATGCTAGCATCAGTTACTACCTCGAACTCCTTATTGAGGTCAGGAAGTTTTAGAATAGGTGCTGATACCAAACTTCGCTTCAATCTGTCGAAGCTATTTTATTCAGAAGTTGACCATGTAATGGAAGTCTGCTTCTTTAGTAAGTTTGTAAGAGGTGCTGCAATCGAAGCATAGTTTTTTATGAAGACCCTATACCATCCTGTCAATCCAAGAAAGCTACGTATCTCTTTGATGGATACTGGTATTGGCCATTCAAGCACATCTCTGACCTTGGCTGGGTCTACTGATATTCCTTTTGATGATATTATGAATCCCAGATATTCAATCTGACGCTTGAAGAATGCACAGTTCTTCATTTTTGCATGCAGCTTATGTGACCTCATTGTCTCAAGGACAATCCAAAGTTGAGATTCATGATCTTCTTCCTGTTTAGAATAGACTAAAGTGTCATCGAAGAAGACAAGCATGAAATCATCAAGATATGGTCTAAAGATATCCTGCATTAATCTATTGAAGGTGGTAGGTGCATTTGTAAGCCCGAATGACATAACCAGGAACTCAAAGTGGCCATATCTTGTATTGAAGGCCGTCTTTGGGATATCTTTTTCCTTGATCCTTATCTGATAGTAACCTGACCTAAGATCAATCTTGGAAAATATCTTTGCACCCTGAAGACGATCAAGAAGCTCATCTATTCTAGGAATGGGATACTTGTTCTTGACTGTTGATTGGTTCAACCCTCGGTAATCAATACATAGTCGAAGTGTCCCATCTTTCTTTTTTTGGAATAGTACTGGAGCTCACCATGGTGAATTGCTAGGCCGGATGTAGCCCTGATCTAACAGTTGCTTGAGTTGTTCCTTCAACTCTATTGCTTCTAGTATGGACATTCTACAAGGTCTCTTTGCAATTGGCACAGCTCCAGGTACTAACCTAATCTTGTGATCTACTTCTCTTTGAGGCGGAAGTTCACTCAATTCTTCAGGGAATACGTCAGCGTATTCCTTTAGCCAAGAAGGTCCTTCATGAGACTCTTGCTTTTGATCTAACTTGTTGAGTTTGATCAGGTAAACGGGTAATCCTTTTTTGACTCCTTTTATGATCCGAGATAATTTGGCCAATTGGATTCTTGGCACTCCTGCCTCACCTTGAGTTGTGACAAATTCCCTTTCAGAGTTTCGAAAAGAAACTTGACCCTTTCCATAGTGAATGTGGTCGTCGTTGGGCTTAAGCCAATCCATTCCGAGTAGACACTCATGGATTCCTAAATTCATGACTCTGAATTTGACCGAAGTCTTCTTTCCTCCCAGAAAGAATTCCACCTTAGCAATTTTCCTGGTACAAGTTACCTCACGACCATTTGCCAATTCCACAAGCAGGGTGGGTGCTTCTACTGTGGCTATTCCTAATCTTTTTGCACATGCTGGTGAGATAAAGGAATGTGTAGTGCCACAATCAATCAAGGTTTTGAAACCTTTACCTTGATAGTCCGACGGTGTCTGAATCATCGAGAACTAGTGATTCGGCCCTTTCTTGTGTAAAGCGGCATGGACTGTCGCTCTTTCGAATTCTGCTTCCATGGTCGGATCTTCCTCTTCTTCTTCTTCGCATCTTTGCCTATTAGCAATGCAAGTGGTTCTTCCTCTTCCATGGGTAGCGGCTCCTTGACCACGGCCTCCTCCTTGGAAAGGCGTTTGACGATGTCCTCCGCTGAGCTTGGGACATTGCCTCTTGAAGTGACCGGGTTTGTTGCAGTGGAAACAATGGAGGTTTCGTCCATTACTTTGAGTAGGAACAAAGTTGTTGATGTTATTTGTCCTTGCTTTCTTTCTTTGTCCCTGATTATGACCTTGAACTCTCTTCATTTGAGGTCTGAATACACCTTTGTTCGGGTCATTATAAGACCAAGTTTTGTTACCCCTTGGTCTAGCTTGCACCTCCTGAATTATAGGCGCTGCTCGAATGAGTGCATCCTGAAGATCTGATGGACGCATAGATTCGAGACGGGTATTTACTAGTGGATTTAAGCCCGCACAAAATTTGGACACCTGATGCGTCATGTCCATCTGTGGCGCATACTTTAAAAGTGAGACAAATTTAGAGTAGTATGCGTCAAGAGTGAGTCCTAGCTGTTTTAGCTCGTAGAGCTCGTTCATTTTCTACGTGCGATATGCAGCTGGTAAGTATCTTCCCTGCACAGCTTTCTTCAGCTTCTCCCAGGTAACGGATCCCTCTGAAATCCCTTGATCCCTGCACCATTCCTTCCACCAAAGTCTGGCTTCGCAGGTGAGCTTTAACTTGGCGAGCATAGCCTAATTGGTGGGTGCAGTACCGGCTGCTTCGAAGTAATCCTCCATGGATTCAATCCAAACTTCAGCATCAACCTGGACGAATCTGCCTCTCCCGTCAAACTCGAGTGGCTTAATCTGTTTGAGAAGGAACTTCTTCTCCTAGATCACAGCAGTACTTGATGTAGGAGGCAACTTTGGAACCTGTACCTGGGGTTGTACCTGAATAAAGGTTTTCTTAATGTTATTTATACGATAGTCAACGTTAACTTATCCTTAATTCAGCTATCTCGTAAACAATGTAGCTACTTAAATTCTTATCAACTCTTCTGCACAGCCAGACATCGATAAAAAGAAGTCTTTATTTGTATTTACATGGGCATAGCCTTTTTGAATATAACGTTTCATGTAATGATAAGCCAATCGTTACATTCAGTTTGGGGAGAACAACGTTGTATTGCATTTGTCTATAGGAACTGTGTAATAGTAGGGTTTTGGGTCATGGATCTTTAGGAATCGATAATTCATTGGAAGTTCAGGATACCCTTTCCGTTGGAATCCATACTTCTCATGGCGGCCCAACACTTTAATCCTGTCGGTTGGGATTACACGGGTTACTTCCTCATATACCTATGAGTTCATCTCAACCCTCAAACCTCGGATATGTAAAGTCTAATTTACGTGAGCTTTCACAAAAATGAACAGCTTCACGACTTTCAAGTCTTCCAACCACTTGATTTTCTTTAGGTTGGTCTGTAGAAAAGAAAACCAGTGGGCGGCTATATAGTAGATTCCTGAAGACCCCATCCATCTTCGTTCTATGTATAAAGGTGATGGATTATAAATCTACTCCAAGATGTTCATCATCCCAATTATTTTTCTGTAAAGCGGAGAATGCATTGCAGTCATAAACATGACCCGAAATACCAAAAACTTGTTCCATGCTTCATAATTCTGCAAGACAGCATTGAAGGTAAGAAAATGTTTGGACAACAACAATTTCTTTACTTCATTTTATTGAGATCTCATAAAAACAATTCCGTTGTTGGTCGGCTCTGATACCAACTGTAACGTCTCCTCTTAGTATCATCCAGGACACGTCTTAACAGTCCATCGGAAAGGATGTCTAGAAAGCTCAGCCCGGCACTCCCATGGAATGATACGGGACTTACGATCTAGGTCTTCCCGCGTCTGCCACGTAGAAGAAGTATCCTGGCCGTTCCCACTTAGGATCGACCAGAATTGGGGTTTTCTTGATTGGTCATTACCTAATAGCATCTAGCGTCGGACCAAGCAAACTACTTTACGCAAAAACGCCAGGTCCGAAGTGCATTCACACTGCACTTGGTTCAAGGAGAATGGGAAACGAGAGGGATGCAAAGCTCAACCTCTCTGCCATAAGACATAGTCCCATTCCGTTCCCCTAAAACAGTGTAAATCGGTTAAGACATAACTCTAGGTCATCGCTTTCGTTATTCGTTTTCTTTAACTATCATCCCACTGTTCTTTGAGAAAAGTTCCCGGCTAACCGGGACCACCCAACCGCAGGACGGACCTATGGCCCATCCTCCGCACTTTCCTTGGTTTGTTTTAGTTATGTAATTATCTAACACATTAATTTGACATGTAACAACCAGCTTCTTTAATTAATCCGTTAAACACTGGTTCCTTCACGTAATCTTATCACGTGACATAGAAAAACAATATCAAACAAGTTATTTATTAACATATCATCATTTTTATCTTTGAAATACAAGGAGTTCCGCCCGTAGGCTTGTCCATAATCTGCCCGAAGGCTATCCAGTAATCCACAGTGATCACTATTCCAAGCTTCTGCACGTAGACTAGTATGCGGGCCTCGAGATCCAATCGCGAGTCACGTTAGCCTCTTGTGCAGGACTCGGAAGGCGAGGGATTTACGGCCAAAGCCCCCCTGGCACCCAAGCGTCCTCCTGCTCCAAGTAGAGCTCAACGGAGAGACCTCTCGCGGTGGGTTCGGTCCACGTTCCCGGCGCGGTCAACAACCCCCTTGGTTAGGGTCATGCAGGCAGTCGGGGGTAACTGAAACTGCCTCTCCCTTCAGGTCTTCAACCTGAAGTATAGGTATTCATTTAATTTGTAATTCATAATTCAAACAATGCTCAAAAATCTCCTGCAAGCACAAACGTTTCCATTAAATCGACTGTGTTGTTTGGCAAACTGCTAAGGAATTATTCTTTCCTTTTGAGTGTATCAGCACTCGTTTCCAAGGTGTCTTGTAACTTGGCGAGATCCTTTATATTCCGAGTTAGGGCGTACCTTATTAACCCAACTTGGTCAACCCTAAAGTTCATTAGATACTTTATTTTCCAGTTTATAACTTTCCTTATTTAGAAGGATATCCAAGTATACATCCATTTCCAAGATAACTTGAGTAAGGATTTGCCATCCTTGTTGCGGTTATTTACCCTTTCGTCTTGTGAATCAGTCACAAGACTACATGACTTCGTACTTGCTACGCAAGTCCTGCATTGAAATAATCCGTTTTAGTTTCTTTAAGCTAACGTATGTCGAACCTAGGGTTTCTTTTTAAGAACCTCAAGGACAAACCCTAGTCCTTTATCGTTATGAATTTATTAACCCTACAATAAGGAAAGTAGTCAAGTGCTTAAGGTATAAACATTTCTTTGGTCTTTAAATCATTTCCGAGGCATATTTTTCTCATCAGCATGGTATTTCTAAGTTTAGATTGGTTTAGTTATCTTCTGGAAGGTAATATCGATCACCTCGTCATGATTTGTTATCCTTGTGATAATTGATTTTTCAGTCGATGAATTCAATTTAACCTTCCTTTTTCCTTGCAAACGAAACTCATGCGAAATAATAATCTTTTCCTTGCTAAGAAAAAATGATAACTTCCTAGTAATTTGGGTAACGAGAAAAAAAAAACCTTTCATGAATTTCATGATGAATCGTTGCTAAAGGAATAGGGTTAATGGTGCAAGATACAATTTTTATACCTTCAGGATTTAACTGAAATATAGTATTATAATAAGTAGATGATCTTGCTCGTTATTCGAATGAAACTATGTTCTATACATTATCATTTGTTTAATTAGACTAAACTCCTTCATTGTAAATAACTCAGAAAAATATATCCTATCCCTAACAATTTATGTTTTCCTGATTGATTTAAAACTGATTTAAAACTGAGAAGAAAAGAAAAAAAAACTTGGTGTTACAGTGAGATATCCACATGGATACCAGGAGATGATCCTCCCACAGTTACTCCTTGGACTTTCTTAGGCGGCATCGCAGTTCGATCATGAAGGCAGCTTTTACTCTTTCTTCCGGATTTCCACTGTCTTTCTTTCGGGGCAAGGAGCCGTTTAAATGGTTGATCACGAGAAGGAATAATAAGATCTTTAGGTTCCTAGCTTCTTCGAAGAGAGGAAAGCTTTATAAAACCTAAGAAAGACCTATAGGGTATATACTTGGCAAAAGGGTTATGGGTGAGTATGGCTTTGCAACCACATGAACCTTTGGAGAACTTTGGGCTTGGGCAAAAAGGTATAGAAAGGGAATTATTCTCTTTTCTTGCACTTCCTCTACCTTTTTCCTTCTTCTTCCCTACTCTTCCTCCTTCACCCCTCTTCTTCTCTCCTTTTTACTCTTCTATCTTCTTCTATTCCTTCTCTCTTACCTCCTTTATCTTCTCCCACCCTATTCCTTCTTTCACTCTATTCTTCCTCCACTCCTCTCTTTCTCTTCTTTATCTTCTCCCACCCTATTCCTCTCTACTCTTCCTCCTTCACTCCTCTCTTTCTCTTCTTTATCTTTTTTTAATCTTCTCCCACCCTATTCCTTCTTACTCTTCCTCCTTCACTCCTCTCTTTCTCTTCTTTATCTTCTTTATCTTCTCCCACCCTATTCCTTCTTACTCTTCACGGAACAACATCCGAGGTCCATGATGATGGTTTGAATTTGGGGTCCAGGGGGGGGGGGGGGGGAGAGGGAAAGAAAGAAATAATGGGGACACGGGGGATTAAAAAAAGGCTTAGGGGGGTTGTGTAAAAAAGAGTTATGAGGGGGGGGTGAAAAGGTTAAAAGGGATATAAGGGGGGGTGAAAGGGGGCTTAATTAGCCCCCCCTTAGGAAGCTTCCTAGAGAAGCTTCACTGACGGGGGGGGGGGGGGGGTAGCCAGCCGTTCGTCGGCTACGAGGGCCGCAGTAGTGGCGGTGGCTCGACGGATCTTCTACTGCCTTTGGCAGCGACACGAGGCCTCCTCCTCTCTAGCAGGCAGCGTTCAGTCTCCCACTCTCGTCCTCTCTTGCCGGCGTCACGGCTACAGCACTCCGTTTCCCTTTTTCTCCCTCAAGCCTTGACCTCCACTGATTTAAATAGGGGGGAGGGAGAGGTTCCTCCCTCCCTTACCTGGCAGCATGCATGGCTAAGGCTTCACATGAGCCCCAGCGTGCTGCTTGAACGTGGCTTCCCTCCCTCCCCTCCAGTGCGATGTTGGCTGGGGGGAGAAGGAGGGAATTTTTTAAAAAATTTTGCTTTTATTTATTATTAAAGAAAAGCTTTTATCCATCGGGACTTGTTACATTGCTTCTCTTCCGTCGGGACTTGTTACATTGCTTCTCTTCCATCGGGACTTGTTACATCTTTTCCCTTAAGCAATTAATGATATATGTGTGTGTAATGGTTTTTTTTTTGTTTGTTGGGGATCGGCACTCTTGAGGCATGAAGTTCGACGTTTAGGCTCTATATGTCTGGGGAAGGTCTGAGTAGTCATCACCTCTTGCAAGGCATTGTCAGGCATTGTAAGACCTGTTTAGATGGGAGTTCTAGTGACCCTCTTCTGCTAACCTGCTAGGCGGCCGTTCTAGGAGTTCCTGTTAGTTGTGATGCAATTAGAGAAGCCTACTAAAATAATGATGGAAAGAGACAAAACCCTAAATATTTGAAAGACAATATATGAATATACGAAGGTGTGTAAAAGAGGCTCTAACACTAGAAAAATAGAAATGGAAAGAAGAAAATAGAAATGGAAAAATTTTGAGCAGTTGTTCATTGCCTTACACAAAGGCCTAGTAGGTTCTTGAGGATGAGACAAGACCCGAGGCCAAAGCCTTGTCTTCCTATGGATGGCTTTTAGCTAAAAAAATAAGAATAAAAGGAGGTTGGAGCGAAAATAAAAGTGAGCGTTAGAAAAGTATTAATTGACGCCTTGCAAGGGCTTGGTAGATTCTTGGGTACCGAGAAAGGACCTTAGGCTGATGCCTTGCTCTCCTTGGGTCACTACACTCAGCTCCCTCCTTTTTACATGCTCGAGTATGGAAATTGAAAGCCTAAAAGCTAATGTGCTACACAGATAATATTTGTTGATTAGGCTATAGGAGTCCTCGCCTAGTAGGAACTCCTAGTTGCATTGTCCTTAGGTAGGTAGTTCAAGCCACCACTTAGGATGACCTCTTTTATTGTTCTTTTTAGCTTGGTTGTGTTGGAGCAGCAGGTTAGTGACTAGATTTAGGCTTTCTATTAGATTATGCTAGGCCTACTCCTCGTGAATTTCATGCCTTGGTTTTGATAAGGGGGTAGGGTGAGACTTGTGATGTGTTATGTTGTGTATCTATTTTGTATCAGTGTGATGCTCTTTATGATTGTGTTTATGTGTAGATTTGTTCGTGGGTTTCGATGGGCTGAGTCGCCCTACCCTGTAGTCGCCATTGACAGATGATTTTTGACACCAAGAAGTGCTTAAAAATAGCCAAAATTTTTGAATTTCAGGGAAAAAATAGACTTTGTCGAAGGGCGGCAACTGCAATCAGTACGATTTTAAGTGGCAATGCCCAACAGTGCTTTAAAGATCCACTAGATGGTGGTTGGTGAATTTTCATAATTTTTTGGTATGTCAAAATGGGACTTCTGGAGATGCCTGGCAGTGGGGGACTTCGAGAGAGAAGCCCAGGAATTTTCGGAGGTCGATTTGGACGTCGAACACGGGAGGAATGCCAAAATTTGGCCAACCACTTGAGAGTTGAGGGGGTGCCACCCTTTGGAGGTCTCGGGCACCGCCTAAATTTGATTTCGTGGGAGAGGGGCTATTTTTTCAGTCGAAAAAAAGTAGGATGATGGCACCTCCTTATGCAGGCGACTATTTGTGGATGGGGGGGCTATAGTGGTTGTAAGCAACCCCCCAATCGATTTTATGCATGAGATACCCTTGATCTTCTCTCTCCATTGCTCCAAACCATGCATCAAATGGCTAACTGGTTGTAGAGATCAGATTTCAGTCTTTCTCTCTCCTCCCTCTCTCTCCTGCAAGGGGGAGTTCTTACAAGTGAAGAAGGATGAAGCCCAGTTGGTGAATGCTCGTCATCGGCATGGTATCGAATCGCTTCCAAACCGAAGGCGGGCTAAAGATAGCAATGTGGAGGTGGGATGAGCATCAAACGGGGCCTGGTTTGCAGACCCACAACAAGTTTCAAAACCCAAAATAATAAAAGATATACGGCAATGGCATTTTTACAAAGAAAATGGCTCTTTTTCCACATTTGATGGGATTAATAATGTTCTTTTGGGCTAAAAATTGATGGAAATTTTGTTTACTACTAGTTTCATGTTTGTATAATAAGAAACTCAAAAAACATACACTTAAAGTGTGGAAAATAAATGGGAAAAACCCGAAAAGCATGGTTTTTAGAGAAAAATGGGGTTTTTTGGGCTAAAATCGGAAAAGCATGAAACAAAACACTAATAAGATCTACATGTTTGCTATTCAAAGAATCAAGAGCCACAGATCTGAAATAATGCTATTTTTGCTCCATTTTTATTGATAATAAATAATAAAAATAGAAAAAATGTTTTTTAAATGGGGAAAAAATAGAGAACAGACGAGGAAAATTATGGAAAATTATGGATGTATCTATGAGTATATAATGAGGATAAAGCATGAGGGTTTGCCTCAGGTTATCCCCATTTATATATTTTGTGAGTATTGACTGCTTATTTCATGCTAAATACACATGAAATCATCCCTTTACCTATGCAACACGGCAAAACCTTAAACAGTAGGGGAGAAGGGAAGTTTGAGTGCTAAAATATAATATAAAATCTGATGCATTATTCATATAGGATGACATTAAGTTAAATAAAGGAAAGTACAACACGAGTGTAAGGCTCGGTGTCTTCTCTCATTGTAGCAATTACGCGTTAATGTATGGAAACATTAAAAAAATGGATTTGCATAATGCACGAGACTGTTTTTTTCAATTGTTTGAGCACTTAATCATATGCACATTTGTATCAAGTATCGTTAAATGGTATCAATTACAAGCTCTTGGATGCTTAGCACTTGGCTTCTTTAGGACTTGACCATGTAGAGAGAATGAGCAACCCGGTTGTAGATCTAGACGGTGGGTGTAAGGGGATAGATAAGTGAGGATCAGTGCATTCCTGAAATGATAAATATATTGGCACCAAGAGGGGAGTTTGTTTCAAATGCGTCTATATGTGGAAATAGCGCATCGAGAGGCCAATCCCCAAGATGTAGGAGAGCTGCAGTAGGGCCACGGCAATCGGCCAATGGGATGCCCCTATGTCTGTGACATGTGGCACTTATTGCCAATATGTATATAATCTCCCTCTAAGGAGATGAGAAAGGGAACATTCATTGGATTACAGACTATAAACGCACAGTGATTAGTGTTTAGGATAGAGTATCCCTCGATAGACGCTCCTGGCCTGCGAGGCCCTGTAGTGGGGTTGTCTATTGAGTGCATGAGGTTTGGCTAGTGCCTTAGCTAGTTCCAGGCCATTTAGGTCCCATCACCGCTGATATTCGTTAAACTCCATCAGTGGATCTATTCTGCACATGCCATATTTGCAAGCTCGCCATGTCGGATGTATGAAACATGTGATTTATGCGGGGGATAAGTGGAAAGTGTTTAAGAACTTTTTGAGGGATGGCTTGCCCTTTCAAGCCTATCAATAACTGTAAGAACCACACTTTGGACATGTCTCCCTAGTCTTGTATTCTCCTCGAAATAGTATGCAATCATTGATACATACATGGGTACTGTTGTAGTCCATGCCAAGCTTTCGTAAAACATGTTGTGCATCATCACGAGACTCAGGCATGGTATTTGCATGATGCCAGGAGGCATATTCCATGGTGGATTCCGTGAGGTTTTGCGGTGGATTCCGTAAAATTTTATTACCGAGGCTCATACACAAGGTGGATTCTTTGTGTGAAAAGTCGATGGGGATGCCTATCCTTTTCAGGCGTTTTGTTAATTTAATGTGTAAGTGGGTAATTCCATAGCGGGTGATTCTGCAAAATACATATTTAAATTAATAAAAGTTTATGAGTTTAGAGTGCGCACTCATAATAAATTAAGGTTAGGATTGAGTTCTAACCAATTTATTTTTGTAGTTGAAGATTGCTAGGTATTCACTTTTGTCGATTTAATTGTATTATTTTTCTAACAATTTTGAATGCTTCAGTTGATGTGTAGAGCAAGCACCGGTGACATTGGGAAACATTGGAGGATAGCGTGTATTCAAATTATCATCAATTTTTTATGGGCACGTATCTTAGGTATGGCACCCATATTTTGTCGCGCTTATTTACTAAAGCGCTTGATATTTATTTATTACTTTTGTATGTGCATGGACGCACGATTAAAATATTTTTATTGGACATTGTATTTGAGTACCGCCTGACTCCTTGGGCGCCCAATAGCTTTAATTCTTTAGTGGCACAAAAGCAAACACAAAAGCTAAAGCGTGCTAATTGTAAATTGGGCTATTTCTTGAGCTTGAAGATGAATAACATAAAAAATACATGCTTTGTGGAGTGCTCACACAAGGCATGGAGGGAGATTGCACCCAATTAGTCTCTCGCTTCATGTCATGCAAGATTTCCTCCTTGTTTTTTGTGCAAAAGTAGAGTTCTTTTGTTCTTGGAGACCTTCTGACACTCACTACGTGCACATACGACATCCGATCTGTGCACCTGTGGTATCAGAGCAAAGCTGAGATCGAGAGCTTCCAACCACTTACCATCTCGCGCGAAGGCGGAGCTCTTGGAACGATCGAGCTCTACAGTCAGTCTCGTGGTAAACAGTCGATACCAGCGTGTTCCTGATAGTCAAGAACCCCCTGTTGTACTCTCACATTGCAAGGGACCGGCTTTTGTAGGCGGAGGACGACACAGGAAGATCTTTCATAAAGTAGTTGAGAACATATAAGAAATTTCATCTATTGCTTTTTAAGATTTAATAATAAGCTTATTGAGCTTCAAAAGAAGCTTGATAAAAAGTTTCATTACTCAAATTCACCCGTTGTCGGCGGTGATAGCACGTACTGCCCATCGCCAAATCTGGCAATGACATTCTCAGGTCCTTCAAATCCAAGCTTAGTCATAAAAGATTAAAACTACAAGTACTCTAAGTCACTCCAAGTCACTAAGGTCCTAAAGATCATCTTCAACAACTACTATAGCGGCAGTTCATATTCAACAACTCACAAATCAATTTACTACCCTCTGGAAGCCCCTGTTCACACCTGTGAATTGACAGAAGCAAATTACAGCAAACAATAATCAACAGGCAGTCTTTATGCAGTCTATACACAAAATTATTTTCTTGGAAGATGATTGTGACATCGAATTTTGCAATGGTAAAGGAGAAATACTACAAAAGCCAAACCAAAAATATATATATACAAGCCTTGTAAACCCGCCTTTGAGCTACGCTCATCCCGCTAACAAGGTTTCGAGTGTGTGAGGTCTTTTGAAATTTTGCAGGATGACTAATCCAACCATGGAAGACTTTATGGTTGAAGGTGATCTACCCAAACCAACAATGGAGCAAAAGTTGGATTTGATTATGATGCAGCTACAAGAGGAACGAAGAGCATGATAAGCTTTGCAAGCTCAATTGGCCAATCTGCAACGATCTACCACCAACCAAGATGGATCACAACCTGAAGATCTTATATGATGTACCATCGATGCAACACTTGAAGCCCAATCTATTTGGAAAGAAACAAAGATAAGTAAAAGAAACTTCAAATTTCATACTTTCAATGGATCACGTGATGAAAAGACAGTACTTGCTTTAATCAGTCAATTTGATTATTATTTCCATGAAGAAACATATGCTGAGAAAGACAAAATTAAATGTGTTACTAACCATTTAGTTGACCGAGCATCCTTATGGTGGACTGTGGTCCGTAAAAGCGTTGATTGTCCCACTACCTGGGAGACTTTCCAAAAGAAATTTTTGCAAAATTTCCTTCCACCTCAATTCCACGAAAAAGCAATCAAACAATGGGATCTTCTACAACAAAGGGATCGCGAACCTATTTCACAATATACTGAACGTTTCTAGAATGCTCTATTGCAACTACATATGCTCGAAGATGTACCTGAAGCAACTCATAAACACAAGTTTATGTCTGGCCTACTTGGATATTTTTATGCGGAGGTCAATATGTTCAAGCCAACAACCCTTGAAGATGCAATTTCCTTGGCCCATGACACTGAAGACAAAATTCGCGGACAAGACAAGAGACCATAACAATTCCCAACTAATGGTAACTTCGGTTCCAAACAATTCAATTCAAATTTTTGAAGATTCAATCAAAGTCATTTTCTTCCATCTTCATTCCGTAAATCTTGGACATGACCACCTGCCTTGCCATCAAACACAAATCCAAACCCTAAGCCATCCCTACAGTCAAATCCCAACATTCCAAAACTTCCTGCCATTACCAATAATGTGTCCAAAGCAAAGCCCATAGTTTGTTACAAATGTCATCAACCTGGACATCTAGCAGCCAATTGTCAATCCAAAAAGCCATCTGTTCATATCAATTATCTGGGAGCAATAGAAGATGAAGAACGTGAAGAGATGTCGGATTTTACGGAAGATGATGACGACATTGGTAGTACGTCTGATACTTTTCCAGGTATGCCAACTCCCCATTCCTTATTAACAATGAAATGTTTTGTGCATGGTAAAGAAAATACTATTTTACATGATGATGGGAGCACACATGACTTTATTTCTGCAAAATTAGTCAAAGAATTGAATTTACATACTGTTTCTACACATTATCACATCAAGGTTGCATTCCTAGGTATAAGATATAATGGAACACAAGAGGTGCATAATTTAGAAATTAAAATTGGTGATTATACTGAACGTAGAAATTTCTTAGTTGTACATTTGCAGTCTAGTGACATTATCTTAGGAATGCCTTGGCGTCATCAATACAATCCTGATATAGATTATTCTACTCATTCAATTAAACTTTATTTTCAAGGAAAACAAATCACACTACATGGTATGCACGCTTCCAATAGTTTTCCATTGCTTACTCATACTCGGGCTAAACGTGCATTACGTAAAAGTAGCAAATCCTATTTAATATGGGTGAATGAAATTCAAGCTAAAGAAAAATAGATGCATCCTAAGCATACACAATTTCTTTCCCAATCCCAAGATTGTTTTGCTGGTTGATTTACCACCTGGTTTACTACTTGCACATCTTGAAGATCATAAGATAGATTTAATTCCTAGAACACAACCACCATGTTAAGCACCATATAGACATAACCAAATTGAACAGAAAGAAATTCAAAACCAAATAGACGAATTGCTTAACAGAGGATTAATTAGACCTAGTAGTTCTCCTTTTGGTGCACCTATCTTATTAGTGAAAAAGAAAAATAATACATATCGCATGTGCATTGATTATCGTGCCCTAAATAAAATTACTGTTAAGAATAGATACCCGATTCTTAGGGTAGATGATCTTATGGACAAGCTACAAGGATTTGCCATATTCAGCAAGATAGATCTCACTACAAGATATAGACCTTATAGCGACGTTTAAAGCGACGAAAATACAAACAACAAAATTTGCCCCCGTCGTCGCAAAAAGCGTCGTTATTGACGACGCCATAGAATCGTCGCTATATGTGTCTCTATATGCGACGCATATAGCGACGGTTGCAGACAATTTGCGACGCTCATAGCGACGCCAATAGCGACGCTTGCAGTAAGTTTGCGACACAAATAGCGACGGTAACAGAGAAAATTTTTTTTGTGGCAGGGCAGCAAGCTGCCCTGCCACATATAGCACTGTGTGCTGTATGAGAGCCATACAAAATAGTTTATGCACTGCTGTATACAAAGCGTTTGCAAACAAAAAGAATGTATACTGAAATCACAAAACTGATACATGAAATAAATACATGATCGCATAAAATGCGATTGGTACAATCATGAAATGATATCACTAATACATAGAAAATGTCTACATAGATCGGGCGACTAAAAACTAAAGGTGTGTGAGCTCTAAGGATCCAAGGGCGAGCTACAAATCCTCGTCCCCCGAAAGCTCGTCCCGCTGCAAAGGAGCATCAAACGGATTCTGCAGAATAAGAAACAACATATCAATCCACCATACAATAATGCATTCAAATATCTCATGGTAACTACAGACAAGAAAGATGAGTGACTTATAGGGCCGCCACGTCTACACAATTGGTTGATCAATGCCCTGAAACCGTGCCTCTCTGCATATCTAGTCTCAAGGCCTTGCGGATCGCGATTTGTAACAGAGTGCTACAAAGAAAACAAAATGCTAACTATTAGAAACATGATTGTCAATACAAAGAATATCTCAAAAAAACAAATAAGCAAAACAAAAGAGAAACTTACAAAGTCCTCCAAATATGTCCTGTGGCCGCCACTCCCAAGATGATGTATCGATCCGGCCTCGATTCGTGCCTCGTCGCCTGCTAACTCCAACGTCCTGGTGAATTTGTAGCCTCCTCCCTCAGTCGGCGCCAGTCGTCTGCATCTAACCACTTGGGCTTTGGAGCCCCACTCTTGATTGCCTTGCGTGTGTCGGATCGTCTATGTGACATGTATGCACGCATACAATCCATCATCCAGCCCGTAGAGAATCTATCCACTGCAGCTGGCACCGGGAACTCCTCGTGCAAGGATGCTACTATGTAGTCCTTGCTCCCCTCCGATATGTTCCTCCAATGATCCAGGACGTTGTGCCAAAAAACTTATTGGCACAACTCCCTCATGCGAGCCATCACCCTCCTCCCCTCATCATTCATGATGATGGCTCCTGACCTGCTATCCACTAGGTATCCATAACCCCTAAGAGTCTGCCTAAGATGGGCCCTCTCCCATCTCTGTCCACACTCCTAGGCATATCCAGGAGACCCCTGTACATCCGGTGTACCGACGGGGGTACCCTCTCCCGGAGTGCCACTCAAAGGGGTGCCACCAAAAGGAGTGCCACCAAAAGGCATGCCATCTGCTGACGGCTGCGTAAAAGCCGGAGTAAGTGGAGTGGACGTCCCCACAGGTGTGACAAATCCTGGAGGTGACGCAGCTCCAGCTGAACGACGAGATGGAGACACCACGTCCGTGTCTCCATAGCAGCACCCCCCTGATCCTCCTACAGTTGCAGTCCCTCCCTCTGGCCCAAGTCGCGAGCATCGAGATCGTTTGCTCGAAGCTGAAGCATCTGATCGCGCTGAAGCTGATCTAGTAGAGCGCCCTGACGAAGAACGAGACAACTCCTGATCTGCCATCTCTCTGAATCTCGCGAGCTGATCTAGAGACATGCGTTCATATGTGATTCCATTTGGATGTGATTCCGGGTTTACCATTTTCAGCTCGTACCAGCTTGCAGTGTTCATACGTGCTGGAGGTCGTCCAAGAAAACCTTCCCTAAGTTCATGATCCTCCGGAAAGAAAGCGACGTGTCCTTGATATACCATCTTCTTCATGGTTCGTGACCTTCGGGAGTCTAACTGTGGCCCATACAATGGACATGCATGATAACCTGAGGTAACCAAACCTGCAAGGCGATCCACAACCTAGTGAATACTTGATTGAATGAAATAAAATATAGATATTACCATCGAGAACAAAGGTCCGCTCACCTGAGCACTCTCCCAATCCCGGAAAGTCATGCATCGTCCACATGAGAATGGCTTGAATGTTGGCTGACCGCTGACCATCGCGCCTGCTCATACCTTGCACCGTGACCCCCTCCTCCCACAAAATCTTAAGCTCATCGACTAATGGACAAAGATACACGTCCATATTTTTTACTTTCTAGCGGCTCGGGACAAGCAAGTTAAGGATGAGATGTCCTTTCTTCGTAGAAAGCCATGGAGGGATGTTGTAGTTGACAAGCACTATAGGCCACACACTGTAAGAAGTCGAGTGCAAACCGAATGGGTTCACACCATCCACGGCGAGACCAAGCCGAAGATTCCTTGGCTCTCGCGCAAAGCTTGGGAAGGTAGAGTCAATGTGGCTCCATGCGCGTGAATCTGCTGATATTCGTTGAACTCCATCCGTGGACCTATTCTGCACATGCCACGTTGTCAAGCTTGCCATGGCAGACGTGCGAAACATGTGGTTTATACGGGGGATGAGCGAAAAGTGTCTGAGAACTTTTTGAGGGATGGTTTGCCCTTGTAAGTCCTGTCGATACCTGTGAGCACCACACTTTGGACATGTCTGCATAGTCTCGTATTCATCTCGAAACAATATGCAGTCGTTGATACATGCATGGATGTTATTGTAGTCCATGCCAAGCTTTCGTAAAACATGTCGTGCATTATCACGAGACTCAGGCATGGTATTTGCAGGTGGCAATATATGATATTTCAATAACCTGAAAAAAATCATAAAACACCTTGAAAAAACACAAATGTTTGCAATAATACTGTTTTAAAAAAAATCAATGAAGTCTGTGTGCAAGGTACCTAAATAACTCAGTCACACTCGTATCGCTCCAACCGTATTTTGCTTGCACACTTAAGAGTGCAAGCAATGTCTTCAACCGAGATACTTGGCACCCATCATATAATGGTATGGATGCTTCCTCTCTAAGCGGATCAGATGTCTCAACATCCATGGGAATCAATGCATCGATCATTGCCTCCATCTCAGGCTCCAAGATTGTAGGTAGGTCGGGAAGGTTGTCTGTCTCCTCTGGCATTGACGGTATAGATGGGCCTTGCGAGTGGTCGATTGGCTCCTGCAATCCATCCATCGCACATCCACGAACTCTCCCCCTTGGGTCCAGACATCACCCCCCTGGATACAAAATTTGCCAACAAGACCCAATCTTATTGTGTATGGTTTTCAATTAGCTTGAGATTACAAAGCATGAAAAATGCTAACTTCAAATTACCGTTTGCTAAAAATCCGCAATCGCCTGATCAATGATCTCAGATTGAAACTCGCCAAATCGTCGTACGTGTTCTATAGACAATCGGCGTTTTCGTCTAATTGCCAACTTGCATTGAGAGCAAGGACATGGGACATGCTGATTAAGATACGTCTCGCGGTCTTGAACAATAAGACCTTCTTCGTTTGCCATCTTATCTACATTACAGTAAACGAGGCTTAAATGGATAGCTTTATGGAGATGTACGTCAAGTTGCAAGTTGACCATAAATCTTGCATTGTATATAGTAGTTGAGAGATTTTCCGATGTTATATCTCGGCCTTGTATCATGCTCAACGATTTGTTTGTCCCGGTAGATAATTATTTGTTATATCTCGGCTTTGAGTATAAGTAATCCATTTTAAAATTAATACACGCCATCTATGAAATTTTATAACTATAGTAATAAAATTTATTTCAATCAATTCTACTCATAGTCATAAGACCTGAGAGAAATTATCCTATACTCAATTTAAGGGTTTCTTCTTCTATAACAATACTTTTGGGTTCATTTTGATGAAGTACGTGGCCCATGGCAAAGCACATTGCATACCATTATCAATAAGTCTATTATCTTAAATTTCCTTCCCCTCCCTCTCCCTCTCTTTCTCTTTCTCTCCCTCTCTTTCTCTCTTTCTCTCATCCTCACCCTCTCCCTCTCATTCTCTTTCTCTCCCTCTCTCATTTCCTTCCCCTCCCTCTCCCTCTCCCTCTCCCTCTCCCTCTCCCTCTCTTTCTCTTTTTCTCCATCTCCCTCTCTATCTCTCTTTCTCTCTCATTTTCTAAACAAGCAAAAAAAAAGTGATTTAAACATCCTCCAAGCAAAAGGGAGAGGGAGAGATACAATGCACTCTCCCTCTCTTTCTCTTTCTATCCCTCTCTCATTTCCTTCCCCTCCCTCTCCCTCTTGCTCTCTTTCTCTCTCATTTCCTCTCCTAAACAACAAAAAATAAAGTGATTCAAACATTAAACAAGCAAAAGGGAGAGGGAGAGAGAGAATGCACTCTCCCTCCTTCTCCCTCTCTTTCTCTTTCTCTCCCTCTCTCATTTCCTCCCCCTCCCTCTCCCTCTCCCTCTATTTCTCTTTCTTTTTCTCTTTCTCTTTCTTTCCCTCTCCCTCTCCCTCTCCCTCTCTTTCTCTCTTACTCTCTCGTTTCCTCTCCTAAACAAGCAAAAAAGAAAGTAATTTAAACATTAAATAAGCAAAAGGGAGAGAGAGAGAGAGAATGCACTCTCCCTCTCCCTCTCCCTCTCCCTCTCCCTCTCCCTCTCCCTCTCTTTCTCTCCCTCTCTCCCCCTCTCCCTCTCCTTCTCTTTCATTTCCTCTCCTAAACAAGCAAAAGAGAACGATTTAAACCTTCAACAAGCAAAAGAAAGAGAGAGGGAGACTCACCAATGAGATATGGCAAGCATGGGCGGCTTCTCTTTGCAACGAAGGCTCCTCCTCTCCTTCGCGAACAACGGCGGTGGCGGTGGCGGCGGCAGCAAGTCTCTTCCTCTTCTTCTCTCACAAAGCCTTTGCTCTCTCCCTCACTCTCGCTCTCAAAAGGTGAAACAAAAGAAATGAAAACGGCGCTCAGGTTTCGGCCGCGTTTTTTTTCCTACAGTGTTGCTATTTGCGTCGCAAATGCGCCGCAAATAGCGACGCCAATAGCGACGCCGATATCCGCCGTCGCTAATCGGCGTCGCTAATTGCCCAATTCCTTGTAGTGTCTCAAATCTGGATATCATCAAGTAAGATTGGACAAATCTAATATATTCAAAACTGCATTTACAACACAATTTGGACACTATGAATTTCTGGTTATGCCTTTTGGTTTAACTAATGCACCAGCCACATTCAGTCGTATGATGAATCACATATTTTTGAAACATCAGCATTGTGTCATTGTTTTCTTTAATGACATATTATTTTTTTAATAAAAATGAGAATGAGCATTATGAACATTTGTCTTTAGTTTTTAAGTTACTAAAAGACAATCAATTATTTGCTAATCCAAAAAAGAGTGAATTCTTCCAAACAGAAATTGAATATTTAGGACATATTATTTCATCAGAAGGTATTAAAGTCGACTCTAAAAAAATAGAAGCAATTTTAAATTGGCCGATACCCAAAAATGTGCATGAATTACGTTCTTTTCTAGGTCTTGCTAGCTTTTACAGAAAATTTGTGAGAAACTTCTCATTATTTACATTACCTTTGACAAAACTCTTAAAGAAGGGTATTGTGTATAATTGGTCTGACAATCGACAAAAATCCTTTGAATTACTGAAACATGCTTTAACTCATACTCCTGCATTACAATTACATGACTTAAATAGACCATTCTTCTTAGTAGTTACTAATGCTAGTGGATCTAGAATAGGAGCAGTCCTTATGCAAGATTCTCATCCCATAACTTACTCTAGCTGCAAACTCAAACCATCTGAACTTAAATATTCTACCTATGACAAGGAATTGCTAGCCGTAGTACAAGCCTTACGTCAATGGAAAAATTATTTAATGGGATCTGAATTCATGATCAAAACTGACCAACAAAGCATTAGACATCTCCTTAGTCAACCACAAATATCTGACCGACATATTAAATGGGCTGCTTTTATTCAAAGTTTTCATCCCCTTATACAATATCAACCTGGAAAAGAGAATGTTGTTTTTGCTGATGCTTTGAGTAGAAGGCCAACAATTCAAAATATTTCTATGATATCATTTGATTCCCTTATCCCTATGGAAGATACTTATCATCAGGATCCTACTTTTCAAGTTGATTGGAATAAAATAGTTGCAAATAATTGGATTCCTATTGATTCATTGTCTTACATTAATGGATTTATGTTTTATGAAAAAAGATTATGTGTGACTGTTCCATTTCGATCATTTGTTTTGCATGAAATTCATTGTCCTCCATATCAAGGTCATAAAGGAATTATATCTACTTTGCGTACATTGATTGAAGATTTTTATTGGCCACACATGGACACTGATGTATCTAACTTTGTATTTGAATGCCTAATTTGTCAACGAGTAAAAAGACACCATGGTAAACAATATGGTTTACTAATGCCATTATCCATTCCATCACGACCATGGGAACCGATTTCAATGGATTTTATCATTGGTCTACCTAACACTAAAGCTAATCATGATATGCTTTGGACTGTTTTAGACAGGTTCAACAAACAAGCATATTTTATTCCATGCAAGAAAACCTTAACTGCATCTCAAGCTGCTCAATTGTTTTTTAAAACTGTTTTCACTAACCATGGTTTACCAAAAGTCATTATTTCTGATCGTGATTCTAGATTCTGCAATAATTTTTGGATTACTTTGTTTGCTAATTTAGGAACAAATATTGATTTTTCATCTGCATTTCATCCTGAAACAAATGATCAAACAGAAGCTACTAAGAGTACCATTTTAGATCTTTTGCATGCCTACACAATTTCAAAACCACACACATGGGATACATATCTACATTTACTTCAGTTTGCATATAATAACACACCACATACAGCTACAAAGAAAGCACCATTTGAAATTATTTATGGATATCGATTGCCTACACCTGTTACATCATTATCAAACAAAATTCAAACTGCTAATGATATTACCATAGGTACAACACGAGATATCCATGCCTGCCTTTGTCTTGTGCTTCATTCCCAACTTCTCATCCCATCTCTTTTTTGGTATCCACTAGATAATTGTGATATTTTCTCAATGATTGTATCTTTGTTAGTAAATTGGCAGACAAAGATAGAGTCGCATCTATCATTCTTCCCATGTCCCTCTCCATCATGAACTCTGACCTTGATATGAAGAAAAAACCAAGAGCCTGTAATGAAAAAGCCTTGATATCAAAATCCTCAAATAGAAAATAGTGCTTGTATAACT
Source organism: Lygodium microphyllum (assembly GCF_053477565.2). Classification (NCBI taxonomy): domain Eukaryota; kingdom Viridiplantae; phylum Streptophyta; class Polypodiopsida; order Schizaeales; family Lygodiaceae; genus Lygodium; species Lygodium microphyllum. Next base: position 30,511,332 of record NC_141161.1, on the reverse strand, counting down.
ACAACAATTGTTGCATGCTTGTTTCGTTATTGTCCATTGCATCAAGCATAGAAGCACCATACTGTACGAGCAGGCCAAGGAAAAATAAATAGTGTAACGCATTAGGCTTCTCTAAAACTCCAATTTGATTTTGCTTCCAGCTATCCATAGGAGTCTATAAAACTTCCACACAAGAAACTCAAAAGAGTTGAGTCTTTTTTCTACAACTTTGCCTAGTGAGCACAAGCATTTGATGCATGCATGCACAACTGTTAGGAAAGAATAATGGACAATTAGTTGTCAAAGATCCCTCTCAAATTCCTCCACAAAATTTGGAAGTGGTCTACAAAGCTGTGGTAGAATAGTGTCAACTACAAAAACAATACTTTGAAGTAGTTGAGCAACATCCCTATTGTCAACCTATGTTTTTAGGTAAGGTTGCAAAGTTACAGCATAACATGATGGATCAGAAGCAGGATTACAGAGTGTTGGATCAACCATGAAAAAAGAATGTAATGCAAGAACATAAGGTAGAGCACGTGTGTTTTTGCTTCTTCAGTAGGCCCTTCCTCAGCCTTCAAAATATTTTCTATCAAGCATTTGCACATCAATTCATAGTTTCTTACACTAGGTTGAGAAACCAAGCTAGCTGCTAATTTCTTAGCAGTCTAATGGGGAAAGTTGAAAGCCAAGCTCCATTTCACAATAATCACCATAGCTTGACGGTTTTGAAGACACTTTAAAACATCAATAAGTTGCTAGACATGCTCATCTATTTCTGAAGGAACAACACTATTATCTCCAAAATATGTTGTATTTTGATTAGTGGGCTCTTTAAACCATAACTCATAAAATGTTATACATAGAAGTTCCTTTTTCTTCAAGAAATACTCACTAACGATGTAAAACTTACTACATTTTCCTTTGATCCTTGAGTCGTCAAAATGGATATTTCCTTCATATGAACTTTTTCCATGCAATGTGTCCTATCAAGAATATGCTTTGGAATAGAATTTCGTGCCCAATCATTCATGTGGTTTGAAAATGCAAATTAAAATCCATGCAATGCAATCAATCAAATGATGCTTCCAACAAAAAAAAATTAATGTATTGAAGACAATGTGCCTAGCCTATCTACATGTGCTCGTGCGTCATGAAAAATTCAAACAAAAAAAAATTAATGCATTGAAGAAAATGTGCCTAGCCTATCTACATGTGCTCGTGCGTCATGCAAAATGCAAAAAAAAAAATTAATGCATTGAAGACAATGTGCCTAGCCTATCTACATGTGCTCCTGCGTCATGCAAAATGAAAACAAAAGGACACACACAATGGAAAAAAAATTCCTAATGACATTGACTAATGAGATTAAAATCCTAGAAAAAAACTCCACCCTTAGTTTTGCAGTTGTAGACGCCGAGCATCACGACAACGCAATAGTGGATGGGATTTGGCAAAAGCATTAAATGAGGTTGTCAAGCAATATTTGAGAGAAAAAATCAAATCTTCTCAATTTTTTGCTCTCTTGCTAGATGAGGCCACATCTAGAGATAATAACAGTTGGGTTTGCATAACTCTTTATATTGTGGAAAATCATGTTTGTCATGCATATTTTCTTACAATTAAAAAAATGCAAAAAGATGCCACAGCAGAGAACATATTCTTATTCATTGAAGAAAGCTTGATAAGTATGTTGCAATTATGAAGGGCCAAGATTGCAAAAAAACTAATTTGTGTGGCAGTTGATGAAGCAACACTTCAAGGCCATCGCTTAGGAATTTGTGTCCACCTACAAACTTCTATAGTGTCTTTCATGTTATGAATTCATTGTATGGCACATAGAATGAGCTTGGCCTATAAAATAGTTGATGAATTTGATAATGTTGCAAAGGTGGAGCAGTTGGTCAGTACATCTAGTAGTTTTTTTTGTAGGAGTTCCAAATGATATTTAAAGTTCCAAGAGATGGCAAAGGGTTTAACAAAGGGTAGAAAATGATTGAAGCATGTGAATACAAAGTGGATCAGCCTGTACTTGCTAGCTAGGAGATTATTAGAGGAGTACCCATCTTTAGCAGGACTCATAGATAGATTGGGAGCTCAGAAGTTGCAGGAGAGACTAAGAAGGCATTAGAGATTTTAACAACTTTGACAGATTTAGAGACATTACTTACATTGATAGGTATTTCAATGTTTTTGGAGTCAATATACTACTTGTACTTTTTTTTTCTAAGTTTGATATCTAATATTTTGTATCTTTGTTTTATAGGAATTGTTCCTTTGCTTGCAGAGCTTAATGTCCTTGTGAAGCTTGCTAAAAAGATAACCAAAAAATAATGTTTTTCAACATTAGAAGTACCAATAACTGAATAGGAGGATAAAATTATTGCTATCTCCTTTAAAATAGTCTAAATGAAGGCCACATGCAAGCTAAAATAAAAGAAAACAAATGCAAGACTTTAAAGCTCCTAAGATTTTTTATAAACATAGTTCAAGCCACACTTGCCATAGTAATGCCGATCATGATGGTTCACCATAAATGTTTTAACCCCATACTCTGTATTAGGGCACTCCTTGTGGAGGCAGTGCACCTTCCTAGAATCATCCACCTTATAAGAGCTGGGTCAAACTCGATTACAGTGGGGGGAGGAAGATCCCACTCCCCCCACAAAAATGTGGTCATTCCATAGAAGGTTTATGCGAGTAGGGTTACGATAACCCAACCCAACAAAAGCCCCACAACCACCCTCTCAAAAGCACTATGCTAATAGAGTTTTAATAATACTATCATATATCATGGCACATATCATACAAATCTTCTTGTTGAAGCCAATTGGAAGCTACTTCTTTTACAGTCAATACCTTCTCTCTAACATGTTGAATATTTTTCCTCACTCTATATGCACAGGTGCAAGCAAAGGTAGCATGCTTCATGTATAGTCCCACTAGCCCTGTAAGCACTATCGGGCAAGGCCTGGCCCTAAAACTGTGAAACTGTGAGTTTAACCTTCTTCTCTCCTTCTTGTGCTTAATTTTTTTTGGCTTAGTGTTGATTCGGGCTTTTTACAACCCGGATTACTACCACAAAATTTGGCCAAAACCCCTATCAAGAGCTTACCATATCACTTTGGGTTTACTCTTCAAGCACTAGGTATGCTACATTGCTTCTCAATTATGATAACTCTAGCAAATGGGGGGAACAAGTTCTTAGGAGGCATGTCAATGTAAAAGGTAAAAGGGATGGTTATCTTAGTGAAGATGAAAATGGATTACACCTAGGAGTTGAGTGAGTGCATAGATTTTTCAAAGGACTAGCCTTCAACTACACATGGGCTCCGTCTGCATCACTAAGATTTGGAATCTATCACCATCATTAGAGGACACCTCACCCTAGTACACAAGTCAATATCCACATCATGGTGTCATTTGGATCTTGCACAAAACCTTACAAGCATGGACCCCTTTTGTCACATGCTTATATGTATTTATATACATATGGGGGACTAAAGTCAAAGCAGCTTTTGGAAGCCATTTTTTATCATCTCAATAACTCCCAAGAAAAAGTGAATTTCAAGAAAATTCTCATGTTGCCCGATTGGTTTCAACCTGGTCTACAAAGTTGCAGAAGAAACTTTTTTCAGATTCTTCACGGATTTGAAGTTACGAAGGTGCAGACTGCTGGCTACATGCAATTTACTTCTCTCTTTCACCACACCAACTTTCCATTCTATCGTTCTTGTAAATATATTATAATAATGTGCTTTGGGCACCCACCTCTTGTAATCTAGCTCCATTTCTCTATTTTGTCTACCACCACCCTCGGCTTCTTGCATGATGAATAAGGTGGGGACTTGTCCCATCCACTATTCTCCATATTTTAAAAGATTTCATACATCATATAGGATTATGTTAATCAAGAAGATTAGCTTAATCTAATCCCTCATGGAGGCTATATAAAGAGCCCATGGAAAATGAAGAGAGGGGGAGGACAATGACGAGCCTATGAGAGCACTCTAGAATACCCTCATCTTTGTGAGGTAAGCTATGAGTAAGTTCTTTTATTATGTAGTATAATGGCAAGCTTCCTCTACCTCTTCTCCTCTTATCTCCCTCTCCTCTCATCTCTCTCTCTCATATTCTAATATGGTGTCTAGTACATATATTCTCTCTTGTAAATTTGTGTCTTGGTTCTCTTGATTCTCTTTGAGAAAAGGGATGTCCTAGCCCATCCTCCCTTTGGCTAGGTGGTGCCCCTCTTTAGTTCTCTTAGTGAGGATTGGAGGTTGGATGGGTAAGAGGCAACGTGTTCATCATTTCAACCCTCATTTTTGGTGCCCCCACTGAGGAGTTCTCAAGCTACGCTCTACAACTTCTATGAAGAAAGAAATATCCAAGGAGTTGTCATCTTCTTCAACGAGTGTTTGTCAAGAAATCACTAAGGAGGAATCTTCATCAAACCCTACTCAAGGGATTCAGCGCTCAAGAGTACCACTATGGTCTCCAAAAGAAGCTCAAGAGAAGAAGGATCTTTATCGACAAACAGCACGTATGTGGGTAAAGCAAGTTAATTACACACATCCTTCTTTGCTTCATGAGAAATCTTGCTCTCATCAAGTCTCTACGTCAAGGCATTGTGTTGAGTGCTTGGTGTCTAGTGTAAAGACACTCCCTAAGGAGCTTCCTCTTCAAGTGGTGAAGGCGCTTTCAAATTCGGGGATTAACAAGTTTTTGGAGGGTGAGTTACACATCAATGGTGTGCGGTATTGGTGAGAGGCTATATATGGTGATGCGCTTCAAGTACTACTAGCAAGAAGACTCAAAGTAATTGAGAAGGTAGCTATCGAAGCTTATGAACTTTACAAGACTGATGATGGTCACACAAAAGCTATGCTAATCAGTGGTGAGCAAATCCTTCGTATCTCTCGAATGGTGGGATCTAAGAGGCCATAGCTTCAACAACACGCTTCATGAAAGTTTGTAGTGAAAATTTGTAGTTAATGCATAAATGACTACTCCTACTTTCTACAACTTTCAATCGGTTCAAAACATTTGGGTGGATGTGTGCATTAGTAGAAAGATACATTTTCAGCAAAGGTTGGTCTTCTATTTTGGATCTGAGAGGTTGACAGAGATCTTATTGTCCCCTGATCCCATAATACTCCCTATTTTGGATTATAGCATCTCCTTTAATGTACACATATTCATTCTACTCTAAGTGTATCCCATGAACCATAGGGATTTGTATGGACCTATCCATCCACTTGCTAGACAAACCATACATATAATCGTTAGCATAAAGATCAAGTTTCAAAATATTATAAGGGGCTTATTGGGCCCTCGTCGTCTTGCTGAGATTAATGCATCTGTAAATCTATTTATTCTACCCTTAATAAGATATGACTTGGGCCTAGACGTGTTCATCTTTATTTTGTATTGAGCTAGATCAACATCTTCCTATCATGGCTTTCCCAAGTTTTTTTGGACACAAAGGGGAGAAATCTCTGGACTTTTTGGATGACTTAGAAATGGCCTTACTAGTCACACGCCGAGATGACGAAGCAACCAAAGTATGGGCCTTCCCTTTAGTTCTAAAGGGTGATTCTCGAGTGTGGTATCAAGCTCTCCCGAAGGCTACAGGGGTAATTGGGAGGATCTCAAGACCGCATTCATGCACAAGTACCAAGAAATAGAGCCACCTGAAGATATTTGGAGATAGCTCTTAGATCTTCGCCAAACCGTAGCAGGGGAGTACCAAGCCTACGAAGGCATGTTTATAAAATTGTGGGATAAATGGACAACCTCCTTAGCCGAGGGAGAAAGAGTACCTGATTGCCTTAAGAAAGATTGTTTTCTAACCAGACTTCATCCTCTACTAAGGGAGAAGGTCAAAGGAAAGTTTCCCACATCCTATGAAGAATCAGTCACTTATGCCAAGGAGAAAGATAGAAAATTGAAGTATCAAGCCTAGTTGAAGGGGGGAGTTGAGCCCATACAAGTTCTACCAACCATGCCAAGGCCTAGAGAAATAGCAAAGGCCCCACTTGAATCAGAGATACCACAACAAGAGCTCCTAAAACGCATTACTAATCAACTTGAAAGCCTTTCATTAAATTTGGTGCAGGGAGTACGGCCCCCTCCCCTCATAAATGAAGGCAATCAAGGTCCAAGGAGACAAGAAAGAGAGTATGTTTGCTATAATTGTGGGGAGACTGGCCATGGTATGTACTTTTGCCCTCATCCTAGGCGTTTTCTAAGAAATGGGTTCCAACCAAGAAGAAGAGAACAACAAGTGACACCACCTAGGGAAAGGTTTGTTCCACCGAATCTAGGGCCTCCACCACCGGTTCAAGTTCTCCAGCATCCTCGACCACTTGCAGAGGTGCCGCCCTTGCCTGTCCAACTGCCAGAGAATTATGATGTTAGGATAATTAGTTTAGATGAGAGTGATGTCAAAGGGAAGGCCAAAGTAGTAGAGGTTGAAGCAATGCCGGTGAAGAAAGCCCGGAGAATTGAGAGAACGGAGCCTACACCACCAAAGGAGGTTGAAAATATGGAAGAGGAGGCAGAGTCATCAATGGCTGCAAAGACACGCAACAGTAAAAAGAGGAGGACTCGCTCACGCTGACACATTAAGCCAGATGATTTTTCCCTGGGTAAAGGTACTAGAGCTTATGATTTGCTTGCTGATGTGAGGAATCAAGGGCCAAAAATTTCATGGCCACAATTACTACATCCATCTCCAACAGTGCAAAGACAATGGTTAAAGATGATAAGCATTAGATCCATGAAGAATAGACATGTGAATGCAATCCAGACTAGAAAGATGAAAGATATTGTGCCTCTAGTGGAAGCCGAAATCAATGGGCAGAGAGTGTCAAAGACATATGTGGATGGAGGTGCAGAGATTTGTGTCATGACGGAAAAGTTGATGCATCGTTTGGGATTAGAGGTAAATGAAACTACTAAATTTGGGGCCAAAATGGCTAACAATGTAGTAGTAAATTGTTTGGGAGTTATAAAGAAAGTCAAGGTAAAGGTGTGTGGAGTGCAATTGGAGCTTGACATGTATGTGATGCCAGTGAAGGGGGACGGCTATCCGCTCATTCTCGTGCGACCATGGCTAATGGGAATGAAAGCCAGACAAGATTGGGAGACAGGGGCTTTAGAGCTAAGGCCACAAAAGGGGCTGCATAAAAAATGGAAGAGCACTATCTACAACATGAAGGAGGGCCGACAGGAGGATCTTGTGTTAGAGACCACCGCTGATGAATGGAGTTCCAGCAAGGGTTGGTCATCTATGACAGAGGGAGAGTCTTCTAATGAGGAGGAAGAAAGCTCTCTAGAAGTGATGGGGATTACATTACTCAAGGGCCTTCTAGTAGTGAAATTCCGCAGCAGCTTCCAAAGGTCGAGAAGGAGGGGTTAGAAAAAATGTTGGCTAAGGATCTATCAGTTGAGGAGAAGGTAGCCTACATGGAAGTGGTAATAAAACACTCTGCACTTTTTATTTCTGATTATGAACACATTACAGGTGTGACAGCAGTACAACATCACATTAATCTAAAAGAGGGAGCAAGGCCAGTGGTGCAGCGACTACGATGGTTGGAAGTAGTTCAACAAAACACTCTACTCACTGAGGTGCAACGACTTTTGAAGGCAGGCTTCATCTATCCAATAGGGGACTCATAGTGGGTTTCACCTATGGTGGTGATACCCAAGAAGAATGGAAAATGGAGGATTTGTGTCGATTACAAGCCGCTAAATGCTGCAACTAAGAGAGATCACTTTCTTCTTCCCTTTCAGGATGAAATACTCAACGAGATGGCCGGGCATGAGAGATACACTGTTTGTGATGGGTATTCAGGTTATTTTCAAATCCAAATAGCTGAGGAGGATCAATAGAAGACCACCTTCATTAGACCTTGGGGTTGTTTTGGTTACAAAGTAATGCCATTTGGATTAACAAATGCCCCAGCTACCTTCCAGCGATTCATGAATTATGTCTTCCAACCATATTTTGGAAAATCCATTAGGGTCTTTATTGATGATTGTTGTATTTATAGTTCTAAGGCTCTACATCTAGGGAAGGTGGATGAAGCTTTCAACTGCTTCACACAAATGGGGGGGCAATTAAACCATGAGAAGTGTCGCATTGGCGAAAGCAGTGTAGCTTTGTTAGGACATGTCGTAAGTGAGAGGGGCATTGAAGCAGATCCAAACAAAGTTAAGGCCCTATTGGCAGTGCCATCACCATCTTCTGTGAAGCAACTAACCTCTTTCATTCAGAAGGTGCGATATATGGGGCGGTTCATTCATCTCCTCTCCCAATTAATATTTCCACTGCAATAGTTAACCCACTCTGAGGAGCTCCTGTGGAGTGACGAAGCGAAAGGTGCTTTCATGAGGTAAAGAAGGCTCTTAGCACCCTTCCTATAATTTTACAGCCTTGTTGGGATCAGGAGTTTTTTGTCAATCCGAGTTTTGGGGAAGATGCTCTAGGGGCAGCACTAATACAAAAGGATGCTAAAACTGGCCTAATAAGATCGGTTTACTTTTCTAGTAGAGTAATGACAGCATCAGAGCGAGGGTACAAGATGGTCGAGGTGATGGTTTTGTCTCTAATGTTTGCTGTAAGAAAGTTTCGTCCTTATCTTCTCCCTAGGTTGTTCACAGTGATCACGACAGAAGAGCATTTTCCCTATGCCTTACAGCACATGGATGTTTCAGCTAGAATCGCTAAGTGGATGATACAACTCCAAGAGTTTGACTACACCTTCAAGGTGGAGGATTCTACTCGAGCTTGCCTAGCTGATTTGTTGACCCATAGATGCCATCAAAAGAAGGAAAAGGAGAAGGGAAAGATAAAAGAGGAGACACCTCCTCTTGAGGAGCCGCCACGAGTGGAGAATGCCCATGCCCTCTACTTCGATGGGGCCTACAAGCGTATTAAAGATAGAGCGGCAATAGGAATAGTGGTGTTCAATCCCGAAGGTGACAAACTTTATGGAGAAGGCATCAGCTTGGAGGATGTCCATTCTAACAATGAGGCAGAATATCAAGCCTTGCTTTTAGGTTTGAGGTGGTGTCTCTCACACGGTGTCACTCGACTTAATGTTTTTGGGGATTCTATGCTAATTGTTAAGCAAATGAAAGGAATCTGGGCTTGTAAAAATGATAACTTAGCAGTTAAAATGAGGAAAGCTAAAACTCTCATGAGAAAGCTACAGAAATCCCAAATCTATTTTGTGCCAAGGCGCACAAATGGCGACGCAGATGCTCTAGCAGCTGAAAAATTGAAAGAGGTAATAGTGGGCATCATTACAGTAAAGCTTCCCTTGTTTCAGGGTAAGTTTCAACTACAAGATGTGCTTTATTTTCTTGAGCATGGTGAGGCACCTACACATATGAGTAAGAATGAGAAAAGGTGACTAGCTACTAAGGCCACTAAATACCGCTTGATAAATGATGTGTTATATTGCAAAGGAAAGGATGTAGTGCTTAGAAGGGTGCTAACAGCAAAGGAGATTATGGATGTGATTAAGAGCTGCCATGAGGGGTTTTGTGGCGGACAATTTGCTCAAGAAATAACCACCAGGAAGATTCTCCAAGCCAGTTTTGTGTGGCCTAGTCTACATCGAGATGTGCAACATTGGTGCCGCACTTGTGACGATTGCTAAAAGGCCGGACCAAGGAAGCTAGTATATGAGGAACAAAATCCCATAACTACATATGGCCCATTTGAGAAATGGGGGATTGATGCAATAGGGCCACTCCCACGAACTCAATCTGGCAAGGAATACATCATAATGGGAGTGGACTACATGGCGAGGTGGGCAGAGGCTTCAGCAACTAGTAGGATCACAGCCCAAAAAGTGAGAAAATTTGTGTTTGAAAATATTTGTTGCAGGTTTGGCACACCTTTGGAAATTATCTCTGATCGGGGTCCTGGTTTTAGGGCGAACCTAGTAGGGGAGCTAATGGAAAGGCTAAAAATCAAGCTCAAGCATTCTACTCCCTACTACCCACTGTGTAATGGTTTGGTCGAAAAAGTAAATGGGCTAATTTGTAAGATAATTACCAAGCAATTTTGCGTGTTTTAGTAGCTAGTCAAGAGAAGAATCAAGATAAGAAGTTAGAGGAAAGGATCTTGGATCTAGAGAGGCTGGAGTTAGACAGAGAAGCAGCAGTCCAACACTATTCCATGCAGGCTGAAGAGAGGAGGAAGACATTTAATAAGAAGCTGGCGAGCAAACACATAAGGGAAGGATTGTTAGATATGATCAATGCCCCACCCTCATTAGGTGCTACCAATGATCCATGGTGCTCAAAGTTGTAAGGCCCCCATTATGAGGAGAAGCCAAATGTGAGCCCGGACATTGGTTGAGTCCTGACTTGTATATCAGATGAGGTCTATGTGACCGGATGGCAAAAAGGTGACTGTTGTGGGTCTAATCTTTGGGTTAGACGGAGTGGTTAAGCTGGTAGCAACTCGAGGCACATTGCATTGAGTTGCGTGGTAAGGGAGTTAAAAGGGGCCCCTATTGTGGGGTCCGGGGGCCGCGGAAGCGGCCCCTGGCTGGGGGGTCCCAGGGGGGCCAGCGGCCCCCCTGGCGGGGGTCCGGGGGCAGCGCCCCCGGCCCGATGGTAAAGGGAATATTCCCTGGAATATTCCCTGGCCGACTAGTGGAGGCTCATATGGTAGGTCGGTCAGCAGGCCGACCTAACGACCTTCGCGGGCTATAAAAGCTAAACCCCTTCGCAGCCATCTGACACTTATCTTTCACCCAGTCAGAGTTGTTGTTCCAGCTAGCCTTAAGCTCTTCACCTATCTTCTGTCTAGATCGCCATCTAAGCTTCACACAGTGGAAGCGCACGGGTGGACAGAGCCATCTTTGTATCAGTTGTTTGGAGTTAAAGAATTTACTGATTCTCCTCTTATCTGTTGTGTACTCTCTATCTCTTTCTCAGATTCTGTTCGCTGCGCCGTGTAATATTTTACATGGTATCAGAGCCCAGGGGGCTCTAGAGATCGGAGAGCGTGCAAGAGGCAAAGGCTTCAACAGCAAAGAGAAACGATGTCGACTCCGGGAAGCAGTTCTGGCGCATCAGGAAGCGGTGCAGGAGGTGGTGCTGCTGTACCGGCTATTCAAACACTGAGGATTCGTCCACCAACCTTCAGCGAAGGCAAGTTAGATGGTACAAACTACACCTTGTGGAAGTTCAAAATTACAACTATCCTTGATTCTTATGAGCTTCTGGAGACTGTGCTGGGGACTGACGCAGAACCACAGCCTATCCCCGACCCATCAAATCCTAGTGTGATGATTCCTCCGAATGCAGATCTTCTACGAGCTTGGAAACGAAGGAATGCAGATGCATTGTGTGCCTTAGTTACAAGCTGTTCTGACAGTGTTTTGACTCTGATTCAGCATACAACCAAAGCGTCAGAGGCTTGGAATGTACTAAGGAGTCAGTATGAAACACGAAACCAAACAAGGATTCAAAACTTGGAGAATCAACTAGCAGCGGAGAAGTTTGCTGAAGGAGAGACGGTTGAAGCATTCATCACTCGGATTAAGAATCTGCGCGACCAGATGGCTGGCGCTGGGATACAAAAGACTAGCGAAGAGCTAGCTCGGAGGTGTCTTCGGATTTGTCCACAAAAGTTTGATGGACTAGTAACTGCCCTTAATACTCAGGTGAGACCTCAAGCTTTGACTTTTGAGGAGTTTTGTGCATTATTAATGGAGGAGGAGTTGAGGCTGAAAGCCCGAGAAGGAAGCAACAATGGAGATGCTGCATTCTCTGCCAATGCAAAAGGCAAAGGTGTTTCCTCCACCAAAAATGATGGTGACAAAAAGAAAAAGGGCGGCAAGAAGAAGTTTCAAGGAGAGTGCTTCTACTGTAAGAAGAAAGGACATGCAATTGCAGATTGTCGTGTCAAGAAGGCAGATGAAAAGAATGGTACCCTTAAAACTAAAGGGAAAGAGACAGCCAATACGGCTGAAGCAGAGTTGGAATTATTCATGGCGACCATTGAGGAAGTGTGCTCCTCAGCGCAAGAAGAATCTACCACTGACTCTTGGGTGTTGGATAGTGGGGCCTCCCGTCACATGACCAACAAGAAAGGTCTATACAGTTCTATGCAGCCTCTACAAGAATCCATCACTGTGACGGTTGGAAATGATGCTAAATGCCCTGCTGCGGGCACAGGTACTATTTCTTTTGTTGCTGCAAATGGTGAAGTCAAAAAGCTTTCAAATGTGTTGTATGTTCCCGAAATCAGAAGAAATCTCTTATCAGTTGCTGCCATAACTGATCTTGGTCATGAAGTAAGGTTCAAGAAGACAGGTGCAGAAATTATTGATAGTGCTGGCACAATTGTTGGCAAAGGAGAAAGGAGGAACAACCTGTATGAGCTAAGTGCTCTTACAGCCACCGCTGGAGTGGGCACAAGTAAGCTTTGGCATGAAAGGTTTGGACACATCGGATTTGCAGTATTGAAGGAGATGCAAAAGCAAGGTATGGTTGCTCACCTACCTACAATAACTGAATTGAAGGAACCATGTGAAGCTTGTATGATGGGCAAGCAACAGAGAAAGGCATTTCCACAAGAAAGCAAGAATAGAGCACATGCTCCTCTAGAGTTGGTGCATGCTGACTTGTGTGGTAAGATGCCTACACAGGCCTTGGGGGGATCTTCTTATTTTATGTTGATTGTCGATGACTACAGTAGGAAGATGTGGGTGTACTTCCTTCGTGATAAGGCTCAAGCTTTTGGTAAGTTTAAAGAATGGCTAATACTTGTTGAGAATGAAACAGGGAAAAGTGTGAAGAAATTTAGAACAGATGGTGGTGGTGAGTTCAACTCAAAGGAGTTTGAAGGCTTTTGCAAGAGCAAAGGGATCAAGCGTCAATTGACGACGCCTCACACACCTCAGCAGAATGGTGTTGTGGAACGCAGGAATCGTACCATTGTGGAGATGGCAAGATGCATGCTAAAGGGCAAGGGATTGCCTAACCATTTTTGGGCTGAAGCTGTTAATACTGCAGTCTACATTCTAAATCGGAGCTACACAAAGGCTCTCAAGGGAAAAACACCTCATGAGGCTTACACTGGTAAGAAACCATCTGTTTCACATTTCAGAATTTTTGGATGTGAATGTTATGCACATGTTCCAGATGAGAAGAGAAACAAGTTACAACCAAAAAGCAGAAAATGTATCTTCTTGGGTTATAGTGATGAGCAGAAGGCTTACAAGTTATATGACCAAGAGGCAAAGAAGATCATCGCGAGCCGTGATGTGGTGTTCAAGGAGGAGCCGCATACAGTGGAGGAGGAGAAGGCAAGGTCTTCCACTTTATCATCAAGCGAAGAAGTAGTCCACTATGAACCTGTCCCGAGAGCTATCCCTATCCTTAAGGAGGAGGAAGCATCATCTTCAGATGATGAGGAAAAAGTTCACCAACCTGACATCACCCCACCGGAAAAGCCATTGCCGCGCTGGGTGAAGCAGCTCTATGACCACAATAATCCTATGCCTGCATCTGTTGAGGAGAAGGCAGACGGACCAAGGAGGTCTCAGAGAATAGAGGAGCAAAGGAGGGCTTCTGCTCACATAGTCAACATGGCCTTGATGGTTGAGATTATGAGAGAAGTAAAGGAGCCAACTGACTTAGAAGAAGCACTTGCAGATCCATCATGGAAGGCTGCTATGCAGGCGGAGTATGACAGCATAATGAAGAATGACACTTGGGAGCTAGTGGATCGGCCAGCAAAGCGGAAGATTATTGGCACCAAGTGGATCTGGAAGGTAAAGTACAAGGCTGATGGTACCTTAGAAAAGTACAAAGCTAGACTGGTTGCCCAAGGATTTTCACAAGTTGAAGGGTTTGATTTTCAAGAGTCATTTGCCCCAACTGCCAGAATGACCACTATTCGCACGGTACTTGCAGTGGCTGCCCACAAGAAGTGGCCAGTGTACCAAATGGATGTTAAGTCAGCGTTCTTAAATGGTGACCTCAAGGAGGAGGTGTACGTGGCTCAGCCACCAGGGTTTGAGGCCCCCCATTCTGAGAACAAAGTGTGTAAACTGAAGAAGGCATTGTATGGGCTGAAACAAGCCCCCAGAGCATGGTACCAGCGGATAGATAGGTTCTTTTTAAACCTAAACTTCAAAAGATGTGCCTCAGATGCTAACTTGTATGTTTACAGGGATGGTAAAAAGTCTGTAGTGATTGTCCTATATGTGGACGACCTTCTTATTACAGGTGACTATGAAGATATGATCAACCAAACTCGAAAGGCTTTGAGTTTTGAGTTTGAAATGACAGACTTGGGCTTGCTGCACTATTGTTTGGGGATTGAAGTCTGGCAAGAGCCAGGAAAGATCTTCATCTCTCAGAAGAAGTATGCATGGGAGATCTTGAAGGCATTTGGCATGACCGAGTGCAAGGAGATAGCTACACCTATGGAGGTGAATGTAAAGTTATCCGTTGAGGATACATCAGCACTAGCAGACATTGGGAGGTATAGGAGGTTGGTCGGCAGTCTAATCTACTTGTGTAACACCAGACCAGATATCAGTTTTGCTGTTGGTGTTTTGAGCAGGTTCTCAAACAAACCTCATGAGAGTCATTGGAAGGCTGGGATGCGGGTGCTCAGATACTTGAAGAAAACTCTTGACTATGGTATCACATACAGTTTCGGAACTTCTCTTGTGGGGAACTGTGACTCAGATTGGGCAGGAGACATTGATTCCAGGAAGTCAGTTTCTGGTTATTGTTTCTCTTTGGGTTCAGGAATTTTCTCTTGGATTAGTAAGAAGCAACCAACAGTGGCATTGTCTTCTACCGAAGCAGAGTACAAGGCAGCTTGTTTTGCTGCATGTGAGGCCGTATGGTTGAGAAGGATTCTATGGCATATGGGAGTGCAGGATGAAGAACCAACTGTGCTGAGATGTGACAATCAGAGTTGCATCGCCATTGCCAAAAATCCAGTGTTTCATGCACGCACCAAACATATAGAGATCCAGTATCACTATGTGCGTGATTTGATGGAGGATGGGATAGTGGAATTGGTCTACTGTCCAACAGAGGAGAATGGAGCAGATATCTTCACCAAAGCACTTACGAAGGATCTGCTTCAAGTTCATCTTCAGAGACTCGGCATTGGGCCGAGGAGATAGTTCACCTATGGGTGGACATTGAGGGGGGGTGTTAGATATGATCAATGCCCCACCCTCATTAGGTGCTACCAATGATCCATGGTGCTCAAAGTTGTAAGGCCCCCATTATGAGGAGAAGCCAAATGTGAGCCCGGACATTGGTTGAGTCCTGACTTGTATATCAGATGAGGTCTATGTGACCGGATGGCAAAAAGGTGACTGTTGTGGGTCTAATCTTTGGGTTAGACGGAGTGGTTAAGCTGGTAGCAACTCGAGGCACATTGCATTGAGTTGCGTGGTAAGGGAGTTAAAAGGGGCCCCTATTGTGGGGTCCGGGGGCCGCGGAAGCGGCCCCTGGCTGGGGGGTCCCAGGGGGGCCAGCGGCCCCCCTGGCGGGGGTCCGGGGGCAGCGCCCCCGGCCCGATGGTAAAGGGAATATTCCCTGGAATATTCCCTGGCCGACTAGTGGAGGCTCATATGGTAGGTCGGTCAGCAGGCCGACCTAACGACCTTCGCGGGCTATAAAAGCTAAACCCCTTCGCAGCCATCTGACACTTATCTTTCACCCAGTCAGAGTTGTTGTTCCAGCTAGCCTTAAGCTCTTCACCTATCTTCTGTCTAGATCGCCATCTAAGCTTCACACAGTGGAAGCGCACGGGTGGACAGAGCCATCTTTGTATCAGTTGTTTGGAGTTAAAGAATTTACTGATTCTCCTCTTATCTGTTGTGTACTCTCTATCTCTTTCTCAGATTCTGTTCGCTGCGCCGTGTAATATTTTACAAGGATCACTTATGCTACGCTATGATAACCGCTTTGATAACAGAAAGGATGCTAAACTTGTGTTCAAGTGGGAAGGGCCATTCATGGTCATAAGGAGATATCCAAATGGCAGCTATAAGCTAGGTGACATGGATGGGAAGGTTCACAAGACAAGGGTAAATGGATGGCGACTGAAGCCTTATTTTCAAAGAAATATAAATACTTTGGAGCAATCATTCAATGAAGAGCCACAAATGAGGGGGTGCAGTCCACCTTGCTCTATTAGACCATCATTAGCAAGCTAGAGACATGAATGCCTCTAGCCTAAGGGGAGGGCTAATGATCCCGGTTTTTTACAACCTCGATTACTACCACAAAATTTGGCCAAAACCCCTATCAAGAGCTTACCATATCACTTTGGGTTTACTCTTCAAGCACTAGGTATGCTACATTGCTTCTCAATTATGATAACTGTAGCAAATGGGGGGAACAAGTTCTTAGGAGGCATGTCAATGTAAAGGGTAAAAGGGATGGTTATCTTAGTGAAGATGAAAATGGATTACACCTAGGAGTTGAGTGAGTGCATAGATTTTTCAAAGGACTAGCCTCCACATGGACTCCGTCTACATCACTAAGATTTGGAATCTATCACCATCATTAGAGGACACCTCACCCTAGCACACAAGTCAATATCCACATCATGGTGTCATTTGGATCTTGCACAAAACCTTACAAGCATGGACCCCTTTTGTCACATGCTTATATGTATTTATATACATATGGGGGACTAAAGTCAAAGCAACTTTTGGAAGCCATTTTTTATAATCTCAATAACTCCCAAGAAAAAGAAAATTTCAAGAAAATTCCCGCGCTACCCGATTGGTTTCAACCTGGTCTACAAAGTTGCAGAAGAAACTTTTTTCAGATTCTTCATGGATTTGAAGTTACGAAGGTGCAGACTGCTGGCTACATGCAATTTACTTCTCTCTTTCACCACACCAACTTTCCATTCTATCCTTCTTGTAAATATATTATAATAATGTGCTTTGGGCACCCACCTCTTGTAATCTAGCTCCATTTCTCTATTTTGTCTACCACCACCCTTGGCTTCTTGCATGATGAATAAGGTGGGGACTTGTCCCATCCACTATTCTCCATATTTTCAAAGATGCCATACATAATCTAGGATTATGTTAATCAAGAAGATTAGCTTAATCTAATCCCTCATGGAGGCTATATAAAGAGCCCATGGAGAATGAAGAGAGGGGGAGGACAATGACAAGCCCATGAGAGCACTCTAGAATATCCTCATCTCTGTGAGGTAAGCTATGAGTAAGTTCTTTTATTATGTAGTATAATGGAAAGCTTCCTCTACCTCTTCTCCTCTTATCTCCCTCTCCTCTCATCTCTCTCTCTCATATTCTAATATGGTGTCTAGTACACATATTTTCTCTTGTAAATTTGTGTCTTGGTTCTCTTGATTCTCTTTGAGAAAAGGGATGTCCTAGCCCATCCTCCCTTTGGCTAGGTGGTGTCCCTCTTTAGTTCTCTTAGTGAGGATTGGAGGTTGGATGGGTAAGAGGCAACCCGTTCATCATTTCAGCCCTCAGTGTATGTCTTCTTTTTTCATTTCTAAGCTCCATGACTGAGCCTAAGCACTAAGTGCAAGCTAATTTCATGGTGGATTCCTTCTCGATGTTGCAACCAACAACGGTTCCAACCATCCTTGAGCTACTTTATATGACGTTGCTATTCAAGGGGAATCCCTTCCTTATCTTGAATCATGGCCTTCACATTGTCGATAGTGTTAAAGGACTCAACTTCTAACGTGATCATCTTGCATTTTGACAACACAGAGAGTTGAGCTCCAAACATGTTCCTTTATCACTTAGACCCATTCTTCTTCTCTTCCAAAAGAGCAAAAGGGTTCTCTCTCTCTCTCTCTCTCTCTCTCTCTCTCTCTCTCTCTCTCTCTCTCTCTCTCTCTCTCTCTCTCTCTCTCTCTCTCTCTCTCTCTCTCTCTCTCTCTCTCTCGTAGTGAGACCTTATGTGTTTGAAGAAGAAGAAGAATATGGGAGTCATCATCGATCCTCTTGTCTTCACAATGGGCACATCAAAGGTACAACCTTTCCCTCGATGGTGCTCCCAAATAAGGTGCTTAGTGGAAGAAGCTTCAAAGGCCATAGAATAAGCTCCCATGGTAGCACAAGGACAAGCTCCTATTGTCTCAAAATAAGCTTCCATGGTCACCTCAAAATGTTCTCCTCCGCCCACTCAGGATGCACCTGAGGTCCTTTCAAACATTAGTAGCCCTCCCTCTCCCACTCCTACCCAAAGCCTACTTTCCCTCAAAGAGCAGAGCTACCACGTCGAATACTTGAAGGAATCACAAAGGAAATCTTTGCCTGACTTGAAGGCTATGATCAAGGAGGCCATCAAGGTAATAAGTTCTTAAAGCCTCCCAATACTGGCAAGGCTTCTAGCAAAGACAGAGAGCTAGAGAAGAAAGAAAAAGACACCATTGAGGAGGAGAAAAAAAAAGAGGAGGGAGAAGAAGCTATTGCCATTGTAGCTGCGAAAGATGGAGATACCACTCAAGCAACAAGGAAGAGAAAAAATAAGTTGAAGATGATTCCCCTCCCTTGAATAATCTGGACCTTCGGGGAATCCCTCTACTTCACTCCAATGGTGATGAGAAGACCATCGTTCTTTTGATCTAATTCCTGCACACTTGATATTTCAAGGTAAAGGATTGTTTAGCCATGTTCCAAGATATCATGACCTAGAGGAAGGATTTCAATGTAGATGGCCTTGTTGAGGAATAAATTTATGCCCCTAAGTTTGAATCCATGTCTTACATGCATGGATTTTACAATGAAGGCCACCATGTGTGCTCAACAAGGAGAGAGCCTTTGATGATGAAGAGTAGGTGAAGAAATTTCTAAGGTGGAGGATCCAGATGCTGGAAAGAAGCATTGCAAAGCTAGACTTCCATGTCATTAGTGTGCATTGTATGGTGCAGGTCTATAAAGATTATCTGGCTATACTATTGAAGCACAAAAAAATTACAATGAATGTGCTAAGTGTGCTTCAAGACAATTATCCAAGGCTAGTGGCAAAGTAGGTTAGTGTTGGGTTCTCAATTCTATATATAGATTATTTGTGTTTGTATGTGTTGGTGTTGTGAAAATGTGTGGGATCTAGAGCATGGCTATGGTGGCTTGTAAGCATAGAATAAACTTATGATGACATTGACTGAAGACCACAACTATTACACAAGTGAAATAGGTTCTAAGATGGAAGCTTGGACTCATAAACACAATCTTGTGTAGGACTGACAAGTACAAGACTGACACTAACTAATAAAGAAAAGCATCATCATGTATTCATTCCATATGAAAAGTGGTAGTCCAGTACAATGCTTTATAATTATTGGATGGGTACAAATTTTCCTTTCTGTGCATATGGGATTCCTGCAGCCTGCATGTCTTCATCCCAAACTACCTCATACAAAGAGGCTACATTAGGTGTGATTGCTAATATATCAACACTCCTCCTCAATCACAACCAGAAACTACAAAGTGTGTATAGGCTTTAGTGAAAGTAACACCTGCAAAGTGTGGGCACACCAAAAAAGTGGCAAAACACTAGAGGCTATCGTAGAAAAGGCTAAGTGTGGGTACCACAAACATGATGGTCATCTAGAGGCTGTAGTAGGGGTCTTATAGAGGCTGTAGTACAAGGCTACATGAGAAGTTTACAAGCTTATGATAAAGACATTTGTGCTAGACAATACACGGCTAAAAAGTCAATAAAAAATAGGATCAAGGACTGGCAGGCCCTTGCAATTTTCAACATTATTTTTGACATAGATCTTCAATTCATTGTAGGTCTTCATGTGAGAGTAGTCCAGCTTGCTTTTTTTGATCATGTACTTGCTGTTCACTTTGCTTGCCACTTCAAAGTCTTCATGATTTTTTTGCTTCTTCTTCTTATTCTTTTTATCTTTGATCGTTCCTTTATGGTCATCATTTTCATGGACTTTGCTTGCATTAGTCATTTGGTTCTTGTCTTTATGGTCCCCCTCAAGAAAAGGTATAATCTTTGCGGCAGTGGAAATGACTTCAAAATCTTCAAATGGATTTATTAATTGCTCTTTGATGTAAGCAACTTCATGTGTTCCTATAATTAGAATAGACATTTTTCCAATGTAGTATAAATGAGTAACAATAATCATGTTACTTCCCATGAGTGGCGTCCACATAAAAAACTTCATGCTTGGCATTCTTGTGTTTAGCTTCAAATGACAGAGAATAACCAGCAATGAGTTGATCTTTGTATTTGTCAAAAGACACAAGCAATGGCAGTGTAGTATCAAAAGATACTAGTTTGAACTTTGATGTTTGTTGCTTGAGTTTGACTTGATGAACTTTAAAAAACTTCCAAGCCTTCAAGATCTTCCAAACCAAATCTTCCCTTTCTTGATTTGATGCTGGTACCTTCAAACCTGAGTGATAGAGCCTTCAATGTGGTGGAATCAGTGAGTAGATGAAGTAAAAAGGGAGCTTTAGTGAAAGTGAGCTATGGTAGATTAGTGTTTTTAAAACAGGCAACTGGTATTTTGCTTATTGATGCTCAGAGAGGTAATAGTTTGAGAAGCCCTATGAGAGGGAGAGAGTTCAGATGTATAGCTTCAAAAGCCCTATGATAATGATCAACATTGTTGCATGTACGGACTGAACGAGCTGTAAGATTGGAACTAGGTCACAGATCTAACAATGATGCCAAATTTTCAAAATGTTGGGCTTATTTTGCATTGATCACGTCAATTTTTGTACCAGGATGAAGCGCCTCGAGTAGAGGAAGAAGTTGGTAGAAGATAGCATGAAGAGTTATGCCCTCTATTGCAAGAGCTAGCTCCTCAAAGTTGGCAGGGTCTGCGTCTGACACACAGGATAGGAACTATGTAGAATCACAATGCTGAGCTTGAAATGGCCTAATGTTGAGCTCTCAGGTAGAGAGGAGCTCCAAGAGCAGGGTTATAGTTCTCTAGGAGAAATCTTGCCAAGATCTTGTCTCATTGAAGATATCTAATAGCTTGAAGCAAGATAGGTGCAGGGTGGCTATGGCTGCCACAAGGTCAAATGGAGAAGGAGTAGGAGATGAGCTCCTAGACTTAACCTGAGCTGGACTAAGCTCAAGCTCAGCTAGATGAGAGTAGAATGGAGCTCAAGAAGTAGTGCCATGCTCGACTAGGCTCTGATACCATGTGAAAATGTGTAGGATCTAGAGCATGGCTATGGTGGCTTGTAAGCATAGACTAAACTCATGATGACATTGACTGAAGACCACAACTATTACACAAGTGAATTAGGTTCCAAGATGGAAGATTGGACTCATAAACACAATCTTGTATAGGACTGACAAGTACATGACTGACACTAACTAATAAAGAAAAGCATCATCATGTATTATTCCATATGAAAAGTGGTAGTCAAGTACAATGCTTTATAATTGTTGGATGAGTACCCCTTTCTGTGCATATGGGATTCCTACAGCCTGCATGTCTTCATCCCAAACTGCCTCATATAAAGAGGCTACATTAGGTGTGATTGCTAATATCTCAATAGATGTACCCTCTTGCAAATTCAAAAAAGGTGTCTAGCTTAGTATCATGTTTATTTAGGGCCTAATAGTAATATTGGTTGCCTCTAGCTACTTGCTTATGGGGGCTAGGTGGAAGTTTCTTTTGTTTTATGTCTTGCTTGTCTAAATTTAATGAATGTTACATATTTTCATTAACATGCCATGGTATATGGGAGCCATATATCTTCTACATGGCAAGCTCTTGATGCCAAGATGAAAAAGCAAAGTGGTAATTGCCATGGCTGGAAATGTTGCAAAAACTGTCCAAGTAAGAGATTCTTGTTGATTATTCTAGGTACTTGCTGTCTATTGTGTCCTCATACTAAGATAATATACTTACATGGCTCTCCGATGATTTTATGAAAATATATGTCTCCGAACAATTTTGCAAAACAATGCTAGCAAGAGTAGGAATAGGGCTTTGCAGTTGTGCATCTTCTCCCTTCCTTTGAACCATAGAAGTATGCAGGAAGAAATCATGTTCTTAGTATGTCGGAACAGCTCATCCGTGGTGCAACTAAGCACCCTTGGCAAAAGCACTTCTAGAGGATCTCCAATAGTTGGCACCAAGGCTCCCTCTCACCTAGCTATCTCAATTGTCATAGAAACATTGCCCCCCCTGCTCTGAGCTGCTGAGTATGACATTTGGTATCATTCCCCCTCCTTCTAAATCCAAGCAAGA
Organism: Lygodium microphyllum; assembly: GCF_053477565.2. Classification (NCBI taxonomy): domain Eukaryota; kingdom Viridiplantae; phylum Streptophyta; class Polypodiopsida; order Schizaeales; family Lygodiaceae; genus Lygodium; species Lygodium microphyllum. The sequence goes on along the minus strand of NC_141161.1, from coordinate 30,489,101 downwards.
TGTGTTACAATATCTTCACAATGAGGGCATTGACACCACAAAGCTTAAGGATTTCAAGCTTCCCTCATCCTTTGATATGGTGCAACAACACATCAAGTCTCTTTAGAAGCTAGGGTTGAGTAAGGATGATATCAACAACTATCCTCCTTGTCATCAGTTGCACCATGAAGAAGAATATAATCATGGTGCTAGACTACCTTGAACAACTCAATGTCACGTCCAATAAAATTGTGTGGCCTTACTAGAAAGTACCTCATGGTCCTTCAATCTAGAGTTTAATGCTATTTATTCCTATATGGTTTGGACATCAAGAAAGCAGATGTTGCACATGTTTTGTTCCAAATTCTTGATTTGCTAGGCTAGAGGCTAGAAGCTAGAGGGACAATAAGTACTTCCATACCTTATATCATGAGCATTGGAGTCCTTCAGTATTATTTAGAATGTTTCTACCTGGTCAAAGCATTGCACTTAATTAACAGCAATAGTTTTGCATGCACCATGAGTTATGCATTCAAATATGAGGATTGATGATTGCATCTCGCAAACAATCACATTTGTCAATTCTTTCCAATTTTATCAGTGTTGACATATATGCACATTTTCATATCAACATTTCATGAAGACACATGATTGATTATTATTGTTTTTGTTTGCATTGGCTTTATGAACAACCATCTTCGTTGCAAAAGCATTGTATTACATGTAAATGCCTTTCTCATCAATGCATGAGCAGAATAATCATTGCACAATTTTTAGCATGCAAAATCATGTAAGTATGTTTGCATGTTTAAATCTATCTTCTAAATAGTAGGCCATGTTTTATATCCATTTATGCATAGGAATCTCATACAAGTCCTTTCAAGAGAAGTAGGTTAATGTTCTCTGCACTGAAGCAATACTATGCTTGAGGTGTATCTACTCAAGATTTGCAGGGAGGTATTTATGTGGTGTAGGTATGAAGTGTCAAGAATCTCACTATTTTAGAATTGTTCATGCCTCACGTATGCCCTATTTTCCTACATCTAGTTGTGTTCACATACTGAGCTAAGTTTTTGCAAGAAATAGCTAGGAACCATTTGCTTCCAAGTTAGCAGGCTGGATACATGATAGTCGAATGAACCCAGAATCTACTCAAATGAAATTTTGTAGTGCTTGTCCTTTTCGTTTCAATCATGTGTCTATAGGATGTAGGTGCCTTTACAGTGGAAATCTCTGATTTAATGGAACTATTACTATAATATTTGGTCACATGTAGTGGAACTCTACATTTCGCTGTCATGCGACTATATGGGTATAGTGTGAAAAAATCTAGAGTGCGGCTTTCTTATTGATCTAGAAGAGAGGTGAATGCCATATTAGTCATTAATATAAGTTTTTGTAGTGTTGATGGCTCAAAAATACCAGATTTTTTGACAAGTTTAGCCAATTTTTTATATTTTAGATATTATCCCTTGTAAAAATCCAAAATCTGAAGGCAACTTCTAGAATAGGATGACATGTAAGAAAAAGAAACTAGCTTTCAACCATTTTGGGAGGATTTTATGTAAAATAAGGATTGGCGAAATCGTGCAACCCACGATTGCAGTTTTCAGGTAGTGAATAGCACTCAGAAGAACTCGGAGATGAAGAAGGAGTGATCTGGAAAAAGGAGTGATCTAGGAGCGATCTCTTATCCCTGTGGTAGAATTTTGACCCCAAATGCTCTGACATTGCAGCCAAAGGTGAAAGTGAAAATGAGTTGGTTATGGTGGTACGAAAGGACTTAGAAACATGCCTAACTCAGAATGTTAATACGCTTTTAGGAGTGCAGTGAAGATGGATACTTCTGATAATAACTTGACAAAGCCTAGAATAGAAAATGGTGGAGTAGCTAGAGAAGCAAAGCCTATGAATATGGAAGTGGAAACCCCAAAGGTAAATATCATGGTTCTGTACATGCCTTTTGTTTATGTGGTTGAGTTAAGATGAAAAGCTTATGGCTTTGTTCATAAGACTTGAATTAGAAACTATTGCTCATATTTTTTGTGGTGCTTTAAGCAAAGTCATGGTGTAAGACCATGACTCTAGCCAAGCAATGTTTTAGTCAGACTTTTGATTCCTTTTTGTTCTAATTCATTAGCTTCATTTCTTGGTGGCTTATATTCATATATGACCATTATATTATCTTCAAGTACCTAATAAAGGTGACTTCAAATTATTAGTGAACTCTTTTGATTTTCCCTTTTAGATTGTAGTGTTGAGTGGGAAGCTTACTTGTCTCTAACATGTAGAGATGGTTGTGTTTGGATAAGTATGTGTTGGCTAAGTATTTATTGCACTTGTTCATAGTTGTGACAATTTGGTGTGTTTGCAATACATGCAAAGAGATGTAGTAAAGAAGAAGAACATTAAGAGGAAAGAGATTGTTGTAAATGAGGCTGTTGTTGGATGGTTGTAACTAGATAAGCATGTTTTGACTAAGTATCTATTGCACTTGTTCATGGTTGTGAAAATTTGGTGTGTTTGAAATACATGCAGAACTATGTAATGAAGAAGAACAATAGTAAGAGGAAAGAGATTGCTATAAATGAGGCTATTATTGGAGGTATTTCTCAAGCTAATTTACAGAAAGCTATACCAAAGGAATACAAAATGGCATTGTAGGATTGGATTACAAGACCAAAGATAAGAAGAATGTTGTTGAAGCATATGTGTATGACATGCAAAATAAGATATTATTGTTTTCCATCAAATTTCACAAGTGATTTGGCAATTTGTTCTTGCAATAAATTTATTAAGCTGGTCATACGCTTACATGCTATGAACACGTGAGAATGTAAATGATACTCACCTCATGCTAGCACTCGCAAATTCTTGTAAGATCATGAATCAGGTGGTGATACTTATACATGGTTGATCTCTGAATGTTTAATAACATTGTTGTTCATTTTGAATGCTATTTTTAGATATAGCAATTGGAAGAAATTCTCAAGTGTTCCTAGTGTCACACCATAAGCATTGGGAGGAATATGTTTGGTTCTCTCCACCATGGGCATGGTAGGAGGTGATATTGGGGCTCTTACCTTTCTCACAAAGATTAGGGCTTGCTATTAGGAGTTAAGTATCTTGAGGAGGGCTCCCAGTGAAGGATCCTATGCTGATGACGAAAACAAGAAAGAGAATCTTAGGCTTTGTGTGTGGATCAAATACCTTTCAAGCATTCCTAGATACATTGATTGTTATAGTGCAAATAGCAAGGGTTTTTATGTTGGGAGGGGAGGGGGATGTCAAAAGTGGCAAATGGAGCAAGAGTTCAAACGAGAGTGACAACAAAGCTGCAAGCACACACAACAAACATAGCTTCTTTTCCCCTTGCTGCTTCCCATCCACATTGTGATCTCTCTCTCTCTCTCTCTCTCTCTCTCTCTCTCTCTCTCTCTCTCTCTCTCTCTCCCCCCCTATGCGTGTCTTCTTTTCTTCAACTAGAATTGAGACTTCACCAATGTCAAGATTGTGGGAGAGAAGGAAGGAGTCTCACTTGTAGCTTTCTTGCTTGCACAATGGGGGAAGACACACAAGGGTGGAGGCTGAAAACAGTTTTCCTCTTCTTAGTTGTGTAAGCCAAAAGAACTCAAGTACAAAGAAATAGAAGAACCCTCTATATGGGTCTCAAACCAAACTCAACTAACTAAGGTGGCATACTAACTGAGCCACGAACTAGAGTAGATAAGGATAGCTATCATGTAGCTATTATTCAGGGGCGGTGTACCAACCGCATCTGCAACTGACAAGTCGGTGACATAAATACACAACGGTCACCCTGGCGTATCACGAGTGGAGCTCGATATCTCAACACTCCCCCTCGAGCTCAATCCCAATTCCTGCACACCAAGCAGGTCTCTGAACTTGCGCAGCTTCTCTGCGCCCAATGCCTTCGTGAATATGTCAGCTACATGATCCTCTGTGCTGACATAAACTAGATCAATAAGACCTAGTAAAACCCTCTGTCGCACATAGTGATAATGCACCTCAATGTGCTTTGTTCTAGCATGATAGACTGGGTTATTTGCCAAGTGTATACTACTCATGTCGTCACAATAAATGACAACTGGCCCATCTGTAGACTGATGCATATCATAAAGTAGCTTATGCAACCAAGCTACCTCACATGCAGCCATTGCTGCACCCCTGTACTCAGCCTCTGTGCTCGACAAGGCAACTGTAGGCTGTTTCTTGCTGCTCCAAGTGACTGCAGCACTCCCAAAAGAGAACACATATCCACTGGTAGATCGTCTATCAGAAATACTACCAGCCCAATCAGCATCAGTGTATCCATGCAACTGTATCTGAACCCCAGTCTCATAAAATAGTCCATACTGCAATGTGGACTTCACATACCTGAGTATGCGTCTAGCCGCATCCAAATGTGGTTTCCTTGGAGCCTGCATAAACTGACTTACCAATCCAACAGCATAGCTCAAATCTGGCCTGGTAATAGTCATATAAATCAAACTTCCTACTATGCGTCTGTACATAGTAGGGTCTTCTAGAAGCTCACCTACATCTGTGCTCAGCTTCACATTTTGCTCCAAAGGAACTGAAATAGGCTTACAGCCTGTCATCCCATATTTGGACAGCATGTCCAATCCATACTGCCTCTGCAAGAGCTGTATCCCACTTGGTGATCTAATCACCTCAATGCCCAAGAAATAACGCAGCTCTCCCAAATCCTTCATCTCAAACTTCTGCTTCAATAGCATTTTCACATGAAGGATATCTTCATCACTGTCACCTGTCATAATCAAATCATCAACATAAATGACAAGTAGCATAATACCTTTCTCTGTTTTTCTCACATAAAGTGAGAAATCTGCCTTGGAAATCTGAAAGCCAATAGTGACAAGATACTGTCCTATCTTGTCAGACCATGCTCTAGGTGCTTGCTTCAAGCCATACAAGGCTTTCTTCAACCTGCAAACAAACTCAGGATGAACAGCATGCACATAACCTGGTGGCTGCTCCATATAGACCTCTTCTTGCAAATCACCATGCAAGAAGGCATTCTTTACATCCATCTGATGTAAAGACCATCCCTTTGATGCAGCCATAGCAATGACTGCTCTTACGGTTGCCATCCTTGCAACCGGACTGAATGTTTCTTCATAGTCAATGCCATATGTTTGTGCATACCCCTTGACCACTAATCTTGCCTTGTATCTGTTCACAGAACCATTTGCATTGTGCTTCACCTTATAAACCCACTTACAGCCAATTGCATTCTTACCTTTAGGCAAAGGTACCAATTCCCATGTAGCATTTGCTTCCAAGGCATCCATTTCTTCATCCATGGCTTTCTCCCATTTTTCTTTTCCCATGGCTTGCTCAAAAGAAGTGGGTTCTGGTTCTTGTATCACCTTGACCATATATGCATAGTGAATGGCTGTAAATCCATCATATTTCAGCCTATCCACAAGATACCTAACTCTGGTAGACCTGCGCAAAGTGGGTTCACTCCCAGGTGCTCTCAAAACATCCCTGGTCTTCCTTACTCCAGGTGTAACAATAGAAGGAATACCCAACTCATCATCAATGCTCTGTTCTGAGCCATTGGATTCACCATCCACATAAGAGTGACCTGCATTCACATCAAACATGGGCTGATCAACCTTCTCTTTTCCTTTTCGTGATACCTGCGTACCACTATCTGCATTGCTTTGAGAAGATTCTCATGATCTCAATCTGCCTATCCATGGCGAGGAATGTGAACCACTGCTAGAGGACGCTCCAGGTCCACTAATATTTTGTGACTGCTGCTGTGAATTCTGTGCAGCATTACCATTTTGTGCATCTACATCATCAATCACATTTACTGGTTTATACCAGCTACTCATCTCATCAAAAACAACATCTCTGCTCACTGTAAACTTACGAGTAGACGGGTTATAGCATCTATACCCTTTTTGCTGCAGAGAGTAACCAATAAAGATGCACTTCTCAGCTTTTGGATCCAACTTGGATCTCAACTCATCTGGCACATGTACATAGGCAATGCAACCAAAAATTTTCAAATGAGAAATATCTGGTTTCCTACCAGTATACCTCTCCTCTGGAGTCATTCCATGTATTGCTGCAGTGGGAGTCCTGTTCATTATGTAGACTGCTGTAGCAACTGCTTCAGCCCAATAAAAATCTGGCAAGTCTTTTTCATTGAGCATGGCACGAGATACCTCTCCAATATGCCTATTTTTCCTTTCTGCAATTCCATTTTGTTGTGGGGTATAACTGCATGAATATTGCTGCTTTATGCCATGCTCCTGTAGGAACCTTGCAAACTCATTTGAGAGGTACTCTCCCCCTCCATCTGACCTTAGGCATTTTACTTGCAGGCCTGTTTCTTTTTCAACCATAGCTTTAAGAGTTTTGAAATGCCCAAAAACTTCACTTTTCTTTTTCATAAAATACACCCAAACTTTTCTGCTGTAGTCATCAATAAAACTAACAAAATAATGACAGCCTCCAAGAGATGCAGCTTTAGTTGTCCACACATCAGAGTGGATTAATTCCAATGGCTTCTCACTCTCTTGAACATGTCTAGGAAATGGTTTCCTTGCCTGTTTTCCAAACTGACAGGCTTCACATACCTTATGCATTTCTGCAACCTTAAATTTCGGCAAACCTGCAACAATATTTTGGGCCTGCATTGATTTAAGTCGCTGTACATTAACATGACCAATGCGTTTATGCCAGATATCAATATCTGCAACTACACCGGTCCCATGTGCAAACATTGCTGCACTCAATTCAGACATGTCTGCATCCAATGTAAACATTCTGCCCTTCTTCTTTCCTTTTGCTATCAAGCGACCTTTATTTTTCATATCCTCAACAAAGCATCCATGAGGATTAAATCTGACCTGCAAGCCCTGTTCAACCATTTGACCAACAGAAACCAGATTCTTGGTGATATTCGGGACATGAAATACATCGGACAGGTATTTCTTTTTCCCATCCTGCATAGACAAGGGAATTTTTCCAATCTGCACAATAGGATGTGCAGTATCATCACCAGTCTCCACAAATCCTGGTTTTTCCATTTTCCTTGCATCCTCCATCCATTCTGCATGACCTGTCATGTGGTTTGATGCACCTGAGTCAACATACCATACATCATTGCTTTCTTCTGCACTTGTCACAGAATTGTTCATGTGCTGCACCATGAACAAATGCTCATTTCTGTCATCACCCTGTCTGCTAAAAGATGCATAATTCCCTTGTTGTAGTTTTCCATTCATGATGTCATTCTGCTTTTTATAGCAGTCTTTAGCCATATGACCCATTTTACCACAGTAGTAGCATTCAACATTACTGTTTGCATTTTGACCTCTTTGCCATCCACCACGACCTCTTTGGCTCCCCCTGCCTCTAGAGTTACCACGTCCTCCTCCATAGGACTGGTTTTCTTGAGTTTGCTGCATATTCTGATTTCTACCACGGCCTCCAAATCGGCCTCCTCTACCTCTGCCTCTACCTCTTCCAGCATTTGAGTAGAAGACAGCTTCTTTTGAAGTTCCTCCTGAAGAAGATGCACCACCATTTCTCTGTTCCTCAGAAATTAGAAGAGCAATCAACTCCTCAAAATCAGGAAATCTTTCACGAACTGAAATGGATGTCCGAAACTGTGCATAATCCTTTCCTAGACCATTCAAGGTCACGGAAACTAAATCATCATCTTCCACTGGCGACCCAATGGAAGCAAGTGCATCTGCAATCTTCTTCACCTTCATGTGGTAGTCGTTGATGCTCATACTTTCTCTTTGCACATTATGCAACTCTTGCTTGAGCTGCATTTTCCTGGCTTGCGTATTTGTGCTGTACATTTTTGACAAAGTATCCCATGCCTCCTTTGGCGTACTTGCATCCTGAATATGCACAATCATAGAGTCTGAAATACTGATAGACAGCCAATACATAACTTTCCTGGCTCTCTCATGCCATGTTTTGAATGCCTGCATTTGCTGTTGATTGGGAACATCAGGAAGAACTGGTTCTTCTTCATTTCCTGCAACAAATTCCCAATATCCTTTTCCCATAAGGAAATTCGTCATTCTAAACTTCCATGCTTGGAAGTTGTTCTTGTCAAGCTTTTCAGTGACAATCTGTGAAAGAGAATCAGACGCCATTACAGAACACTGCAAAAAATTCTGTCACTGCAAAAAACACAGCTTCACCCTCACAAGAGCGAATCTGCAAAACTGGCGAAAGTGGTATTTGACCACACAGTCACTTCCTAGTGATGATTTTGCATAAACAGGCAACAGGGATGATTCTGTAACTCCCAATGTCTCTGCGCACAGGCATACAATGCAATTTCTACAGTAACTTTTCACCGACCTGCAGAACAGTGGTTGCACAGCATAAAACTAGGCCTTTTCCTGAGTGCGTGCAGAAAACTTCCGCCTCCAAAACAGGCCCCGAAATGGCCTCAAATCAAAAAAACAGGGTCGCCAAGAGCTAAAGCTCTTACCCGCAGCATATACTGCCCTCTTGCTTCACCGCGAAGGGCGTCTCAACCTGAGACAATGCACTCCTGCAATTTTCGGCTGTGCTACCTGTAGAGATCTGCTCCCAAAACAGAAAATGAAAGCAACACTGCTCCTCTTACCAGAACACCGCGAGCTTGGCTTGCTTTCTTGAGCTCCTTACCACGAACAAGGCTCTGATACCACGTCAAGATTGTGGGAGAGAAGGAAGGAGTCTCACTTGTAGCTTTCTTGCTTGCACAATGGGGAAAGACACACAAGGGTGGAGGCTGAAAACAGTTTTCCTCTTCTTAGTTGTGTAAGCCAAAAGAACTCAAGTACAAAGAAATAGAAGAACCCTCTATATGGGTCTCAAACCAAACTCAACTAACTAAGGTGGCATACTAACTGAGCCACGAACTAGAGTAGATAAGGATAGCTATCATGTAGCTATTATTCAGGGGCGGTGTACCAACCGCATCTGCAACTGACAAGTCGGTGACATAAATACACAATGGTCACCCTGGCGTATCACGAGTGGAGCTCGATATCTCAACAACCAACAACAAGAAAAGGACAAAATGCATGTTAAATGTCATGCTCTTTCATCTTCCTCCCTTGCACCTTGGATCATCTTCATCACCATCACCATCAAATTATGCACTTTTCTCTCATAGAGCAGCTTCTTCTCGTAGTCCTAAAATCATCAACATGGTTGCTTGCTACTCTGCAACTTTGAGCAATGATGCCTTGATGCACTCATTTTCTTTGAGCCCCTCTATTGTTGTCCTTCATCACTCAATATCTTCTGCAACATCCCCTTACTCAGAGGACTACAATTTCTCCCTCTACAAAGCATTGCTTCATAGGTCTTGCTGTTAGATTTGTTAAGATAGTATAGTCATCTTCAAGCTTTGATCAGCATCGTCAACTCAATTTTTCTCACCTCAATACTGATCCTAGAGACTCTCAATACATTGTATTAGCATTCAGGATACTTGATTGAGCATGATTTATTACTTCATTATTTTTCATGTTTCTTTAGCTTTGAGGTGTTTACCTGGTTCACTTTCAGTAGTCCATTTCATGCTCCAGTATATGAGGCTTTTCCATATAGAAGGCCTTCCTTGGCACATCAATGTGAAGATACACTAGGGTTTGCAAAAGAAAACATAAAATGTATGGTCATGATTGAAACAAAGCCTCTATTGTAACATCAAAGATGCCTTATGCTCAAGCAGCATGGAAGATATATGTGTAAAATTCATTGGTTTCCATGATGTTTGAGCATGTAGAGCGTTGGCTACTCCATTAAATTTCATAGAGAGCTTGTCAACTATAGTCCCCACTAGAAGAGCCTCTGGAAGGGTGGACTATATATGTGTTGAAGATCATCCTATACTGGTGTAATACAAAGTAGAAAAGACTAAATAGTATCCTTCGCCTCAAACTTCATTTGCTAGAGCTGATCATAGAGGGTCATAGCTCACATGGTCCATGGAGCCTCGCACAATATTTGTAACTTCCCCCACACCTTCAAAGCTATACTATAGGAGGCAACTGCCGAAAAGACCTCTTTAGAAATGCACCAAAGAAGCATAGAATAAGCACAAACATCATGTATATCCCAAGTAAGAACTAATTCCTCATATTTGTTGTAGTCCCAATCATTTGGAAGAGGAGTAAGAATCTAGGAATGCACAATAGCTCCTCAAACCATGTACCACATGCACCTCTATACAAACCAAGCTGTCATGATGGAAATCTAGGTTAGATAATTAGGACCGTAAAGCTTATCATAAGTTGAGCAACAAGGAAGTGCCATTGGAGAGGATAAGAAGTGAAGGTGAAGAAAAGAAGAGAGGTAGAGAGAGAGAGAGAGAGAGAGAGTATAACCAAAACACAGCATAGACTACACTTGGCACGAGTTCATATGTAGTGAAGAGAACAACTGATCACAAAATGATTTCTACATAGAGGGACAAAATATGATAAACAATAGTCAAAAAATGAAGATTGCAGCCAATAGGACTTGAAATAAAAATCATCCTATCTTGGGAGAGGCAATTAATGCAAAAAATGTAGTTGCTGTTAGGAAAACACAAGCAATACAAGCATTAAATGCAGTAGTACATGAATAAAATAATGCAAAAATTGAAATTGTAGATTGGTGTAGACAATGTAGACAACAAATGGTTGGAGACATGCCGATTTTGGTTATGGACACGTCGCCTGAATATTAGTAGACAAAGAAAGGTAGGTTGGGGGGTAGTTGTTGAAGGAGATCCCAACTAACATGTATCCCCTTGTATCCAACCTTGGCAATGATAGCTCATCAATCCTCTATATCATACCAATCCCTATAAATCCTCCTAGATCTTATGGCATCACAAACTCATATGTCAACTTGTACTCCTTCCTCTTCTTCATCTATGTCAATGTGCTCATCTTCCACCAAGTTCTGCATTGCATAGACATCTTTCTGCATTTCTTTTCTTGAATATCTTGATCCTATTTCCTATCCTTGGTACCCTCATCTCAGTCTCAAACATCTTTGTCAAAGCATATATCACATGCAATACTTTACATCCATCATATTCAATCTTATCCTGTCCAAAAAACTATCTTATAGGACCACCCTGCAAAAAACTACTCGAATCTTTTGAACCATAACTCAGACTACCAAGCTTTAAACAGAAAACATTTAGCCCCATTGGCTATCTACAACTTTTCTAAAAACACATGACCAAATTGTGAAGATTTCAGCCCCTAAATTTTTTTGTGCAACCTGCAACTATTCATTACATCATGCAATCCCAGCCACACCTTTCCGACTCTGTATCTCCTACATATGAGCTGAGATGTCAACCAAACTTTTTAGGATCCTTCCCCAAGTATAAAAGGCCATTCTAGATGCATCAATCTTCAATAATCCTCTCCCAATGAAAATAGTTTTAGACATCTTTAGGTTAGCCCTACCAATCCATTGCAATCTAATATAGCCATATTGTCCTTGTGGGTTAAACATCCACATAGTCGACCAATAAGGTATACATACATGCAACATATCCCCTTTGACTTTAAATTACTTGTATATCACATGGAATATGTCAAGATCAAAGATCCACATCATTAATCCACTTAATTTTCTTAGGTTGTATTTCTTTGCATCTCGAATGGCAATATCCTCTGTAACTTGTATCAATGTCTCTGTTGTATCTTCTATGATCTATTTACCCTTGACATTATCCGGATTCTCTTTCTCAGTATCCCAACCTACTGTAAATCCCCATGATGGTGTGGCCCCCGTAGATTCAACAATTGTATGGGATCGATTGAATGCCACAGCTTTCTCTTTTCTCTTTTTAAGTTGTGTAGATTTTGTGCTAATGCATGTTAGATGTATCTAGACTGCCATAGAGGTTTGGAAGATATTGGCATCTCTCTTTTGGATCTAGACATTTGAGCATCAATTATCTCTTGATTTGAAGCTACGACAACTTTCTGTCGCAAATTCCCCTACGATGTGGGATCACATCCATAGTATGGAGAAGATTTCGAATGAGCTTGCATCCCTTAGTATGGATATTTTTTCAAAGGACCTAGCTATTACACTTCTCTCATATCTTCCATCATTGATATATGATGTGTTCTACAACAGTCTTTTCACTTCTCGTAGCCTGGAGACTCTCATTTGAGAAGCTCGCATCCCATTGCTTTGTATTAGGGTTGATTCTTGTAGCCTTGTATCTTTAATCATTGTAGTCACATTGTTCCTTCTCTCTCTTGCATTCTCTTTTTGTCTCCTCCTCCTCTTTGTGATCACTTTCCTCTTTGTGTTGTGCACTTTCACAAGTTTATCCCATCCAGCTTGTCGGATGTAGGTAGAGAGGGTAGGATTGGCACTTGCTCAAGAGATGCCCTCAATGCCAATCGGGGATTGGAAGTCCCCGCGAAGAATATAGTAGGAAAAAGTGATAGGATGGTGGTTGGTCTATATCATCTTAAACCACAAAATCCCCAAAGTATACACATTGGCCATAGATGTCCTTCAATAAGTACTTGCAAGAAAGAAAAGAAGATGTTGCCACTGGAGTGAAAGAAACCAATAAGAGGTGTCCTCGGAGTAATCTGAGGCCATCAGGCATGCCCACCAGTGAGAACCCTACTAGCCAGGTGCAAAACCACAACACAAAATGTACTGGTGGCTAGAGTACTGAACCTATTGCCTGGAAGGCTGTTGTATTGCCATGCTACAGGAGGAGACCCCTTGGAGCCCCAAGAGGAACACCAAGGAAAAGGGGATTCTACTACAAGAAAATCTATATTGTAACATCAACAAGTTTTCATTTCATTCTTTTGATTATCAAAACAAAGAAAACAGCAATTCTTCACGCAGCATCATAGTAGATATCTCCCACGGATTTGATAGAATCAACCATAATCTTCAACTTCTTCATAGAATCCATCAATAGAACAATGAACATAAAAGAATACACCATCTTTGAATGGAAATCAATCACATAGTATTCATCTTTAATATCTTCATAGTTTTCTCTCTCAATCTCTCATATACATTTACACTGTTTTGATAGAATTGACTATCTCTGGCTCTCTCTCTATCAATAATAAATCATATCCTCACTACAATAATATCATAATAGCTCTCAATAATCCTCCTTAGGTCGTGGATGTACCTCCCAAGAGGTATGCCTGATATGAAGAGGTACCAGAGCCACTATAGTGTCTTTTCACAGCTCACTACTGTCACTGTCACTCTGTCTTCTTTTTAGTCTTCAGCAGCTGCTTCTTCCATTTGTTTTAGCTCTTTTGAAATTAGATTCATCCTTTCCAAAAGTTAGAAAAATTTCCCAAAGTCACACATACGTTCTACAAAACACTTACAGAAGGTCTACAAAACATTACAGTACAGTACCAGAGCAGCCTTCAGAAGGTTTACAGAGGGTTACAGAAGGTCATCACAACCTCATAACTTATACTAAAACCATTCCAAACATTAAAAACTATTTAATAAGCTTCCAAAAAATCTCAACCTTCATCAATCATCAATGCATACTTCATACTGAAGAAAATTAGAACAAAACAAAAGCTATATAGCACTAATCAGAACCTCAACAGAACATATCAGAACATCACAAAGATTCATATCTCTACTAAAAATCATCATGAACTTCCAAAACATAATCAATATCATCCAAAACACTCTCAAACACTTCCTTTATCAACCATACATCAGTCTAAATCCATCAAAAATCAATCATTCAGACCTCAAAAACAACAAAAATCTGTCAAAAATTCAATCTTTTTCCACTCTCAATATATCCCCACACTTAGAAAGGAAGCGTCCTCGCGACCTAAGGAAAAGAAGAATATAAGTTCACTAAAGAGCTCAATTTTGATCTTATGTAGTATCTTCAATAATCTCGCCAAACTACAACCCTAACTTATCCCATGTATCTCTAGAAAAAACTACTACAAGGAAACTTCATTATTCATTAACACATCTGATAATCAATTAAAAAGTCATAACAAATTTGTAAATGATATGAGAGGTTCTTCTTCAGCTTTCCACCATAGGCTTTCCATTCACCATCAATATTTTGAAAAGATCTCTCGAAAAAATTATTCTCAATAAGCATGAACTCATCACATACAATTATTACAACACACACACAAACACTAACACAACCATCTGAATGACACCTCCAAAAAGAGAGATATATATATCATTAAGAATCATCCAAAATACATTGCAAAGGCATCAATGAAGATGATCCCTTTTGAAGGCTTGGTGGTTTCAAAAACGATCCATGGAGAAGGAATCTTCTACAAATGTCTTTGGAGGATTTTGAAAGAACTGAAGGCAGCGCATCCTTTCTAGCAAAACAAGGTATCTGCTAGGTAGACATAGGGCATGAAAATATAGGATATACAACTGTTGGGAATCAATGTTCACATTGACATTCATACAAAGCTTTGGAATGGCCTTTTGATCATTATGGGAATGCCTATGCATGTATGCTAGATACCAAGCAAAATGATCTGTTAATCTCACTAAAGGATCTAGAGATTGTGAATATTGGTGAGCAAAATGGAGGTAATTCTAGTATGCTTGACTAGCAGTTGTCCAGTCCCCTGGAATTATTGGCCAGTTAATCTGTGGTCATGTAAGAGAATCAATCGAGTTCCATTCTCTTCTTCTTGGAATCTACTAATCAAATCCTTCATACTCACTAACCAACTGAGGGGGTTGAGAAATAGAAGTGGTAGGAGATGGAAGTGGAATAAGTAAAAGAGGATGAAGAGATGGGTAGGAAAAATCATAAAAGGAGGAATAAGATAAAGAAGAAGTGGCTGAAAATTTAAGTGAATCAGTTAAGAAAGGTGTCAATTGATAAACAGGAAAAGTAGAAGGTATATGGATAGATGGAGAAGGACATGGTGGAGAAGGGGAAAAAACTCGATCTTCGATAAAAGAACAATAGGTAAATATAGGAATTTGAGGAAAATCTTGAGGTTGGAAAAGAAGAGATAAGATAGCTGTTGAATGGGTTTGATAAAGGGAAATATAAGTATCATAGCGATGAGCCATTTATTGATAGTATAATAGGCTAGAAATAGAGGGACCTAAGACAGATATTCTTTGATAGGCATTAAAAAAGGATGATTCAAATGGATGGTTTTTAGAAAGATAAGCTAGGAGATCCACCCTCAGTTGGTTAGTGCTCTGTACATAAGTAGAAGCTGTATTTTGACGTTGATTCAAGACTGCAGAATTAATCATTGAGTGCCATGAATTGTCAGGGCAAGTAGCCACTTTTGAATAATAACACTGGAACATGTCTTCTATCCGCAACTCCAAATAGTTGACATATAAGACAGCTTGCAAAACCACATCTCCCACATACCAGGCCATATCTACATCATCTGAAATCAACAAATCACCTCGTAGATACATGTAAGATAGCAACATGGTATCCGTTTTCATAGAATCTTCAAACACCATACGGACCACTTCTGTCAGCAACTCAAGAGACCAAGCCCCACTCGAACCATCCTCTGGAAGAGGAAGATCCATCGTTGAAAGCTTCATATAGAATGCCAACTTCTGCAATTGATAGTGGACAAAGAAAGAATGGTCCGGAGGAACATACTCCTGAAAGTGCTCAAATGTAGACCATAACAAATCCATCCTGGACTACAATCTTTCCACTTTATCTTGAAACAAGGGACACAATGTGGCCTGTCTCTAGAGAACTTCCAAGTCCTGCTTAGAGATAGAAGGAATCATAGGAACATTGGGGCTTGGAGGAACAGACCGTGACTGTGCTAGTTGGTCTTGCAACTGCTTAATTTGGGAAGCTTGTGATTCCACTGTATTATGAGCAGTCTGTAAAGCTGACAGTTTTGCATCTAAAAGCGTCTAAAACTCTTGAGCTTCTTTGGACATCCTCTCTTTCTCCTCTGAGACTCTAGTGACCTCTGACTGAGCTTCTGTTAATTGAACCTTCAAAGAAGATATTTCTTCTCTCTGAATCTCAATCATTTGGGTCTATTGCTCCATCTGCTTAAACAGATCTGCAAGTATGTCTTTAACAGAAGCTAACTCTGTGGTTGCCTTATGCAACTAGTCTTTGGACTGCATCAGTTCTTCATAGAAAGAAGCATACAGTTGTTAAACACAAGTTGTCACTGAAAGTTCAATCGAAATTTGGATGTCATTACAAAGGAATGGAATAGCATTTCCTAATACTAAACTGATCAATGAAGGGAGTGATATTTCCAAAGAACCCTCCCTATGTGCCCTGAACAAATTGTTACATGTGAGGTAGGTAGGGAGGTCACTGCCAGACGTAGTAGGAATTGTGACTGAAGGAATGACTGAGGGAGTTTTATCTGCCACACGCTTCAAGCGCTTCCGTTGAATGACCAATGGAGAAGGGGAATCAAGATCCTCTATGTCAATAGGTTCTAACTCTTTTGAAGGTGGAGGAGGAGGTACTGGATCAGATGGAGGAGGTGGTAGCACACCCTTCTTTAGGCCGAGTATGTCAAGAAAGCATATAGGTATGAACCATAGGTAACATTTGTGACATTCCCTCTGGTTACTTTGACAAAATGTTGGTCCATATTTGTAAGTAGGTAAGTACTCCAATCAATAGCCACCCCTTTTAACACCATCCTGGAAGCTATGAAGAGTTCTTTGGACAAGTAATGGGATGGTGTTTTGGCAGGCATAAACCTATCTTGGAGGAATTAGCAGACTAACTTCCAA
The DNA here is from genome assembly GCF_053477565.2 of Lygodium microphyllum. Classification (NCBI taxonomy): domain Eukaryota; kingdom Viridiplantae; phylum Streptophyta; class Polypodiopsida; order Schizaeales; family Lygodiaceae; genus Lygodium; species Lygodium microphyllum. The sequence goes on along the minus strand of NC_141161.1, from coordinate 30,472,307 downwards.
AGAGGATCAATGATCATGGAAAAAGATACTCCTGAAGTGTTTATCACTTTCTTGACATCCAGAAACTCTTTGGTTTGCTTCTGTAATAGCTTGATAATCTCATCGTTGGAGAATAATTGTCTAGCTGTAACAAAGGGTTCTCCATTGTAGGGAAGAGACAAAGCCTTCCCTAACCCTTTAGGTGTCAACACCATGGAAGCACCACGAACCAGGCCCGACTTCTTACTATATGATGCAAGAAACTCATCACACAGGGATGGATCATTTGGAATCAATGGGAATGAAGCAGCCACGAAAGTAGCAAGTCCTGCATTCGTTATAGGCTCAAAAGCCGGTAGGGAAGAATAATCCCTACTGATCAACGGGACATACTGGATAGGAGGAGGAGCGTGAGGTGCCATTCAGATGGAAAACACACACAACACAACACAGACAATCATAAAGAATGTATGGTAGGAGTGTGTATGCAATAGACTGAAGGCGCACGGAGTAGTCCTCCAAATGCAAGGAATCCAGTCAAAAAAACAAATACCACTATGACCGGACTGTGTGTGAACAACTGACTGCAATACTCCACTGCACGAACAAATTGGAAGTGTGTCCTCGTGCGTGAATGCCCGCTAGCACACCCCTACACTGAGAACGGCCACACGACAGGAGAACAATGGAGGAGAAGGGGCAGAAATAGGGGCTCTAAGGGGATAACCTAAGTGAATTAGGTGATTGAGTAGGTTAAGTTCATTAGGTTAGCTTAGTCTAGGAAAATCAAGTAAGTTAGTTAGGTTAGTGGAGTTTGTTAAGTTAGGTTAATTAGGTTAGTTTAGTGTAAGTAATGTTAGTCTGGTTAATTTGTTAAGTAATGTTAGTCATGTTAAGTAATGTGAGTTAGGTTAAGTAATGTTAGTGAGTGTAAGTAATGTTAGTTAGGGTAAGTAATGTTAGTGTGGTTAAGTTAGGTTAGGAAAGGTTAAAGCTAACCAAGGTGGGGAGGGGAAGGGCCACTATAGGTGGAGGAGGAGGAGGAGGAGGAGGAAAAGAAGAAGGAGAAGAGGGCAGATGGCGGCGGGGAAGGAGAGGAAGGGGGAGGAACGAGGACGGGTGAGGCAAACAACGGCCACGACAAGTTGGAGAGGAGGGCGAGGAGGTGGGCCAGCGGCGACGGCGAGTTCAAGAGGAGGGTGAGGAGGCGGGCCAGCGGTGACGTCCAGTTGGAGAGAAGAGCGAGGAGAAGGAAGCACCGATGGAGGAGGCACACGGTGGAGTTGGTGGCGGAAGTGGAGGAGGGGAGGGAGAAGGATGATGACGACGTGCACAGGTGGAGGGAGGTGGAAGTGAGGAGGTTGAGGAGCGAGGAGGTTGGAGGCAGGGAGAAGATGAGGGAAGAGGAAGGAGAAGGGGAGGGGGAGGGGGAGGAAGAAGGGATACAAGGAGGAGATGGAGGAGGAAAGGGGGGGTACGCAGGTGGAGGAGGGGAGGTGGAAGGGAGGAGGTCGAATTGAGATGAAGAGGAGGGGAACGAGGAACATGGATGCACACAAACAGTAGGTAAGACCGTTGTGTTTTTTTTTTGTTCTTTTTTTCTTTTTTTCTCGTTTTCTTTTTCTTTTTTTAAAAAATGTGTTTTATTATTAATTTTATTTCTCTCTTTTTTTTTGTTAGTTCTTTGGGTGTGGTTTATTAAAATATATTTTTTATTTTAATTATTTTTGTTAAAGAAATGAATTGAATGTAGATATGTAATTTATGATGATTATGATTATTATTAGTAAATGATGTGTGTGTGTTTGGGGAAGTTTTTTTTTGTTTTTTTTCTCTTTGTGTTTGTAAAATTAATTTTTAATTATTATGTAGTCAGTTTGGTTGTTTTATTTTTTTAATAAAAATAAATTGAATATAGGTGTACAAAAGAATGCACCCCCGTTCCACGCACATGTGTAGGATAAGAGTAAAAAAATTTGCAATGATGGGATCAAACGGGATAGGGACGGCAATGCACAAACCACAAATGCTACGAGGGGGTCCCGAGGTGCGTAAAACTAGAAATAGGCGCGTTCACGCGCGACACGAGAAACACAATCATATGAGAAAAAGAAAGAAATTTTAATAAAACCCGAACCGTACGTCGGATGGAAAAATTGTAAGAAGAAAAAATGTGCCCAGAAACAAGAGTAAACTGATGGAAGCATGCAACACGAGTTCCGGGGCAAAATCAGGGTATTCACATGGAAAAAACACAAAAAAAAAGCCCAAGAACACATACAAGAATTAATATCGGAAAATTCGCGCATCGGAATGAAGTGTGGAAAGAAGGAAAATTATGCATAACAATGGGTCCAACAACTCTATCATGGCAAAACACAGTTTCGATCAAAATAGGATGCGTTCACATGCGAAAAACTCCAAAAATGGGCTCGAAAATGGACTCGAAAATTAATACGGGAAAAATTGTGCACTGGAATAGAGGACAGTAGAAAGGAAAAATGTTCCAAAGGAAGGGATTCACAGGGCTGGCGCATTAAAACTCAGTTGGAAAGGAATTAGGAGAGGTTTACGTGGGAAAAACATGAAAATAACACCCGAAAACGCTCGAAAAAATTAATAACGAAAATTTTGACAGTGGGAAGAGAGGGGAGGACAAAATAAAAGTGGGGGAAAGGCTGGTAGGATACGGCTATCAATTTAAATTAAAATTCCGGTGAAAATAGGACAGGTTCACATGAAAAAATGTGAAAATAAGGCACGAAAAAGAGCCTGAAAACCCGTAAAAATTAATAACGGATAAATCGTGCATTGGAATGACACGGAGTAAAAAGAAAAAATATCAAGGGGAATGGGTAGGACAAGGCGGACACATTAGATTAGGGTTCCAAAAAAATAAAGGAACATTCACATGGGAAACCATTCAAGTTACGGGAATTGCTTCAAAAATTAATAACTTTAGAACCATCTGTTGGAACAGGAGTTGGTAAAAATGAAAAATGGATAGTTCAAAGGGACGAACATGGTTGTAAGGTTGGATGGGCATTTCGTTGAACGTAGGGTGCGGTCACATGGAAAAATCACCAAAAAAAAGAATAAAGGAAAACAATCAAGAAAAAGCTCCAGGGACAGGGTGAAATAGAATGGAAGAGTGGGGAAGGGACCCATCACGATAAAATGAAGTCATGGCATAGATGCATGATCATAGCGGAGTATATGATGGGGTATGCATCATAGATGCGCAGGGACGCGTCCCCACACTTAAAACCTTAGCGGGAGGGTAAACTGAACAAGAAGGACTAGTACCACACATCAGACCAACCATGAACGTCTCCACACTTAAGACATGACCGTCACTGAGAAACAAAAGGTGTAGGGTTAGAAAACTTGGCCCATATTACCGAGGAGGAATGTCGACTATCGAGGTTGTGTCTTGTGTCATTGTAGAGGGCAGCCTATCCTAAAACCCATTGATGTAATCCTCACTGTCACTTGTGCAAAGGTTGTATGCCTTGTGCGCATTTGATAGTGCAACTATGCATCCCGCCTTGTGCCGGCATATAGTGCAAGAAGGAAGGTCAGGGAATAGTGCAGTGCACAGGTACAAATCGTGCTTTGTGCATTGAGAGGCCCATCCCGTACGTGCAACACTGTGTTCACACATCTTGCAGGGAAAAACCGGTCACTCACCCCACCCTCTGTCTTACTCTCTGATAGATATAGAGGGCAGCCCATACGCACATCCCCATCCTGTTAAGATGAAAGCTCGCATCACTCAAGGGATTGTTGATGAAGATCATGTCAACTATTGTTGTCATTAGGATTTTGAGGATGAGGTGTACTGAGGGAGGTGGCCTACAAATCTCATAATTTAATGACTTATAAGAAAGGTCGTCTATTAAGAAGGACAAACAGACTAATATTGTAGAGACAACGCACCAAGGGAAAAGGTTCTGCTAGTGATGAGTCAGCTATCCTGAACTGCGGGGTGTTGCCACCTTTTCTAGAGTCAGCTTCCCGCCCAAGGGTGTTTTCACCTTTTCTTAGAACGAGGCCTGTTATGACAAGGAATTTCTTCATTTTCTCCCATAACAATTTCATTTCTTTATTTTTCTTTTTCTCTTTATTTTTCTTTTTTTTTTGTTAAGAAAGAGAATGGTAGAAATACCATGTATCAGGACCAACCTCGCCACCGTTGTTGGATCAGACGAGAAAAGAACAAGGTCGGGTTGAGATGTTTCTGCGAGGGATTAGCAGAACGAGACCACCTCATGAGGAGAATCATAAGGGCTATTAAAAGCACAACGAGAAGGAAAGTGCGATGCTCAGAAGAGAAAGGGTAGGTCGACTGTGATTGTCAAGATCCCCAGGGAGGGAAGTATATCTTCAGGCGATAGCCATTGATCAGGAAAGGATCATCAGAGGCATCAACGGTCTACACCTGAACAGAACCGTTAGGATTGACAGCAGGTACCTTGTATGGGCCCATCCACCATTGGTGAAGCTTGCCAGGAAACTTGCCAAATCTCGAATCATAGGCTAGGACAAGATCACCTTCTTTGAACTCCTTATACTTGATGAAACTATCAAGATAAGCTTTGTGTCGCACTTGAGTGGTTTCCATGCACTGTAGGGCCATCGGCCATATCTCCTCCAAGCATTCCAAGTAGTGTAGCAACACATCTTCGTAGCACCTCATCTCTGCCTCTCTTGTATAGTACACTGCCTAGCAAGGTGTAGGGGCCTGATTCTAACAAAAGCTTCTTCTTCTCACAACTTGAGATGTCAGGAGGATAGTGTTGAGTTGCTAGGAGGTTGGCTATATTTTCATACCAAGGAGTAACTATTTCAACTAGAAACAAAGAAGCATCAGGAAGGTCTGGGTCATCATGTTCTTTTTCTTCTGTTTGAGGGATCCGTGATAGATGATCAACTAGGACATGGAACGGCCAGGCTTAGTGACTACTTCGAAATCCAACTCTTGGAAGAGGAGTAACCATCTCATCAATCGTCCTTTAGCATCTGCTTTGTTCATCAGGAAGGACACGGTTTCATGATTCACATAGAACTTGAAATGCATTGATAATAGATCGTGTCGAAACTCTCCAGTGAAAACACCATTGTTAAGCATTCAAGCTCTGTCATTGTATAGTTCCGTTCCCTATCAGTGACCTTCTAGCTTGCATAATAAATGGGTTGATCTAATTTAGAGGGGCCCTTTTGACATAGGACAACACCTAGCCCTTCAACTGATACATTTGTGTGCACATGAAACTCCTTCGTCGAGTCAGGAGGCTACAAGATAGGTGCTTGGATCAGGCACTGTGTTAGGGTATTAAAGGACTCTTCACAGTCATCAGTCCAAAGGAAATTCGCATCTTTCCTTAGGAGCTTGTGCAAAGGGGCTGCCTTGGTTGCAAAATGTGCAATAAATCTTCTGTAATAGCCCACATGGCCAAGAAATCCCCTCAATTGCTTGAGGTTTGTTGGTGCTGTTAAAGAGGCAATTTTCTCAATCTTCACCGGGTCTATTGCAATCCCTTGTGCAGAGACAATATGGCTCAAAAGAACTCCTAATGAGACGCCAAAGAAATATTTGTTTAGGTTGAGAGAAATCTTGTACTCTTGGTATCTCTCAAAACATTGCTCTAGGTGTCCCCAATGCTCGCAGATCAAACTATAGACACAAAAGTCATCAAGATACACCTCAATGAAATCATGCAAATGATTCTAGAAGGCAGCCATCATTACTCGTTGGAAGGTGGTAGGAGCATTACAGAGCCCAAATGGCATCACTTTGTAGACATAGGTCCCCCATTCTGTGGTGAAGGTTATTTTGGATTGGTCCTCTTCTGTGATTTGGACTTGGTTATATCCACTGAATCCATCCAAGAGGGAATACAGCTCATGACCTGCCACTATGTCCAACAGTTGGTTTGTAAAAGGGATAGGGAAATGATCCTTCTTCGTCTTTGAATCGAGCTTTCAAAAGTCAACACATATTCGAAGTTTCCCATTCTTCTTGGGTACAACCACAATGGGCGAAACCCATTCAGTATTAGCCACGGGATAAATGAACTCTGCTTCAAGAAGTTTCAATAATTCAGCCTTCACCAGAGTAGAATAATTAGGATTCATACGCCTTTGTCTTTACCTTATAGGTTTGGCATCAGCCTCTAGGTCAATGTGATGTTGGCATATTGTGGGATCAATCCCCCTTAGGTCCTTGTACAACCAAGCAAACACATCTAAGTTCTCCTTGAGTAGGTCTCGCAGGACCACTAGTTCTCCTTTTGGAAGATTGAGACCCACTTTCAGGTGATGTTTGATACCATCAGTATCCAAGAACGTCACTTGTCTTTCACCTTCCACTTCATGGATAAATGTCCCACGGATTGCTTCTCGATAGAGGTCTGACTCTTTCAAGAGAGTAGTATCCTCATTTGATGTTCCACTAGAGCCAGTGTCCTCCTTCTGAACAAATGACTCATTTGTCTGTTGAGATTGCTCAAAAGGTATCAGAGCTTTGTTTACTTCTATGTGAGTGGTAATTTGTTCTGGACTTAGGTATTCATCTTCAGAGGTTGCATCCAAGAATGTCACATAGCACGAACCTTCTAGAGGTCGTGGCTCTGAGGGCTTTGGCTTTTGTTGACAGGGGGCATCATCATCATCTTTTCTCTAGAGGATTGAACAGTTAGGGCGACAGGAGCCAATGGTGAACTTAATTTTTATGCTTTTAATCCATTGCTTATATAGATTCTGCATACTTTGTGGTCCATTAGTCAATCCAAATGGAACCATGATCATTTCATCCAGAACCCTGAGATCTTCGGCCTCTAAGGTCTCTATAAGGACATCAACAAAATCATCCGCTATGAGAGGAAATTCTTCATTTGCACTTTCATAAGCTGCTTCATTTTCTTCCTCATCATTTTCATCCTCTTCCTCTAGAGGCTTTGTCTCTACTTCTGTAGAGGCTATGTAGAAGAAGAACAGATCTTCTGCCTCTGTATCTGCTTCTGATTCTGTCATAGCTTCTGACTCTCCTTCTGCCTCTGTCTCTGGCTCTGTGTCTGTTACTGATATGTATCTGTTCTACCTCTTCTTTGTCTCTGCGACTGTCTCTGTATCCGCTCTATCTCTATTCTTCATCTGCTCTATCTCTATATCTGTTATTGCTTTGTATCTGTTCTGTCTCTGCTCTGTCTCTGCGACTATCATGTAACAGGGAGAACAGTACATCCATGCTTCTATTTCACTGTCAGAGGTGATTTCAGAAGTTAATTCTAGTTGAGGCAGGAGGTATTCTCCCATGGAAAAGGATTTTCTTCCCTCGGTATTTGGCTTACAATGCCCACTGTTAGGGATTGTGCCTCTGTTTTCTTAGGAAAGATTTGCTTAACAGCCTCTTCATCTCCTAACGTAACATCTGTTACCTCGTTGGAGGAGTCAGTTATGACTTCAATGGATGTGGATCCATTGCCTTTTTGCAATCCATATAGCTTTAACACCACATTGTTGGGTCCTCTGCCTAGGGTCAGTGTTCCTTTGAACCAGTTCGTCTTGGCTCTTGCTTCAAAAAGCCAAGGTCTTCCCAACAGCAGAGGGTATGAGGTCCCATAAGAATTTGGTTTGACCACCAGATATGTCAACCAATAGTCTCTTCCTGCAAGGGTTGTCTTTACATATGGGAGGATGCCCAACGGTTTAATTTTGCTTTGGTTTGCCAATCTGATAAGCCATTGTGTAGGTTGAATTCCTTGCAACCCTAAGTCCTTCATTGTCACATTTGTCATTATGTTTACTGATGAGCCTCCATCAACCAATGCATCTGAGATAAGACATCCTTCAATCCATACATTAATCTCTAGGGTTCCAGGATCTAGGAAGGTGTTAGAAACATCGACTTCCTTTACAGGCTCTGGGGCCTTATTGGTCTTGGTCACTATTGAAGGAGCAATCCTTAGTCCACGTCCTCTTGTCAAGATGCTTTTGAATTTCTTTCGACAACTAGGAGACAGCATTAGCAACTATCGGAATGTTAAGTTTGGTTTAAAAGTGTCTAGGTCCTTGACCAAGTCATAATCTTTGATAGGATCCATAGGCTTCTCCAGCCTACTGGGGAATGGGGCTACACCCATTTTTATCTTTTCTGTTTCTTCTAATAATTGCAGCATTGGCACTTTCTCTATTCTGAAAGTGCTTCTATATCATCTATCTCCTGGACCTCTGGTCCTGTCTCTGGGACTATCTCTATAACTCTCTGTGGCAATACAATGCTCTGTACTGCACTGTTTTGTCCTGTACTGCTCTATCCCTCTGTTGACAGGTTGAACTTCACAGTTTTTGCATGAGAGTTATTTTCGATCTGAAAAATTGGTTCCTTCTTCTTGGCACGCATGACAGCGGCAACTTCCAACTCTACCAAATTGGAAGCAGGCTCTTGTACCTTCTGTTGGCTATTAGTGGAATTGGTCTTTACAAGGGTTGGGCTTGGATAGTCCTTTGCAGTGTGGCCTTCTTCTTTGCACCGACTGCATAAGGACTTGTAATCCATAGATCAACAATTTGGGGAGATATGACCCTTTTCTCCACATCTGTAACATTCCACCTCTGATCTCTGACCACCTCCAGACTGTCGTCCTCTGTAACTTTCAGAGGGAAACTTCCTTGGACCGAAATTAGGACCAAACTCTCTAGGCTTTGGTCCAATATCCTGTGTTATCATTTTGGATTCTAGCAAGTTGAATCTTGCATTTTCATCCTTCTGTCTTCATTCATGCATCTCTTTCAGAAAGCAAATATCCTCTGTATGGTTCTTCCATAAACAGTAGGAACAGAAGGCTCCAAGAATGGTTGGATTTCGGGTACATTCAGTAGCTAAATGTCCTACTTGATGACACTTTCTACACCATGTAATAGCGCTCATCACATCTCTTCCAGCTCCCACAAGAGTGGATATATTGGCAGTATTCACCTTCAGCGTCTGTAGCTGCTCTGTAATCACATCCAGAAGCTCTTTCTTGATACTTGCAACTGAGTTGGATAAGTAGTCCTTCAGATTTTCACCTCCTAAAGTGCTTATGGTAGGGTTTTGGGAAGCTTCTGTAATTACTGCATACACTGGTTGAGTCAATCCAGAAGGTCCTTTGTTCCGATTATGATTCAGAGCTCTTGCTAAGACTTGGGGTTGTTGATTCCAGTTGGTAGGGTTCCACTATTCTTGAGTCGCCATTGGAGGAACTATTTGAGGCCACTATTGTTGTGATTGAACCATCATTTGAGGTACTGTCATCTGTGGTGACCACAATGGATTAGGTGCATTGTTTGCATCTGGGGATAGGGGTAGGGAATTATCCATTGGATTGCATTTGGTGGGTATACCATTCCTAACATAGGAGGAGGTAAGACTCCTCTTCCTGGAGTCATTGACAGCCTTGCTTCAACTTCATCATACAATCTTGCACCTTCCACTGCAACTTGCAAATTGACTGGTCTTCTCAATTCCACGAACTTGTGAACTTCTGGTTGTAGGCCTCTGAGAAACACTCCTTTTTGAATGCCTTCATCTAGATGATGGTTAGTCCATCTCTTCAGGATGGATTCCATTCACGAGACATAAGCTTCTACTCTTTCTCCAGAGGACTGACTTAGGTTCATGAACTCCTCTCGCATCCGCTCTTCAAAACCTTCACGCGTGAATTTAGTGAGAAAGGCCAACTTCAGGTCGTCCCATGTGCCAAAAGTTCCTGCTACTTGTCTCTCATACCACTGAAACGCCGCGCCCTTAAAAGTGGCGGGGAATATTGCTAACCAATGCTAAGGGGTTATGGCATTGTTAGCCACACATGCTACATGAATTTTGCTACATGAAGATTAGGGTCTTCATTGTACTCTCCCTTAAAACTGGCAATGGGACTACATTTGCTAGCCTGTCATCAATATTTCCAACATGAATCTGACTAGGAAGGGGACCTTGAGTCACCATGGGCACTTGTGTAAAGAGTGCTTTTAGGGCGTCAAAGGAGGCTTCTGCTACGAGCTCGTTCTCAGCTTTGATTTTTTCCTTCTCTCTTCTCACATACCTCTGGACTCATTCTAACGCTTGCCTCTTGATTGTGTCATTCATCAGGGCTTGGATCCAACCAGTTGGTCTGTACTCAATAGGATAGTATCAGAGAGGGCTTCAGTCTCTGAGGGATTCTCTGGCCTACATCTCCACTACTTCCTTCTTTTCAACATCTTCGAATTCGGCTTTTAAACCACTACAGACGAGGAGGTATTCCATTCTGAAAGTATCAAAACTCATTCTTCTTAGGATCGTTGTTGTGTCATTATAATAATGCCAATTTCTGAGGGTTTCAATAGTGTATGTTGTGAAAAACACTCTGTCTACCAACTTTCAGTGGGTTGCTAATTGGACAAATAAAAGATTGTCAGTGCATCAAGCATCCCATGTATCTTGCTGTTGAGCATCCACTAACAAATTCCAACTCTTTTCCTTCTTGTTTTTATGAACCTCTATAGACCATGACTCCTGAAGCTTCTTCACAATTTCCCACTTGATGATGTCTGGAAACTTCTCAATGAATGCCAAATCTTCCATGGATGGTCATTCTCTCTGTTTCTGCTCTTCAGTTTGTTCCCAAACAGTTTGCCACCAAGATGCAAGTTTCTGCTGCTTCAACAGGAAGAGGAAACAATCCACCACATAGAGCATGCATCATGATGGTAATATGTTTCCACCATTGTGGGATGAAATTATTGTGGAAAGTGGCTTTGATAATGAGAATCTCCAACTCTTCAGTGGAAGAAGGAACTTTGTAAACATCCATTGAATTCTCCTCTTCTTGACAATGCCATTTCCTTCATTTTCAACCTCTTCTGATGCTTGTTGATGGCAAGTTTCCCCGGCTGCGCACCAAAAACATGGAGCCCCAAGAGGAACACCAAGGGAAAGGGGATTCTACTATAATAAAATCTATCTTGTAACATCAACAAGCTTTCATTTCATTCTTTTGATGATCAAAACAAAGAAAATAGCAATTCTTCACGCAACATCAGAGTAGATATCTCCCACGGATTTGTAGAATCAATCATAATCTTCAACTTCTTCATAGAATCCATCAATAGAACAATGAACATAAAAGAATACTTCATATTTGAATGGAAATAAATCAATAGTATTCATCTTCAATATCTTCATTGTTTTCTCTCTCAATCTCTTATATACAGTTACATTATTTTGATAGAATTGACTATCTCTGGCTCTCTCTCTCTCTCTCTCTCTGTCAATAATACATCATATCCTCACTACAATGCTCTCATAAAACTCTCAATAATCCTTCTTAGGTCATGGATGCACCTCCCAAGAGATATGTCTAATATGAAGAGGTACCAGAGAGTGTCTTTTCACAGCTCACTACTCTCACTGTCACTCAGTCTTCTCTTCAGTCTTCAGCACTGCTTCTTCCATTTGTTTTAGCTCTTTTGAACTTAGATTCATCCTTTCAAAAAGTTAGAAAACTTTTCCAAACTCACACATACATTCTACAGAACACTTACAGAAGGTCTATAAAACAGTACAGTACAGTACCAGAGCAGCTATAGAACAGTTACAGAGTAGATATAGAGTAGAGAAAGAGGCTCTACAGAAGGTTTACAGAGGGTTATAGAAGGTCATTAGAACCTCATAACTCATACTAAAACCATTCCAAACTATAAAAAACTATTTAATAAGATTCCAAAAAATCTTAACCTTCATCAATCATCAATCCATACTTCATACAAAAGAAAATTAGAACAAAACAGAAGCTATAGAGAACCAATCAGAACCTCAACAAAGATTCTTAGTAGAGATTTTGAGTCCTAGAACATGATGAAAGAAAGAGATTATATAGATTAGAGAGATTATAAAGGTTAGATGAATCCAAAGACAATAATCAAGGCGCAATCTAAAGATCTTGTATCACATGTAGCTCAGCAAAGCAATCTCAGTACATCCATATAATATGCCCAAATCCTAGGCATGAAGACACACTTGGGATGCTAGCCCATAATAACACACTCTAAGACAATGACTTAGATATACTCTGACATATATCAATATCTCTTCGCCAAAATCAATTACATATGCCTCATATATCCATGCATATAATGAAATCACCGTAGTAAATGTTGGGTATCATTACCCGGAAGTGCTATCATCAATACCTCTATTAACCCATTATGGGCCTTCAAAATCCATTTCATCCCTTTCAATTCGATTAATTACAGCAGCATTAAAACATACATCTGCTACCCAAATTTTTTTGCAAAGCATATACTTTGTTTCTCGGAATCATGTATCAACCATAGAGCATCAATAGCATTCAAAGGGAGTCTTTGAACACCATAAATCAATCTGGAAAACCCTATGGACAGTGGATATTCTGCTGTATACACAATTAAGACAATAGTAAATTGTCATAAGCTATCACTTTGAAGCCACTATGAAATCTCTAGGAGTATTACCATGCATATAACAAAATCATTGTAGTAAATGATGGGTATCATAACCCAGAAGTGCTATCATCCATCAAAAAGCATCAATACCTCTATTAACCCATTATGGGCCTTCAAAATCCATTTCATCCCTTTTAGATAGATTTATTACAACAACATTCAAGCATACATATTCTGCCCAAAAATCACTCCAAAGCATGTACTTTGGTTATGACAATCATCTATCAACCATAGAGCATCAGTAGCATTCAATGAGAGTCTTTCAAGACCATAAATCAATCTAGAAAACCCTATGGGCTAGAGATACCTTGATGTATACCCAGTTTAGAGAGCAATAAACTATCACAAGCTCTCACCTTGAAGCCTATATGCAATCTCTAGGAGTATCTATGATATGTAGGTAATGTCTTTGTCTGCCCTTTGCATGAAAGATGAATTATCCCAGCACAAAGCTTCCAGCTTTCTCTTTTTTTTTCTTAATTGTGAAGTATATACATTTTTTCAGCATATGGGTGAGCAAAACGTGTCTTCAGTATGTGCACGAGATGATGGAAATGTAGGAGATTGATCATTGTAGGTTCAATTCATGAGAGGGTTCTCCCCAAGGCATCTAGGACTGCATGCTCCTCCCACAATGGCATTGTCCTTTTTATTTTCCTTTTGAATACGCTACTCCCCTTCAAATAAAACTCCTTGTTTTTTTTCTCTAAAGTTAGGATATTGAGACTTAGTTAAGTCCCCCTTGTCCACCTAATTCCAGTCTCATGCTTGCAAACTCTACTTCTTGACTTACTTGAGTCCTTCCCCAACATAGTATGATCAACATTTGTCAGTTCTGGTACAGGCAATCCACTACAGTGTCTTCTAGAACTTGTCTTTCACAATCCTGTATGTAGATGACTGACATACTCAAAAAACAACGGCCAATACGCTTTCATACCATAGACATAAATCCCCTTAATAGCTTAGGCACCTTTCAATGAGTATGATGGGTCCATTGGATCAAATGTAGGTTTGTATTGTGGTCTAGCTCAACATGTAGTAGGGAAGGTGGCGGAAATAGGTTGCCTTGCAATGTAGAATAGTAAACACAAGGTCTTTAGCACCTAGAGATGTTGCCTAGCTAATTGTAACATGGACATCAAGCTCCTCTTCATAGACTTTGTCTCCCACATTGTTAGGGGGTAGTGTGTTTAGCTAGAAACCATGGGGATTCTTAAGAATGAGCAAGACAAAAGATAAGATAGAAGCAAAATCAACTGATACCAAAATCCTCTATGTATATTTGGAAACAAAAGCGGCTTGCATATCTCAATCCCCATCCCTATCCTTGGAACCCTCATGTCAGTCTCAGACATCTCTGTCAAAGAATATGTGTCATGCAATAATTTGCATTCATCAGATTTAGTCTTATTCTGTCTAGAACATTGTCCTACAACACCACCCTGCAGAAAATTGCTCCTATGTTTTGAATAGTAACTCAGATTGCCAAGCTTTAAAAAGATAAATGGTTGCCCTACTCATGATCTACAACTTTATTGAAAAGCCCAATACCAAATGCTGAAGGTATCAGCCCTTAAAATTTTATATACGGCTTGCAACTATGCATTATAGCATGCAATCCCGGCACATCGATCTTTCCAACTCTATCTTGGAGGCATATGAACGTGGATGCCAACCAAACTTTGTAGGACCCTTCCTAAGGTATCAAAGTCCACTTTGGATGCATCAATCATCATTAATCCTCTCCCAATCAAAACAATTTTAAACATCTTTAGTTCAGCCCTCCCTGTCCATTGCAATCTCCTACATCCATATCACCCTCCTGGGTCAAACAACCACTACATACTTAGCCATTTGATCAGGCCTGCAACCTAGACATTGTCTCCTGGATCAAATGGTAGTCCATTAATCATGTCATGCCTTGTCGATATCGTTGAACCATACTCTTATATGCATACTTTTCCTTGGAAGAAAAGCGGTAGTATCATCCCAATGTCTTCTTTATGCTTCTCTTGGCATTTGTATCCACTTGAACATCAGATAATGCATTAGTTTCTTGTAATCCTTGTGCTAGCATTTCATCTGCATCCTCCAACTATGTAGTATCCATATCCACAAACTTTTCATCTGACATTTTTGGGTCTATTTCATACCTAACATTTCTAGGCATTGTATTGTAGCCATTATGATGTTTATTTGGGCCTTTTATGGTGGCCAAGCTACTCCATTTATGGCATATTTTTGTTCTTTATATTTAGGCTCCTCCCTAGTCAATCATTATCACCTACTTGTTATGTTGGAGAGAGGGAGTGGATGCCATTGTGTATGCAGCTAGTGACTCATTGTTGTATGCGACTGTCTTGTGTTTGGTATATGGATTCCACTTTTTGAACATCCTTTTGAGTTCTCTTCTTTGCAGTGTTCTTCTATGTTATTTTCTCTTTTGTCCTCGTGTTCAATAGTTTATTACAACATTTTTTATGCTTCCATTGCTACATCCACTTTTGACATGGAATCAGACTTTAGGATCCAAGTTCATGTTGTTGTTTTTTACTATTTCAGGTGTGCTTTTTGGCTTTTTTGCAGCAGATGATTGGACCCGTTCTTAATTGTTGAAATTGGGTTTTCATTCTAGGTGACCATCTTTTGCTAACTTTTGGCTTGGTTTGTGCTCTTTTTCCCAATGTTTTGTAGTCACCACCATTTGCATTTTAGGGACAGTAGGCTGAGATGACCTACTTTTATGCAGGATGACTGCATTTATTGCAATTATTGGCTATGTTTTGACTCCAGCCCTTGGATTTTCATTGCTTTTGTAGGGCTGTCGAGCTATTTTTTGCTATGCTTGATTCGTATTTTTATCTTATCCATTGCGTGTGAACTCTATCCTATAGTCTATGCTCTTGGTTTGGCTATACTCTCTTTCTCCTTGTCGGGACCTAAAATAGACTTGACATTGGTTCACTAAGATGTTCCTGCCTATTGGCTGTCCAAGCACGTTTTGGTAGACCATCAATAAATGAATCTAAGTTTTGCCGCTCGGCACTCCCTATGGAATGTCATGGGGTTTTTTGCCTAGGGTTTCGTGAGTCCGCCTCATAACAGAACGTTTGCCGTCGAACCCACTAGGATCGACCTGAAACTTGAGTCCTTAGTGGTCAAGGTCTCCTGACAACATTCTAGCATTGGGTCCAAACATTCTACTTTACATGGAGTTACCCAAGCTGAAGAGGTCCATACCCCACTTGGTTCAAGGACAATGAGAAATTAGAGGGATGTGTCGCTCTACCTCTCTGCCCGTAGGACATAATCCCATTTTGATCCCCTAAAATGGCATGAATTGGCTTCTAACCCTACGCTACCTAAAGGTCGAATGACGTAAAACCTTAAGAGAAGCCTCCTAGTTCTCTGGGACTACCCTGCCGTAGGGCAAACCCGTTGGGGTTCCGCCCATCCACTTCCCTCCATAGGTGTACTTTAGTTATCTAATTAGCCCCTATCACATTTATGTGTGACATTTAAAATTAGCTTCCTTCATTAAGCCTTTTAGGGAACATGATTGGTTCATGTAATCTTATGGCACTGACATGCAAATAATTTCAAACAGGTTTCTTGGAAGTAAACTTAATATTAGCATTTTAATTGAGATACAAGTCTTGTTCAAAAGGGATAATTTCTGCAATGTGTGAGGATCCACCTTATTTCCTCCAAGATTTTTCCCTTGCACTAGTAACAAGGGCCTCGAGAATCTATCTCCAGTCACGTAGATAATTTGAGTAGGACCCAGAGGCAGGGAATTTATAGCCCGAGCCCCCCTTGGCATCCAGTGTCCTCCTACATTCAAACCAACCCGCAAAGGGACCTCTCATGGTGGATTCTATCCACATTCCTATCACGGCTATTAGAACCCCCTTGGCTAGGGTTGATGGCCAGAGCTGGGGGTGGTTTGGCGCACCGTCCAAAAAGTTCAACCTAATTCATTATTCCCATTTCCTTTATGAGTTTGGGGTCACACAATCTTTTTACAAGCGGTGTTCCTAAATTTAGAAGCACAAACAATGGTGAAGGCAAGTGCTCGGAATGACTATTAAGGTGGAGCCCCTATCTTTGATGCTTAGTGTTTGTTCTTCTTGCCTTTGTGTCAATTTCCAATGCTCTTCGAGGGATAGAGAATACCTTCTTTCTGACCCCACTCCTATGTGATAGGAGCGAGCAATTATGCAATTGGTTCTATATTTGATAGTTCTCTAATAGTAGCTATCCTAGCTTGCTGGTCCTTAGTCCAAGGTTCTTGTCTTGGGAAAATGGCAATCGATTTCTCTTGTATTAACATCAAGTTGTATCATGGCTAAAGGTGATATCTCCAAGGTTGTTTTGGCCTTATCACGACCAGATGTAGGGTAGAGACCAATGAGTGGTTCGCTTGTCTCAAGGTCAACCTATGAATGTAACAATAGTTTGACTCATTTACTTTTAAACCCTAAATAAGTCGAGTTAAGTCCTAGCCTTATGTATCATATAGGATTCATCTTATTGAACTACCTTGAGCAATTAAGTTTAGCACTTCATAAGCACGTCTTAGAAAGCTAGATGTTGACATTCATGGAGGGCGAATCTTCTCTCTCCAAATATTGGGTTTTTTATTTAAAAAAGGGGTAGTGGGGGATTAAAAAAGGGACAATGAATAGTACACAAAATTTGAGTTTCTCTCACCTCGTATTTCCCCCTTTTTTTGGAGAGTTTTCAATTTCGGTTTTTTTCCCTCTCACGAAATCAGTTTAACCCAAAAGTTGAGCAACGGACCACTTTCCCTCTCTTCTCTATACTCGTGAATTTTCGTCTCCATTGAAGCTCCTTACTAAGAGTAATTAGGGTTTTGAGCATTCTGCTTACCTCTGCACTTTCTTCTCCACACAACTCTTGATTTTGGGCAAAACATAGCTGCCCATCTCTCTTTGCATTTTCTCTTGTTTGTTATTTTTTCAATAGGGTTTGATGTCGTTTCCTATTTTTATTGTTGTTTTATTGCAGAGGTTGTTTGGGGCAGGAGAGTGAGGTGCTCATCTCTCTCTCCTTTCTTTCTCCCCTCTCTCTATGCGTTGTTTCTCTTTTATGTTGTGTTTTCAATTTTGATGTTGGTTCTAATTGTTGTTTTCTTGCAGAGTTTATTTGGAGCAAGAGGCAAAGGTGTTAATCTCTCTCTCTGTTTGGTTTTTTTTTTTAATGATGTCTTTTCAATACAACGCAATGTTAGTTCTAACCCTTGTTGTTGTTTTATTGCAGAGATCATTTGGGTGACATTGCATAAGTGCTTATCTCTCTCTCCCTCTCTCTTTCTCTCTCTATTTTCCTCGTTTCTACTGTTTTTTCAATATACCTTCGTGTAAATACTAACTCTTGCAAAATTGTCTTTGTAGAGATCAATTTGGGCAAGATTGGATAGGTGCTCATTTCTTTGTCTCTCCTGCGTACTCACACACTCTCTCTTTTTTCCTCTCTGCATTATCCCTTTTCTACTATCTTTACAATAGGGTTTGATGCTATCTCTAACTTAAGGATTAATTGTTGTTGCAACACTTAACACAAGGTAGATCAAAGATTCTGTAGCTCAATTTACAGGTAAATCTGCCATATTTTGTGGTGCCAAAATTTATTCATTTAATTAGCGACTTTTATGTTTGATGGCATTGATGTTTTCTTATGTCCATCATTTGCAATGGGTTTTGATTAGCAATGATTCAATCTTATCTTTAGCAAATCAACTTATAGGTAAATTGGCCTTGTTTTGTATTGCTTCTATTCATGTAATTATCTAGATATTTTTTACTAAAAGGGATTCATGCAAGTATTTTTTTAAAAAGGGATTCATGCAGGTGTTTTTTTGTACATGTAGGTATTGTACAAGATTTAGATGAAGCATATAATTCTTGATCGACTATTTTGATGTGGTGAGTGATTCCTTTGTGTTGGATGATATGCCAGCTTTATTGGTCCTGTGTCCATTTGGATCTCCATGCCAATTGGCAATGATCCATGAAACTCTTGTATCATATCATCCATATAACACACAATGTGTTGAGTCTTAGAATATCTCAGGTGTCAATCCAATGTGCCTATTAAGATTTCCATGCAATGTGGCTACTATCCTTGTAACAACTACTCTATAATACCCACATTTCATACAATGGATTGAGTGAAATCAGACTCCTCTTCATTATAATAAAATTTATTTTAGCAAAATTCTCTGAGTATTCTTGTGCTATTCTTTTCATTATATTTCATGTAAATGGTATGATTAAAGTGATGCCTTGAAATTAAATCTATACTTTGTGTTGAAGTATATATCCACATGTGTTTCGATATCGATGTTTATGTATGTTTACAAAAGTGTAAACATCTCTTAATGGCATGTTGATTTGTATGGCATATTGGTGATTATTGGACAGACTTCAAACGCTTATTATTTAGGGGTTGATACATACTTATTTACATCTAATGCATATGTTATAATGCCTGAGAGAAGAACAAGCATCCTCTCAATATAAGTACATAAAAGAAAAGATGAAGAAGGGAACTGGATCACTGATATGTATCATTGCTCGTCTTGGGTACATATGTGTCCAAGTATGAAGGAAGCTTTCAAGGTGAAAGCATCTGCAATTGCAGATATATCAAAGCACTGGAAGGGTAAAATTTTAGCTCTCAGACAAAGGAATGTTGATTCTCACCTTGTAACAGAGGCATTTGTACAACATGTATTCATGCAAAAACAAATACATATTGCACCCATTGTGCCCTTTCAACGAAACATTGCAAACAATAAGTATTTGCAACTCATTGAGAATGAGAAATTTCATGATACCTATGTAACAACTTGTCTCGTATTTACAGAAGTATACCCTTTGGATTGTTGTGAGTGGTAAAATGTTGAGAGTTTCACTAGTTCTTTTAAGTGTTACCATCTCAAAATTGGTAGATTGCTCTTTGAGGGGCGTATAGCTAAGCAACTCGCAGAGGGCCTTGTTTTTTTCTATGACTCCAAGCACATATTGCCCAAGGGGAGTCGTGAATATGGAACCCTTGCATCTATGCACATATCAAATCTCAATAGCATAGAATGGCCATTATGTAGTAGCGACATTTTGCACATTTGTAGCACAAAAATTCTAGTAGACATATTGAATTCTATGAAGCCAAGTACCAGCTCAAAGAATGTACATCTAAGCTGGTTCATACCGATTGTTATTTTTGCATACATGTTCAAGGAATGTAAGGGTTTGAGATGTACCAAAAGCACGTACATCATAAAAAATACATCAAAGGATTATGTAACAAGCATTCTAGGCAAAACTTGGACATAAAAAATAACTCACAGTCCTGACACTGTGGAGTGTCGAGTCATAAAAAGGAACATGTATTTTAGGTAAAATTTTTCTCTCTTAGTTGACTATTATCTTACTTTGGGATGAATCGGCTAACTTTTCTTTCCAATTACAGGTACTTTGTCGCACGGTAGACTTTATGCCTAGTGTTCAAGTATCGTAGATGGAGGATGCTCAAGGGTAAATGGTTATGCCTTGATCAAGAAATGCGTGAAAGTGCAGCTGTGGATGTTACTATCATTTATGAGGGCCACGAGCCCCAAGTGTTGCAAATGGAGGATGATTGGCCCTTGAGTATAATGCGCCAAGAAATTACAATGTTAATGCACAATCCACCTATTAGCTTCTACTTTAAACTAAATGGTAGGAAAATTCGAAGCTGAGCTGAGGATACTGTTACCAGCGGAAAGTGTGTGGCTCCACATATTTTAGAAATTGTAGAGTCTCCCTAAAAATCCCAACACCACAAGTTGTAATATCCAACACCTATAAATTTTTGGATTTTTTTGGCCAATAGAATATTTTCGCTTACAAACTTGCAATATTTAAAAATTATGGTATTTATGCAAAATCATACACTTATTATACGCTTTCCACATCAACACATTTACATATGCATGTAAACTTTACAAAGACGTAAGTAAAGCCATAACTAAATATCGTATGCGAACAAGCCGTAATGGTTTAAAACTTAAGGTTTTTAATGTAGAACTAGTTTATTTCTTGTTTCATTGTTTCACTCCACACTTTCTCTCTTCATCTCTTTATATCCACCACATCCCTCCTTCCTGCTACGATGGATGCTCACTCACACTTTGATGTGTGGATCCATGAGACTATCTTTGCCAACAAGGGCGACGAGATATTCTAGGTTTTCTCTAAGAACTTCAACCTTGAAAACGTACTCTCATCGCTCGATTCCCCCCTTCAAGTTTTGGAAGACTTTGTGAGTACCATTGCTACATGCACATACTCCATCGAGAGATCCGACATGACTTGGGTGGAGCTTGGGTGCCTCTGGAATAGCTCATGGTATTTCAGGCAGGGAAAAATCACCAAAAAGTGGTGAATAGGTGTCTGGCCCATGTGGATCCTTCACACAGAGTATGCATTGTTCCCATGGGAAGTGCACTAGGTACATCACCTTTGGATCTCGTGGAGTGTGATTGCGTATTGGCAATTTACCTCCTTGCATTGGATACACCCCTAGAGGAGGAGAGCGATGAAGATACAACTCCACAAGTTGTTTCTATCACATACATGGGAGAAGAACCGATTGAAGAGCTCATAAATGTTGAAGAGGAACATCGAGTGGTGGCAGAGCAAGGGTTGGCTCTCATGGTGCCAACTTCCTCAGAATAGCAACAAGTCGACAAACCCAACCTTGCCTCCTTGACACCCATTGAAGTAGATGGTGTACAATACTTGCTTCTATCAGATGTATTGCAATACTTGGAAATGAAGGAAAAAAAGTTGTTTTCTATCCTATTCAGGGATTCAATGAAAGACCTAATCGATTATGATTACATGGATATGCATCTGACAATGGCAGAGATTGGAAGATATGATGGCATAAGTTTAGATACTGTGAGTGCCATCATAGCACCACATGAGCATATTACCTCAATTGAAGAAGATTACCTTGTGTCAAATGCTGAATTTGAAGCACTACAACATGATTTATTCGGACCAAGGCCCCAACTTCCTACCAAGGAGTGTGTAGATCCCTCTACCCAAAGAGGTGCCTCTCTCACACACAAGGAAATGAAGATACAAGATGATTTGGAGAAGGTGAGATTTCTAACTACCATATATTTTTATGCAATGAAACTTGACGGTAGGGTGCATCGGGTCCCGCGGAGTCCACCAATGAAATCTTGGCAAAAAATGATGCCTGCAGTTGCCCTGTTCGAAGTTTGGCATCTGAGGCCACTTTCTAGCGATAGGGTGCATTGGGTTCCCCGAAGTCGACTGGTGAGCCCAGATGGCAGACTTCAGACAAGGCAATTGCAGGCATCATTTTTGGCCAAGATTTCACCAGTGGACTCCGGGGACTCGACGCACCCTACCATCAAGTTTCATTGCTTTCTGATAAGTCTAGGTTAGTCACTAAATATATTGTTTGATTTGAATTTGTCATTCAGGATATACTGTATATAGATGAGTTCGCATCAAGTCAAGGAGGAGCTCGACATGCGGATCGATGGAAGAATTCAGCTTTGAAGGAGTATATTGATAACCTTGTTGCAGATTTGGTGGTCTTCCATAAGAAGTGCTCACCAGGAGGGCAAGAAATAATCATGAAAATTTGAGCTTTGACCAAGTTTGGACCTTTTCGAGCGATACTTGTGACATCTACTTGGAGAAGATGGTGCTAATCAAGCAGTCAAAGCTTCTCTACTTGTTTGACCAAATGCGTAACGGAGCAATGTGTGTGCTTGCCACATTAGGCGACCTTGCTAAAGTGTCAGATTCGCTTCTCCAGGAGAAAGAGTTGAAGGGGGAGCGTATCATTTTTGAAGCAAAGAAGAAATTTATATTTTCATCGGAAGCTGGCCCCTCCTCTCCACCGATGAAAAAGTCAAGAAACAATTGAGAGTTCTTGTTGGCTATTGGCTTTTTGTATCTACCATCACTAACAACCATCACATGTATTTTTCTTGATGAATATAAGATACTTTACTTTGTCCCTACAAATAAATATTTATTAAATAAATATGTGATTCGTATAAGTGTGAAGATAATGTGTGGTGCGTGAATGACGCATTCGCATATATTAACATAATTGAACGCGTAGTACTGCACTTGTGATTGTGTAAGTGTGATGATAATGTGTGGTACGTGAATGACGTATCCGCATAAATCAACATAATTCAATGCGTAGTACTGCACTTGCGATTGTGCATAAGCAATAACATAACTTGTATCCGTACACATTACTACTATTGATGCGTTTGTACGTTAAACTAAAATTAAGAGTCACGTATTTCAAGAAACAAAATAAAACAACTTTACTCAATGATTTGAATTCAGTACACATCACATGAGATATTATGTATATAGAAATAAATATTCCAATGTGGCAGAGTATACAAAATTTTTTGGCCTTCCAAGATACTATGGCTCTATAACACTCATTACAAACCTTGAATTTCAGGATGAGAAGCTCGTATCCATGTTGGATTCTCCTTATCTCTCGAAGGGCGACAGTGCCCGGTTTCCATATCCTCTTCTTCTGTGGTCCTTGTGCTCTATGGGGAGCACCTCTGCTGCGCATATCCCTAGTTGGAAGTTTGGCATCTTGAAAGTGGCTCTAGATGCTAGACTTCGGACCAGGGGTTTGCAGGTACATTTTTTTCAAAAAAACACAATATTAGTGAGTTTGGGAATCTCCCAATTCCCATTTTTCGAATACTAAAAAGGTGGCACCCAAATAACATGCCCATACATTTTTCAAAACCATATGATGTGACCTATCATTGGAAAGCGCTTGAAAAATGGAATCTATTGAGCTATAGAGCACTCGATTTGGAGTTATAGTGTTCAAGTTATGACAAATCCAAAGATTTGACCATGTGTCCCAAACTTATGGGAAATTCCCATATTCCCCAATATGGTGTTAAAAGGGCTCTTGGCTACCTAACGAGTGCACGTGTGAAGTTTTGTCGCATTCCGATACAGTTTAGTATTTTAAAAATTATCCCACACCAAAATTATGGATTGGTTGATAATTGAGAAATCAACATCGCGACTACTGGCCCTTAGAAATTTCGCACCACATAGACTATATAGAGGCATCAGGAGTAAAGTCTGCAATAAGAAATGGTAAATTTTTGCATGTTATTCCTATTGAAATTGACAATGCTAACAAAAAATATAAGTAAGAATTGAAAATACAACAAAGATGCACGGTCAAAGTTGAGAGCGAAGGACAAGTGTAAAATTTTAATTCATATTTTAAGGACGTATACAATAGTTTTGCACTGGGACATAGTCATATTTCCAATGCACGAGGATAACACTATGCCAAAAAAGATAACATTACAAACGATGTTCATTCCATTGGAACGAATGCATCCTTCACTGCTTGAAGATTTCTTACAAGTTGGAAGTCCTTGAGAGTTACAGTGATGCACTTCACATGTATTGCACAATGTTGAGCATCATTCATCAAGTCAACTAAATAGGCCTCTGCAGCACATTGTAGAGCATAAAGACATTCTTTTGTGAAGCGATAAGGTCTATCTTGACCTTGTGCCAAAAACCACCTTCTTCTTTCTGTGCGGTAGAGATCTTGCATAATCTCGTGAACAAGTCTCGAGAAGCTCGCCTTGAGAATGATGAGATCAAAAGAGCGTTGATACCTCTTAATTTCTCTCAAGGCCACTATACCTAGCTTCCACTTGCGTTTCTTGTGGGGATGCTAAGAAGGACCCTTGTGAGGGAGGCTTGAGGAAGGTGGTTTAGGTTGAGAAGGGGGTGCATCTAAGCTAGTAGATGCTCCAAGGGGCTAAACACGATATGGGGCTCTGAGCAGAAGCTTATTTGCAGATACCTTAGACCTAGCCATCTTTCTTGCACAAGAGATGTGAGAACTCAATGAATAAGATAGAAAGTGAAACTCTCTTTTATATAACCCTAAACGGTGAGACTCATTCACATAGATACACACTCTCTCTTTCTCTCTTAAACTATGAATTGCATTCACACTGACTCACATTGTTCATCTTACTATCTTAGCTCTCTTTGAAACCATTTTCTGCCTTATCGAAGCCTTGTTTCTAGCCACTTGGCATGGTTTTCTTTGGCACTTAATGAGGCTTCATAACACACTCTTTTAGTGACACAACGTGATTCCATCATGTCTGCAGCTGATTCATTAGCACTTTCATTTGCTCTCTTTTTTGCGAGAGTTTAGCTTCATCCACTACTATAATACTATACCACCAAGATAGCAATTGGATCATTGGATTGCTACCATTCACCTATCTACCATGATCAGTTTTTCTTTTGTATGCACTATGCACTATCCAATGTGAATTTTCCATCCCTTGTGTGGACCAAATTCTGATGCTTCTCTTTTCTGCAAAGTATGACCCATGTGCCTCAAGGATATGCTACAAAGACACATATCACACATGAGTAAAACTATGCTCAATAGTTTATATACTTCATACAATTTTAAAATATTAACTTAGTATGCACCATGTAATGTGTGATAGAGCTTTTGCTCCATGCTTCCACCATGTTTTCATAGAAGCTATGCAAAACATTGATAAATTCTTGCTTATCTTCATTGTTAAACGCCATCTTGCGAAGTAAGGGAGCCAATTTGTTAAGACTTATCCAAACCTTAGCTTTGGCCAATCTTGTTTTTCCTCCATTACTTTGATCAGGAATTGCAAAATGTAACTTTTTCCACCCATCATAGTCCTGCGGCCTATGAACCATGACATTCCCTTCCTCATTGATGGGTGCTAAGAGAAACTTCCTAGTCTTTGCTCCTCCAAAGCAAGGCTTTTTTGGCAAGTTACCAGATTTTCTTGATCTCTTCTCATCTTTTTTAATCGTCACTTGATGCTTGTGTAGCCCAATTTCTGATAGCACTCGCTCCACATTCCTACACATTGCAATGGCTTCTTTTTCTGGATGCATCCTATAAGCAAAGCAAATGTATTCATATGCAAGTTTCTCCATGATTCTGGCAAAATCATGCAATGAAAAAATGTGAATATGATCCAAGGGAATGTTGAAGATGGGCTTCCAAGTGGAATCTTCTCTATTGCGCGTCGGTGCAGCACTTGTCACCCTTCGCTAGTTCTTCTTTCCGTCCTTTCCTTCCACCCTCTCTATCAAGAAATATAGGCATGGATTCTTTGTATTTGCACCATTGGAGATTCCACACATGCATTTTAAAGTTTTCAAGTCTCCTGCAAGATGCCATTCAACCAAGTATTGACCATACCCTTCAACCAAGAGCATCTCACTATGTTCTTGACGATCGATGATGCTTGGAATGCTTGTGTGCATAAAGAACAGCTGCAACACCTCAAATGTTTCCTTAGGAACTTCAAATGGAGTGAGCCACCACACATGGCGCTCAGATTGAACACTAAAGTTCCCTGGGTTGTTCTTATCGAATTGTAAAGCTCTATTCATCAGAGTTACACTAACTCTTTCAAGCTTTACTCCTTTGACAACCTCACTTTCATCTAATTTTATAACAAACTGCAATTTACCATTACATTCCTCAACAGACATATTGTAGTACATTACCATTGCTGATTGCACCTTGTTCAAATCTAAATAGTAATTGTTGGGTTTGGTGAACTTCACCTCATATGCATTTTTTGGTCCCAACCTTTAGTGTTTCCACACATTGAACATGCGTGAGATCTCCTATCAACTCCAAAACCTTTGTATTAAGTTGCCATCGAACCTCTATTAACTTTGAAGGTTGAGCCTAGCCTTCACACCTTTGAATATCTTTGAGTAAGTCATTGTACTAATACCGGCCTTGTCACAAAAAGATTGTGCATCCACAGCTGAGAACTCATTTGATACATCTTTTAATGTGCACTCAATCACCTTTTCCTTCACAGCCTTAAACTTAGGATTGCTCAAAGCGTTTTACAATGTACATGCCTTCAGCAATCTACTAATACACAATCCAACCTTACCCTCACCTAGGTTCTCTTTCTAAGCTACCTTACATGCTTTGATACGTCGCTTCTACTGGCCGCTATTCACAATTAACTCATTGATTGGCTTCTTCTTTCGTTTGCGCTCCTGTGTTAGCTTGTTGTTGATCTTTCTTAAGTCATCCAATTGTGCCTTTGCCTCCTCGTATGAGATACCAATGTCATGGATACTGTCTTGCATTGAAATAATTTGATTGTTTTGTTGAATTATAGTGTCATTCAGTTGTACCACTTGTCTTATGAGCTGTTGTATATGAAGTTAATGTGCAGCGATCATATCATGGCATTTTTTTATGGTTGCATGGAAAGTTGTAAATACTTTGAATGCCTGATCATTGAGCCGCCTAGTATAGCCAAGTAACCCATTTTCACCCTCGCACACATACTTCAGCAAATTTGTGACTCTTGAGAAAGTTGGATGTCTATTATTTAAGGGGTCAATTGGGTAGATTCCCCCATCAACTGACAAATCCACGCCAACAAATCCACATGTTTCAATCTCATTTGCATGTAACTCTGCAAAACCTAAGGGTTGACACTGGTACACTGGGTTCTTTTGAATAATGGGGCATATTCAACCTCTACCTCAATATACATCTCCTTCTTTTATGTATTCATTTTACTATTAATAGAAACGAGGAGCCTACTTGGTTGTCACAAGAGGTAGAGTGGAGATGCACAGAGAGGCACACAAAGGTGCCAAGGGAAAGGAGGGTGTAAGGAATTGACTCTATTAATAAAGGTTGCAGAAACACAGAGAAGAGGTCACAATAGAGCCATGAGAGAGTATAGATATGGGGGGAGATAGCTCAGAGGGTAGGGATGTCTAAGACTTTTTGTATTTTAGATATTTCTATTTTGCCTCCAAAAACATCTTTAAAAAACACAAAATTTGACCAATTGGTTTATTTTTTTACCAAAATCTAGAACATAAAAAATCCCCAAAATATATTAAAAGGATTTTTTGGGGATTTTTTTGGAGATTGCTAAAAGGCCCATTTGTGAGTTTATTTTTTTCCTAATGTCTATCCTACAACAAGGATGTCCTCACACTCTTAGTGTTGGTCAATGTTTGGCATATAGGTGCTATGTATCTATGATTTTGTACCATGTAGCATGAAAAATGAAAATGTGGATGCTTATTGTGTAGAAACATTTTATTCTAAAACAAATTAACAAAGTGGAGTGTAAAACCAGTCCTTCAATGATTTTCATTCTATGCGCTATTGTTGCATTGCTAGAGACTAGCACTGAACTTAATTGTGCTACTAGTCTCTTTAAAATTAAATGATTAATCGCCCTATATGACGTGCACAAACAAAAGATTAGTCTTTACTTCATTTTCCACACTTAAACGCTTCCACAATTCTTTTTCCCCTACCGTTTATATGTTGCA
The DNA here is from genome assembly GCF_053477565.2 of Lygodium microphyllum. NCBI lineage: Eukaryota > Viridiplantae > Streptophyta > Polypodiopsida > Schizaeales > Lygodiaceae > Lygodium > Lygodium microphyllum. The sequence continues at coordinate 30,444,339 of NC_141161.1, read as the reverse complement.
TTGTTACATAGGTGTAGGGTTTTATTTTTTGTCATTTTTAATGTATAAAGCCAAAAAAAAATTAAAACATACAAACAAGGGTGAGTTGAGTCTATACCTCATGCCTCAACCTTGCTAAACATTCATGAACATTAATCATATTTTTTCTTAATTTTTGAAGTACGAAAACCTATTTTTATCTCATATTCTCTATTTTTTCCTATTTATTTATTCCTAAAAAATATGTTATTTTCTTATCTATACTTATTGACTGATTATGATAGCTGAAAGATGTTTTTTAATCAAAATTTGATCCCATATGAATCTTTTTCCCCCGCCCGAAGCCAACAAAATCTTCATTTTTACTCTAAAATTACACTTTTCAGGTTGTATTTTAATTATTGCGACTAGGTATCATTATGGTTTTGCATTTCTTTTATGCATAGCCCTCAATCATAATGAAAACGAGATCCAAACAAATTTTAGTTCCATGCGAATTTCATTTAGACCATCAAACATAAAAAAGAAGCACATTTTCTTTGTAAAAATGAGGCATACTGCTTATGCACATGTTGCAGGTTTTTTTGATAATTAATAAGGACTCCCAATGGTCCAAGGAAGACGAAGTGCGGGATTCCAAACATGTCAAAACCAAAAGGGATCAACATTGAAATTTATTGCACAAGAGTTTTAGGCATGCCCTTTAGGGGATTTTAAGGGGGCCTTTTTTTAAAAAAATTTGTGGGAGGGACACTATTTCAAAATGGTGACCTGCAGCACATGCCGCCCCCCTCCATTTTGGTGACATGTGGTTGAGAGGGGGCAATAGGGCTGAAGAACAACAAGCATAGGAGATTACATAAGTGAATTCCAGGGTTTCTTTCCTCCCAATCACCACCTTCGGCTTGTGCAATGATTGCGTGGTTGCTGAGATTCAAACTTAGTCTTTCTCTCTCCTCCCTCTCTCTCTTACAAATGGCAATTCATGTGGGTAAAATCAAGAAGAATAGGGACTAAAGGATGCTTGTCCATCGAAACTCCAAGATCAAGAGGAGGCTGAGGGAAAGTGTTCAACATTGAAGGATGATTACTGGTTGGACCGACCTTCGATTTGACTCCCAAAAATCTCTGCATGACCAACTCGGGTCCCCCACTACCAGCCACTTTCAAAAGTCTAATTAGAAACTTAGAAAAGTTATGAAAATTCCCCAACCACCACTTGGTGGATCTTTAAAGCACTTTTGAAATACGTCTGTTGCTTGCCGCTTAAAATCAACCCAATTGCCTTTGCCACCTTCCATTAAATTTAAAATTTCCTTGAAATTTTGATTTTTTGGCAAGTTTTGAGCACTTTTATGGGGCAAAAATCCACCTCTCACTCTTGCTCTTCTTTCCGTTATTTTCTATTACTATCGTCTCTAGATGGCTCCTTCCTGTTGTTCCACTGATGACAAATTACATGGCCCTCATTATCTCACATGGAGTGCTGTTATGAAATCTTGGTTTGTGCAAAAGTGGTTATGATAGGTTGTATTTGGAGCTTTTGAGAGTCCTACTCCTCTTCCAGCAACAGCATATTTTGACTAGAATAATTATGAATAAGGTGTGCTCACATGGGATATTGATGATGCTTGTGCATGTTCTGCTAATTCCTCGTTGCATTTCCAAAGAAGTTCTTCTAGCAGTCACCACTTGCATGACTTCTCCTGCAATTTGGAAAAAGCTGCAAATATTGTATGGGACTCAGCTTCAAATATTATATGAGACTCCCTTAACTATGCATGTGACATTACTCTTTATGGACAGCTCCGATAGAACACAATATTTGTGAGTTTAGGAATATCCCAATTTCCATTTTTTGAAAACTAAAAAGGTGGCCCCTGGATAGCATGCCCATAAGTTTCTCAAAACCATATGATGTGACTTATCACTACAAAACGCTTGAAAAATGGAATTTATTGAGCTATAGAGCGCTTGATTTGGAGTTAAAGTATTCAAGTTATGACAAATACAAAGATTTGACCACGTGTCCCAAACTTATGGGAAATTCCCATATCCCCCAATATGGTGTTATAGATGAAGTTCGAGTCAAAGGATATGATTTGGTCTTTTTGACTTCATGTCACACAGGTATAGGACTAGCTTCAACAAATGCAATCTGCCCTTCTAAAGGCTCATCTTATGGGGAATGTGCTCTATAAGCTCCCTCTTGAGTTTAATGGAGTGGTCAATGCTTTGCGGACTCAAACAACATTGACACTCGTCAGTTTTCTACATACGTCCTTAATATCACTTGAGCATGACTAGACATCTTTGTAGTTATAGAGGAGGCTTCCCTCCTAGTCTAGTGGATCCAGTAAGGCCTTATAGCTTCAGAGAGGAGTGATAGGAAGAAGAAGTTGAAGGCCCAGCCCACTGTTATGATTGCAATATAAGAAGGGACATTTGCGGAAGGATTGAAAAGAGTTAGCGGCTTCAAGGAAGTCGGAGATGAAGATGAAGCAGGATCCTAACTCCTCTGCTCAGTCATCCTCTTTCTTAGACTCTGACTCAAATGCTGGCCAAGGCCAAGGCCAAGGGGCGGGCATGATCATCTTCTTCAGATTGTAGAAATGGTTTGGTGGCCCCTCTTGCTTTTTAGTACCAGTGATGTAGTCATCCCCCATGGCTCTCCTGTAAGAGAGGGAGTCTGAGCAGGTGGTGAGATGGGGCAAGTATGCCTCATCTATAAAGGTATATAGGTGCAAAGGTTCCAGAGACCCCTTTGTTCCACTGAACCTCCCCTAGACACCACCTCAATCGCCCCTTGTGTGATTTTCCCAGACCCTACTATCTTCCATCCCACACCATCACACCTCCATCTTTCCCTCCTTTTATCTCCTCCTCTTCCTCCATCCAATCCTCCCCCCTCCTCCTACTTGCTTCTCCTCCATTATGTCCTCCCTCCTCAAACTCCTCCTCCTCCTCCTCCTCCCCTTTCACCCTCCTCCTCCTCCTATGCCTACCCCTCACCCTTGCGGCCCCTTCGGCTCTCGTACAACACCTCCCCTCTCAACTCTTCGCCCCACCCTCCATTTTGAAACTAACATCCCCTCCTTAGCCCCCTTTCACAATACCCCTCACAAAACCCTTGTAGATCCCTTTTTCCCCTCGTAGATGACAATCACAATACACACATCCTTGTAAACCCCCTAATAAGCCCACTTCTCCACGTAGCATTTAAATTGACATGTCTTTTTTTGAAACAAAACAATAACATAAAAAATAATAAATTGAATTTTTTTAAAACAAAATATTGAAAATAGAAAAGCATAGAAAAGAAAAAATGAAGAAAAACACCATTACTTTTGCATTAAAAAACTATTAAAAAACAAAGAGAATACATCAAATTTGAAAAAGAAATCTAATATGTCCACAAAACATTTTCCCTTGTGTCCCCCTCCCCTCATTTTTCAAAAACTAAATTTTAAAAAATTAAAAATAAATCTACACAAAAGAAAAAAAGGAGAAAAACCAACATTATTCCCATACACATTATTCTTTAAATTAACTTTTTTAAAACACACAAAAAAAACAAAAATATCTATGCTAGCACCCTCATTTTGATTATCATATTTATTTATTATGTATAGTCAAAAGCCTATAATGCCTATTGAGGATGTTGCTACTACTTGGAATGTGCTACATCGAGAGAAAGATATCGGTAGGGAAGACCTTCATGCTATATGTATTTGATAGTTAGAAAGAAGATTTGAAGATATTGACCTAGCAAGGATGTGATTGAGGGAATCCAAGTTGAAAGACAAGACAAATTTGGAAAGAAGCATAGTCTTTATCCTAAACTAGTAGAAGGAGATTAGATACTAGTTTATGCTAGAACTCATGATAAGAAGCACAAGCTTCATCTTAGGCTAATGAAAGAAGGAGATTGGATAGTGGTTTATGATAGAAATCTTGACAATCAACACAGCACTATTAAGAAGGCTTCAAAGAGATGATTTAGCCCATACATTGTGAAGTACATTCATAATAATGCTATATGACCTCTATGTGAGCTTGATGGTATGGAGCTAATTAAGGTTCCTATGGTGCAAAAAAAAAAAGCTATTGAAGAGAAGAGATGCGAATGAATCTTATGAAGATCAAGAAAAAGATAAATGTGAACATGCTCATACACAAGGAGCTTTTAAACAATTCCTACGTAGGAAAACTCATGAAATATAGGAAATTATCTTATTTTTCCTAAGTATGTATACATGGATTCCCTATGTATAACTAGGGAATTACATGCCCCACATCTTATGTTTGTGAATTCTATGCATACATGTATAATTTCCTTACATATAACCAATCAATTTTATTCCCCACATCTTAAACTAGGTATTTGTAGGTTATAAACTAGGGAATCTCATTTCCCACCTAGCATACTAAGGAATTGTAGGCCACACAACTACGGAATTTGGTTCCCCACATTTCATACTAGGGAATTACAAATATCCATATCAAGAATATATATTTTATGGGAGATTACAAATAGTCATAACAAGTCATAATTTGAGGGAAGTGGTCAACCAACAAACTAGACTTAAATTAAATGGTTACTCAATAATATAACATTTCTTTTCATCCCCTTTTACAAAATTTGGCAAAAATATTCTAGTTACTCCTCTAAAGATTATTTGGTGTGGTATAGCAAGCCTTGTGAAGGTAACTATATTGATCAACAATTTAATATTTAGCATCGTGTGACCTAGCCCAATACATATGAAAATTAGGAACCTATTATATGTGTTGTTTCTACATCTTCTTCCACACATTTTTTGTTCATGTGCATTGTAAAATGAGATAAAAATGATCCTTTTTTTCATGAGGGTAATGTCCTAAAATTAGCATCAACATACTTTTCTAATTCTATGGAAAGCTTCAACATAACTTGCATCAAAAGAAATATATGAAACTTACAAAGATGTTTCTTTCGACACACGAGATATGGACACATGAGAGGTTTTGATCTAACACATGAGATGTGGACTCAAATAATATTCTTTGGCAAGTGACATGGAAAAATCTGCACTCTAATTGGTCATGGAGGGCAAACTAGTGTTAATCGCCTCTATTTCAATGAGAGGGTAGGTGGTATTCGTAATTGTTCTATATCAAGATTGAAGGTGCAATTACAATGAGAGAATTGGAAGCTAGGTTGGGTTGAAGCATGTGACGAAAAACACATAAAAGATGGTCTTGATATCTATTTTTGTGGCCATTGGTTCCATGGCCAAAGATTCAGGGTGATGTGGATGTATTCTAATCTTGGGCCCTCTAGATGCAATAGGCCTCACTCTAGCAATCATGGAAGATTTGATTTTTTTACTTTATTTTTTTAGCATTTTTCATTACTATTTGTGGTCGCAAGTTAATGATCCAACATTATCCATAGGCTTTGGATTTTTGAAAGTGAAGGTATTATAACAAGCTAAAATCTTTGATAGCAATAGCCTATGGTCATTAACTTACAATAGCCTATGGTTATCTTTGATAGCAATAGTTCTATCCTCCTTTTGGTTTTGTACGAAATTTTTTATGCAGATTTCTACTTGACAACATTTTTTTTCCTCTAGAACAAATGAAGTTACCATGTCCTTATGATCTAGCTCCTGTAGCCAACATGTGAAGAATCAACATAAGCACCTTGATAGTCCTTGCACATAACCTTTTGCAGGTCCAAAACACTTTATTATGGTGACTACGTTTTCAATATTTGTAGGCAAGCTTCAATTAAAACATTTAGTCCCAATTGACCTAGTAATAGCATGTGTAAGATTTTCATTCATTGACGATAGTTGTAGTCAGTGATGAGGTTCAATTTCTTGTTCATGTAAGAAAAGTCTAGCTACTTATTTATTGTGGTTGGCCTTTTTGGTTTTACTATGGTTGATCTTGCAAACCTCATGTGTGAGGCATATGATCCACTTCAAATTTTTGTCATGGCTAGAGACAGTTGATGTGTGCTAAACTTCGACCACTACAAAAGACATAATGTCATGTGAAGTTGCACTTATACATCCACAATGGAGATTCAAGTAGGTTTAATGGGAATTTGTGGGAGTGGCTATTGATGGCAAGGTGCAACTCAACCATATTGCGAGAAATTTCAAGAAAGAATATATGGATATTGTAGCTTACAAATATCCTACTCCAGCTTATGAATATCATGTTATCTATTTGTCCTAATAAGAAAAGAAAAGGCTCAAAAAAAGGTTACAATAGGTGAAATGGTAGTAAAATGTGCCGTGTGTATTCTAATTTTGGCAAAGAAGCATGCAAAGACTTATTTGGACAAGGGAGGTAAAATCTGCATTTTGCAGGTGGTTTTGAGAAGAAAATGAACTGCTATAGATGCTAAAATCATCTCAACTACACAAAAATTGAAGATAACTATTGGATTCTAGAGGGCTGAATCTTGGAGGAACTCCAAATGATTGTAAAATCCATGAAGGAGGAGGCAAAAATTATTTCAAGATCTACTTCTGCAAGTGCCAATGTCACATGAGGAGAAACATTCCAATGTCATTTTAGAAGTATTGCATGCAAGCTAGATGCTACCTTGAAGACAATTTGGAAAGGCTTCTTCTTCTATGTGGCATCATCAATTATATGAAGAAAGTAGTGTCCTAATCAGGAGGGGTGTTGATTGAGACTACACCTGAGGTGTCTTTGCAACGCATGTATTAGGTATGTTATCTGTTTGCCTCTCTCACCTCTATGAGCTTCTAGCTCAACAATTCATATCTTCTCTTAGACATTGTATCATCCTATCTAGAGATTTGAAAATTATGGGAAGAAAATGAATGTAAGATTGACTTGGTAGATATGCATATTGCAAAGCAATGCCAATAACTATAAATGCAACAAGTTTCCAATGTAAAGGATACTTTTATCACAACAATGAGTTAGTGGGATGGTCTATTTTTTCTCGATTTTGATGGGTGTGTTTGATGGTTGATCCACTCTTGAAATAACTGCATGCATTAGGGCCATTGAAATAAAATGTTCACTTGCTCATGTTTCAATGCATTTGTAGAATGCATGTGTAGAATATACTCCCATTTATCATAGCTATGGAAGTACTCAGAAGAATTTCCAATGCAAGTTTGTGGCTACTACAAACTCCATTCAAAGGTCATTCACTTGCTTTACTAGGGTGTGCAATGATAAATTAGAACTCAATTATTATGATTTTTTTTGCATGAGACTATTTCGTCATGCAAAGTTTAAAGAGAATATAGAATAACATAGTTGTTTGTCTAATGCAGCTTGCTGATATTTCTTTTTCTCTTTAAGTACTAGCAGTTGATAGCCACATGAGCAAAACATAAGAAGCTCAAATACTTACAACATACTTTTGCACATTGCTTTAATGATGCCATAGAAAATGAAATTTGATTTATTAGAAAATGATTGGAGTAGATGGCAAGAGACTAGTTCCTCTTCTTGACTTGAAACATTAAAGAGGAAAAGAAATTTCAGCAAGCTAGAATCTAGTTCCTCTTCTTGACTAGTTCCTCTAGCTAGAGATGTTTAATGTTTCTTAGTTGGCCAGTCACACAAGTGAATGCAAAATTATAAGATCTTTCCTCGAGAAGAAAGTATAGACTTTGAGGGAAATTAATGGGGTTTTTACAACACACTTTTGGTATGGAAGAGTATGACAATAGAGAACTTTGCATCTCTTGCATATATTTAATTAACATAATTGAATGGAATGTTAATGTGACAGTCAAAGATTAGGCTCTTCCTCTTGGATTTGATTGCATATGCTTGATTTTTTTCCTTGATATGTCGTTATGCATGCCAAGAAGATTTTTTTCCTTGATATGTCATGATCACCTCTATTTCAATGGGAGAGAGAAAGAGAGAGAGGAGGAGGAAGAAAAAGGAGAACCAGACTTGTACTATGCATGTACTCTTTGAGAGAGAGAGAAAGAGAGAGAGTACATGTGAGAAGAGGGCATTCATTGCTACTGATTTCGTCTGTGCATACCTGGAGTTGTACTACCCAGTGTAACATAATCTACACATGCGGGCTTCATCACAAGGTGCGTATCGCTCCATTATGCCATATTTAAGCAAGTCATTTTTTTTGTCACGATTCTACTTTGCGAGCTCGATTTCTGGATATGGCGTGTGTCTATCCTTGAGATTTTTTTTCCCAAGTATGTGCCGGTCAAGGAAGGCCTATATTGAAGGATTTCAAGAGATTCGTTTAACATAATGTCTTTGACAGAGGCCAAGTTACATGCCACATAACTGGTCCCCCTTACTCTAGCATCGCCTACAAAATAAAATTATTTCAAGGTCTTTAGTGAGTTTAGTTGTATGTTTCATGTCTTATCAATCAAGAGGAGGTGAAGAGCTAATTGGTAGGACTCGCAAAGAGGTCGAGGTCAACCTGCAAAAGATTAGTCATATCTTAATATTTAGCAGGGAGGCAAAGTTGGTTCAAAGATGGGAGGGTGGACAACATGAGGGACAACAAAGAAGGGAGCCCCCCCCATAGGAATTTACTTGATAATGCGTGTGGTCATTTGGTAGTAGGGGAGCAGCAAAGAAAGGGCAATATGCTACTCATGTCTTCCTACAATATGTTATGACATGATGGGCTATTTAATATTCAATAGAGTGGCACACTACTTCAAAGAGGCAAGTCGACAACACAAGAGAAACCTGTGGACAATGAGGTGGATTCTAGTTTTTGGCAAGTCTTTGAGCTATGGTACTTTAGTGGGGATTAAGCTTGTTCTTGAGGGGGCTGTCCCCTCATTCAGAGAGGCAGAGATTCATGTTGACATTCAACATTAATACATAGCAGAGCAGAGATTCGTGCAATTTCTAGCATTTCTCACAAATGAATTGACATAAATTACTTATTTGCTGGAGCCATCCCTACAAGAATTGACTTGATATTGCATGTGGTCATTTGGTGCAAGAGAGCAGCAAAGAAAGGGCAATATGCTACTCATGTCTTCCTACAACATGTTATGACATGATGGGCTATTTAATATTCAGTAGAGTGGTGCACTGCTTCAAAGAGGGGAGCCTACAACATAGGAGAAATGGGTGGACAAAGAGGGGGATTCTAGTTTTTGGCAAGTCTTTGAGCTATGGTACTTTAGTAGGTGTTAAACATGTTCTTGAGGGGGCTCTCCCCTCATTCAAAGAGGGAGAGATTCATGTTGACGTTCAACATTAATACATATCACAGTAGAGATTGATGACATTTTTAGCATTTCTCACAAAGCATTGGAATAAATTGCTTATGTGCTAGAGTCATCCCCGTAGTAATTGACTTGATGATTCATGTGGTCGTTTGGTAGCAAGGGAGCAACAAAGAAAGGGGAATCTGTTGCTCATGTCTTCCCTAAATATGTTATGAGATGATGGGCTGTTTAATATTCAAAAGAGTGGTAGGCTCCTTCAAAGAGGGTACGACACAAGAGGAATGGGTGGACAACAAGGGGGATTCAAGTTTTAGGCATGTCTTTGAGCTTTGGTACTTTAACAGTGATTAATCTTGTTCTTGAGGGGGATCTTCCGTCATTCAAAGAGGCAAATTGAATGATTGGCTTGCTATTTTGAGGCTAGTGCTTGGAAAATTTGAACTGCAAGTCTAAACACATGTATTGAGGCTACTGTTTGGGCAAAGTGGATTATAGGCCTACTATATGGAGGAACTGAGAGATTCTATTGATGGGTATGTCATAATATTATGCTTACTATAAGGAGTGTGTCTTTCAGGGTTGAATAGATGAGCACTGATTGTGTAGGATGGTAAAACATTGGCTTAGTGGATGATTGCTATAGGTCTAAAGGCATGTATTGAGGCTAGTATTTGAGAAAATTGGATTATAGGCTTGTTATATGGAGGAAGCGAAAGATTCTACTGATGAGTATGCCATAATATTCTGATTGCTATAAGGATTGTGTGTTTCAAGGTTGAATAGATGGGCACTGATTGTGTAAGATGGTAAAACATCGGCTTAGTGATGATTGCTATGGCATGAAACAGATTTGGAACAGGGTTAAGGACTTGACTTTAGGCTTATGTGTGAGTTCATTTGGCAAAAGATAAGGGGGCTAAAATAATTTGAGGTTATGGATAGTTTTAATAGAAATTATAATAGTTTTACCTTGTATAGTGGTATTATGAAAGCTCAAACAATAGTTGATGAATGTCAATAAGCAACAAACTTGATGTTGAATGGGACACACTAAAATCCTGCCATCATGGGTGTCATGAAGGAAATAAGAAAAGATAATTATGAGACATCCTAGTCAAATTGGTAATGGATATGCCCCTTGTTCTCAATTGTCACACTTCGCACATTGCTAAGAAGTTTACCCAAAATTTGACAAAGATGGATATACATAATTATCTCAACCATCATCTGGTAATAGAAAAGTAGCAGTAAGGCATGGATTTGTGCCATGGGTAACAACAGCAGGAAAGAATACTTCATCCTCATCAACAATATCCACTTGCTGCATCTTCTTTTCTCAGCCATGCATTGGGGCAGGAAGATTGGCTACAGGATCAACTGCATCTTCATTTGTAAAGACATTATTTTCATCATTGGTTCCCTTTGATGGGGCAAAGAGATTTCCAGGCGTAGAGAGGTGGTCAGATTCTTGTTCATGATCTTTGATCATTGGAGCAAGGTCAGCCTACTATAGTCATGGTGGGCATGGGACAAAGGTTCTCCTAGGATTAGAATTTTGTAGGAAAAGTAGGCTTCAGGGCAACAAAGTAGGCTTCAGAACAAAGGTTCTCCTAGGATAAGGCTTTTGTAGGAAATGTAGGCTAGGACATCATTGCAACTATTTAATATATGCTAGGACATCATTGTTGTGAATGAATGGCATAGTTACTGCATGCTAGCAAGAAGTTTGAGAAGGAACAATTGGTGAACACAATAGCTATAACAACATAGCTATATATATGAATAGAAGGTATCCATAGATCATGGGAAAGAGAAGCAAGCTAGATCTAGAATGGTTGGTGCTTTGCCTGAGAGGGACAATCCATATATCAAGTCTAGCACTTTCAACTCTCTAAATCAACTGATCTAGGGGGGGTGGAGTTCTTTAATTGTTAGTGGTAGCTAGGTTAGTATAGGTCTTTCTAGATCTTTCCTTTTGATTGATAAAGGAGACACTTGTGGAACAACTTGTGGACTCATTAGGTCAATGGCAAGGTCAAATGGACATGTAATAGGAGCACCAATTGTGGGTCCATTAACGGCACCAAGTCCAACAAAGGTAGTGATTGGAACTTTTGTTTTTTTTTTTAATGAAAAACTACGTTGAAGGATCTTGATAAATGATAGCTTTGTGATCTGCTACAGAACATGACCATTATGTTTGTCATGCTCCTTCAATTGTATACTATTTTTATTGAGTTGCAATGCTTTAAGGGATTGCCTTAAACATTAGGCCCTTGCAACTGCTAAAGATGAAGCAAAAGGAGTAGCTAAATTACAGCAGATCATGATAGAATCAAGCTTGATAGAGAAGATAGCATCGTAGAAGACAAGGTTGTTGATGAACCTACAAAAATCATGGCATCATAATCTCTCTATAATGAGCTCTAAAAAGTTGCATTGGAAAAGCTCGAAGGAGCTATTCAAGATTCTAATTTTAGACATGTATACTTTTCACTCTATGCTATGTAAGTTCCTTTCACTTCTAACTAGTTTGAAGTTGAGTTGATGGTTAGTTTGCTTTTGCTATAGGGGTTGAAGGTGATTGACTCATCAGTGGAGAACTTGGCAACAGGAGCACGGTAGGCCTTTGGAATTGCTTTAAAAGGTGGGGCAAATTTCATCCAAAAGTGAGCACTTAAAGAGCTATTTTTGTTTTGGGTTGGAGTGAGGGGTTGGGTTTTGGTAGTGGCAAGCTATTTTTATAAACTTTTGATGAAAGAGATAGAACTCTGTGAATAAAGATGAATGACTTTTGTGGCTTGGACAATTTAATCTTTATGCAAAATAGAGCAGTTAGCTAAGAACTTTGCTAAGACATTTCAAAAGCAAGGAAGCTTCTCTTACAAAGCTAGAACTCTTGCCCCCCCTAGCTGCTTGAGGTGCCTTTTTGACATATTTTACAACTCTAAGTAGTGCTGGGATAAATCAAAAGTACTCTTAAGGGTTTTCTTATGAGCTGTGTGTAAAATATAATAAATCAGTTTGGGTCTTAAAACTAGTTTTTCCTTATGGGATGTATTGAAGGGTGGGAAGGCTATAACAGCTAAGGGCCTAGAGATCCTTGAGTATGTTGGGAGGGAGGCTATAAATCTTGATGACAATATTCTACCATGTTGTAGAGCCTTAATGTGAGTGATTTTTTGTAGTCCTTGAGTATCTTCAAGAATGGAGCAGTTCTTCTTATTGTAGAAAGTCATTTGAACTTGTTGGTGATAGTATTCTACCATGTTGCAGAGCCTTGATGAATGATGAAATGAAGAAGATAAATATACAAACGGGTTGTCAAAACTACCTCCATGAGCTAATCTCTATGTCCACTTAAAAATCACAAATGAATTGGGCTAGCTAGCCAAAGGCTACCAATAAATAGCTAAAAATAGCCCAACAAAATGACCAGATCTAGTGAGCAGTTGTTTAAAATAGTTGAGTACACATAAAATAAGTAGAAAATCGGTGATTTGTGATGCCGCACTGCCACTTGCCTAGTGAATGTCTGCTAACCTACCTAGAGTGAATATTGCCTCCTTTGTATGCTTGACCTTTTGGGCATGGTCATTTATCAAGATTAGATCAACTATATAAAGCACAAATAATGCATGCCCTTTAGTTGAGGTGTGGACATACAATTGGGGATTGGAAGAGGAATGCCAATATTCTAACTTCCCTTAGAGAAACAAGTCTATCTTCTTATTCCAAGCACGTGGAGCCTATTTGAGGCCATAAAGGATCTTCTTCAATCTCTACACCTTGCCATTGGATGAGGAAAAGTCAGGAGGTTGCTCAACATAGATCTCCTCCTACAAATCTCCATAAGGAAAGAAGACTTGACATATTCAAACCAATAAACCGTCCAACTCATATGGCTGGCTAAGGCAAGAATGGCTCTAATGGTAGCCATTAAGGCTATAGGTGCAAAGGTGCCATGGAAATCCACCCTCCGATTTCTGACATGGAACGTAGCAAGGAACACGTCTCCTACTATGTTTCTTGTCAGGAACATGGATAGGGAATGCCAGGTGGCATCAACTTACCCAGGTCGATTGCTCACTTGATTTGTGCTTGCTCACACTCACTTCCACCTTCCGCAACTCTCCTTGACTATTTTGCTCTTGCTCTTGCTCTCAATTCGTGACTGTGTAGCACGTCAATAAATTTACATATAAACAAGCATTTTCGTGACATAATAAAAAAATCCTATATACAAAAATATTATCGATTTCGAAACTTTTTCTTGACATAGGAAAAAAAATCCTATACAGTGAAAAATTCTTACGTAATTTATTTGATGTGTATCATGTCATATTTGAAATTAACTAAAAAATCTCTATATAGTTTTCTAGTTGAAAATTTGCTATGTAATTTCCTACTTAGAAATTCATGTAAGTAGAAATATGTAAACTAAGGAAAATATAATATTTTCAAGTTAGAGAAAAAGTAGAATCACATAAGAAAATTTCTATATAGAAAAATTACCATATGTAGGGAAATTTTCCTATGTATAGAAACATATGAAAATTTTCCCACATTGGAAAAGTTTTCTACATAGGAAAGAAAAAAAAAGGAAATGTCCTATCCATTCCCTAGTTAAAAGTACACATAAGTAGGGAAAGTAAATAATAGTAAAAATGGAACATTTCCTAGTTTGAGACATTAGGGAATCGCATATGAAATTTCCATAGGGAAAATTCCCTACATACGAGATTTTTTCTATGTAGGGAGCTTTCTATGTGATTTCCTAGTTTCTCTAACTAGGAAAGGTTCCATTTTCCATATTATTTACTTTCCCTACTTATGTGTATTTTTAACTAGAGAATTGATAGAGAATTTAATTTTTTTTCCTATGTAGGAAATGATTAAAAGTTTCTTATAATATTAGCCTAGTAGATCAAGAAGGAAAAAAAGATGAGGAGATCAAATATCCTTGAAGACTAAAAGAGATGGTATATATGTCAAAGGATATGTAGGTTTAGAGGGAGTGGATGTCATATGGTTTGTGGATTAGTATTTGAAAACTCCAAGAATGAACATAAATGGGTGTCCTAGCTATATGCATATGGGATGATACTTGCCCTATCTCCTTGATGGTTGCATATATTCTATGCCAATATTTCAAGTGAATTAGGTAAGATTGGAGCCATTGAGAAGAAATGATATATACTCATTTATTTGTGGGAAAAGGGAAACTCTACTTAGAAAAAATGAATATCTAATATGCATGATGCAAGTCTTGGATGATGACAAGGGAGACTAGCACAACTTGCAGGATAAAAAGTTGGGCGAGGCTATTCAAAAGAGGACTTTTATATAAGCCATTATTATCCTCAAGTTTTCTACTGCCATGTATTCATCTCCTCTCTCTTTAGCCTCTATTGATTTGTCCCTCATGAGATATGCGTGTACTTGATCATGCATTATTTCTTCTTATGAAAGTATTGACTTTGCTTTTACATGGGATTCAAACATGCAACTAACCTTTGGCAACAAGTTGCATAGTAATTAAAATAAAGCTAGTATACTATTGTACCAAGGCACGTTCTAAAGCATGTCAAATATTCTCCTCTCTCCCTATCTTCTTTTTGTCATTCCCTCATCATGTGCACATGTACTTCATCATGCATAACATCAATGCCCAATTGATCTACTATCTCATCCATAGCCTCTTCAAAAACTGATACATCATGCATGCATTTATAATCAGTTTGAATATCTTTCTCTTTATGTATTTGATTATTTTTCCCATTCCATATTTTTGAACAAGCTCTTTCTACATGTGTTCTTTGCACTACACATTGAGTCTCTTGCTTTGTGCACCATGATATACACACCCTACTCATATTGATAAGATCAGTCTCCTATAACCACCCAAAATAAACATGTATAAGCAATGTAACATAGTATCTATGTTGTTAAAAGACATATCAAACCTTTAGCAAGATCTTGTATCTCAAAACAATGATGCACAATTTCTTTGACCTTGATTGAGTGATTCAATGTCAAGCTCACCATTATTTGTTATGTGTTGAAAGGAAATCCTTTAACATTTTTACTTTTGGTACTCATAAAATGAACATCTAAACCTCATCCACTTCTCAAAAAATAATTTTTAACCAAGCTCCATCTCTTTATCATCAAAGTCCATTGGAAATGTATTTGAATTGCAACAAAGTAATGAGCTACAATGAACATAGGAATGCTACAATATTTGTATGAGTGGTGCTCTCAAAGGACTATATCATCTCATGGCTTAAAAAATGCCACTCTATCATCTTCTTTAATCTCTTTTTTCTAAGGTTCAAACTTTATAACCTCTCCAAATTCCCTATTCACACCTTTCCTGCTCAAATTGGCTTAACATAGCCATTGCTCACATTGCCTATTTTAGACTGCTTTATTTTTAGCGTCGTTCACACTATCTGTTGCCCCAAAATAGCCTGAATGATGTCAATTGCATTCATATGCAATGGTTTTATTAACTCTTGTTCTTTACAAATCTAGCCTTTGGAAAATCTTGTTTTCCAAGGATTTAGAAGTGTTGTGGAAAAACACCCTGTAAGACCTCTCCATAAAAATCATGGCTTCAAATTCCAAAATTTCATTTGACATTAAAATTTTCAAGGGTGGCGAGAAGTATCATGCTTGGGCAACCCAAATGCAGTTTGTTCTCATCCACAAGAAAATACGAATAATAATCTGGGATAATACATTATTAGAAGTAACTCAAGAATAGATAGAGAAGGATGAACAAGCACTTGATTTAATTGATTTACATCTTGTTCCATGCCTTATCCACCACATTGATATCAAGGGAATAGCAAAGGAAGCCTGGGAGGAGTTGAATTAAATTATTTTGTACAAAGAAAAAACTAAAAGAGATGTACTTAAAATGGATTTTTATAGTTTTCACTCATGCATAAAAAACTATGAATAGTAAACTAGGTAATATACTAGCATAAATAACTAAAGAATAGATAGAAAAAGATGAATAATCACTTGCTTTAGTTGATTTATATCTTGATCCATGCCTTATCGACCACATTGATATCAAAGGAATAGCAAAGGAACCATGGGAGGAGTTAAATTAAATTTTCGGTGCAAAGAACAAAATCAAGAGGTGCACTTAAAAATGGATTTCTATAATTTGCATCATGAATACAAGGATTCACTTGCAAAATATATATCAAAATTAAGAAGCTTAATCATCAAACTTAAAGGTATCCAATGTTAAGATTCCTTAAAAGGATGCAATAGTAATGCTACTTGTAAACCTACATAAGGAGTATGCATCTTTGAAAGATTCACTTCTTACCCATGAGCCACTTAACCTTGAAGGATACATATCCTCAATTATTTTGAAAGAGGAGGGATGTAAAGAGTATAATCAATGTAAGAATATTAGACATCATGAAGATACATGTAGGTTCAGAAAACAATCAAACTCCATGGAGAAAAATAACCAAGAAAAAAAGATAGAAGGGAACCTTTTTTGAAGACAAGAATACGTAAGGACTTGAAGAGAACTTGACCAGACACTAGCAATAGCCATATAATGCACCTAGTTATAGGGACAATTAATCATTGTAAAAGCAATCAATGTAACCACATGACCACCTTATAGTAGCAGAGCAAGGCATCAAGGGGGCATGTTAGAATATTTATATTAGTTATATCTTTCTTGTATGAAAATGTAATATGAACTAGACCATAGTGTTGAGATATAAGGATGTTGAGTTGGATGGATAAAGATTTGAGGTGACAAGTCAAACTAGACTCAATACAACGTATCTAATGTACTCATGTGCCCATTTAAAGAGGAAAGCGCTATGCAATGTAATGTGTGGTTTTCTTTGTTCTCTCAAAATTATGACCTATCTTGTCTATGAGCCTCCATGAACCTCTTGTTCTTTCATGAAGGTGTGTTTTTTAGGAAAGAATATGTTGCATCTCACAAGTACACTTTAAAAAAACTAGAGGCATTGATAAATATATTTTTGGCATCAATATGTTTTGCATCATCAATTTATATAGGTATAAATGCAGGTTTGTACTCCACATGTTGTAGTAAGATTGTGTATGTTGGGAAAGCATGTATATATTATGGAGAGCATGAGAGAATATCTAAGAGAGAGCATGTATGAGAGAGAATGTATGTGTATGGAGAGAGACAGAGAGTATGTGTGGAAGAGTATGTATCTGAGGGAGGGAGACAACAAGTATGTGAGAACGATGAATGCTACTTAAGAGAAACTAGAAAACAATATTTAAGGGATAAAACATCTCACAAAACATCAACCAATATTTAAGAGATGAAAAACATTAGCATCTTAAATATGATATCTACAGGCCATATATATTGAAGTGAATTTCCCCTAAATCCATCCCATGCCTAGCGTTGACTACTTTGTAAATCTAGTGAACATCTACTTGCACAATTAGCCATTGTGCCCACTATATAGTACATATTCAGCCACATATTGTTAATGCATGCATATCATATGATGAATTTGTAAGTTCACAAAGTAGCTTCATGAAGAAAAGACTAAGCTTGGCTTCTTTGACCAAGTTAGCCCTTAGAAGCCAAGGTTACATGGATGTTCATATTGTTCCTTTATTTCTATGATGTGTGTATATTATTGTTATTATTAGACAAATTAAAATTATCATACCATCCCACATTTGGATAGCTAGCAAGGACAAGATATGCAAGAATACATATACCATGTGTGCCAATAATTTGTGAAAGCTCAAAGGCTCAATGTAGTTGTTTATTTGGGCTTCTGGCTATCATGCACCTAATGTAGGTGATGGTTTGGAGTAGCGGAGCCACCACTTTAAGTTAATGGACAAACTATATGAATGCTTAAGCAAAGTGCAACATGGTAGAGAGATGGATTAACGGGTCTGAGTTGAAGTGTCAAGTACCATGAGACATGCACATAGACACACGATTTATCATATACATGCATGAAAGAGAGGAGAAATTTAAGTTGCTTATACATTCTCACATCCAATGTTCGCATTAGTGACTACTGAGAGCAACTAGTACCATTTCATTGCACTTTCGCGTCATTGGCAAGGGTAAGAGGAACTAGCACTACTTTATTACATTGGGGGCAGCTACATTTTTCTCTCAATAGAGAATAGCGTTTCATTGCTTGAGCTTTCGCGACTTGGCATCTAGATTCCCCGAAGTACAAAACTTCAGTAAAATTAATTGCTAGTTGCGCTTAGATGTTCAAGCTCAATTATCGCCTAGTGAGACTTTCCACTGCACAATTTCCTGATCCAAGCTTCCACTGAAGAGAGCGAGATGGCGGGAGGGCGGCTGCAGTACTAACAGGCGTAGGTATTTGACGGGGGCGGTGTGCTGCTGAAGGATAGCGATGCAGCAGCTCTTATTCACTCCGTTATTTGACGGGGGCGGGTATTCTGGAAGAGTGTTGTAGTACTGCAAGAGTACTCGAACGGTTTTGTCAGCAGAGCCGCTGCAGAGAAGGCCGGACGTGAGGCACAACACGGCCTGGGGGTGGCCCTGCAGGCAGGCCGCCAGCCTCCACGTGCTGCTGCCAAGATCGCCGCCACCATCCTGGAACGGCGACGATGACAATGATGATGACGACAACTGCCAGGCCTCTGCTACACGAGAATAGCTGTGTCCCCACCCCCGGAGAAAAGCACTAGGGAGCCGTCCGCGCTCTCTACCACCGTATTGACGGCGGCCCTGTAACCTTCCAAGGCGGCTACCACATAATGCGTCATCGACGCAAAACTTTGCTTCTTCTTCTTAATATTACTACACTATGATGAGTGTTGTCCGCCGAGGCCGTATACAGATGACGGCCGTCCACAGACACCGCTGCCATGTTGATGGCATCGTCGTGGGCTCGCCACGACTCCACGCACCTGCCCTTGCTCCACACATTCATGCTCCTGTCCCACGATCCCGAGTACAGCAGGATCTCCCCGTCACAAGTGCATTTGACGGTGGCCAGCGTCTAGATCTTGTCTGCCTGCTCCATCCACAGCCGCTTGTGGTGACGCCGCTCTCGAACGTAGTTGCTACGGAACATGGACGCGGTCAGGCACTGTCTCACGCGCCGGCATCAATCGCGAGCAATATCCCTCTGAGGCTCTGAATTCTCCACAAACGAATCCTCTGATCTTCGTGCGCAGTGAACACTCTGTCATTATCCGCCGCCATGACAAAAACTTCAGTGACGCAAGCTACTTTATCCATCGCAGAAAGATGCCGGCAACAAGAAGAGAACTGTTCCTCGCAGGCAGAAGCAAAGAGATGCTGCTGATCAAAATGGTGATGAGTCGATGACTTTGAGTCGCCATTAATGAAGCTACCACGAGAGCCGCTTTTGCGGTTTTAGTACCACACCGACGGCCATTCAGGACCGTGATGCATTCATAATAAACTGCCGCTATAGTATCACTGGAGGCAAGGCTTAGCTGATCTCGCTTCCTGGCGGTCTGCATTCCCATGCAGCTCGCTCCGGCGCATCAGAGGACATGCCTATCATCATCTCTTGAAGCTTCCTACTTTGAGTTGGCCTTACGAGTCTTGATGCAGATAGATGAGGGAGAGAGAGCAAACAGGGATCCAGAGTGAGTACGATGGATAGAGTCAATCCCTAGGCAATCATAATGTGTGTAGGTAATCCCCTTTTGTCAAGGGAGAAATATCAAGCACGACCGATATTGAAGTCCATAATCAAAGGTGGTGTGATAAAGAGTCAAGACGAGTTCCCAACTGAAAACAATCATTCAGAAGACAAGTTCCATGCTATGATAACTATCCTTCCCCAAGCACTCATTATATGGAACTCATGATTTCACAACACGAAAGCCAAAAATCAACACATCAACTTCAGTTTTAGTGGTCGTTCCAACTTCCAATCCAAAAGCTATAGATTCCAAAGTGGATTCTGAATCGATCGAAATTGACAAGGTTCACTATTGCTTTTAATAAAAACCAAGCAAAACATGCCACTCTTCTATGAGCATGCCCAAACTATTAGTCTAGTCTTATGGATGTACCACAAGCTCAATAAATTAGAGCTTTGTCAATGATTTGGTTAATAAGTAATGTCAAGCGAACTAGTTTTGTCATCCTTTCTCTTATATTTATTTAGCACATGCTTGTCGTAAAAGAGATGTCAATTGAAAAATAGACATGTCTAGTTCCTTAATTGAAAATTTGACATGTCTAATTCCCCAGTAGTAAAAATGCAATATTTTATCAACAAGTTTATTATAAGTGTAACATGTGTCATTACAAGCCTTGCATCGAGATGGTTACCAAAAGCGGTGTAGCTTATTAATTAGAACAATCATCAAATTGCAACAAAGGAGAATGCAACTTTTTGCAATAAGAAAACAAAGACAAATTTCTTAATCTCATCATTACAGAAAACGATTTCCCCATGCAATATTCTTCTATCATTTTCTCCATACAAAAAGGTGTTCATCTTTAAGCTTTTTTCAATCTCAAAACATAAAATGTGTTTGCTCCTATTTTAATGCCTAGTGACTTATTTGACTTATTCACTTAATAATAGGACCAATTTGACAATGTACTCATATACTTATTTGACCATGACAATTTTTTTTTTTGCAATCCCATAAAAATAACTTATCAATAACTCTCCAATGTTATTTTAATAACATTAACTAGATGAAACTTGTGATGAAACTTGTGACCTTGATGGTATTCTCACTTTTTCAACTGTCAAGCGATTCTCTTGGGGAGTGTATCCTCCTTCTTAGGTAAAGGACTCTCTTATGGGACAATCGTGAGAGTATCTTATGCTTTGGATAGATGGTCTTGAGAATATTTTTGATGGAGGAGGATTGTATTCTTTACATAGGGATACTTAAAAATAAGAAATCAAAGTGTATGTAAATAAAATCGGGTTACTTGTTCCTCCAAAGAGAGAAAAAGATAATCCTTGATTGTTTGTTAATCTTGGTCCTTATTTTTAAAGAAATAATAGGGCAATCACAAAGTGCTTGATATCTTGGGTATTTGATCCTCTCATGAAGCATTTTGCTAGATAACGGTATTTAAGAATGTGTAACCTTTTTTAATAGGCTAACATTCTAGTGTGGGCAATGTTAGTTCATTATATAGTTATTGCTTGATATTGTTTGGAGTATATTGTTCTTAACCAAGAAAAAATTAACTCATTAGTCTTTATTTATGATTAGTTTAGAAATGTGATTTAATGTTGTACTTATTGTTTGTAAGTTGTGTAAACGTTACTTATTGAGTAATTATGTAACATTACAACATAAGTATGTGTACACAATATGTATACATGTGTCTATGAATGTTCCTATTGAGTAAAGTTTTGAATGTTCTAAGTATTGTTGCATATTTACTTGTGTCTATGCATATCCTTAAAATATAAAAGCAATCAATGTTCCCCATCATTAGTGTATGTTTACCTATTTTTATCATAATTTTTTCATGTCTATTTTTAATTCATCACATACATTAAAAATAGACAAACTTTTTCATTGAAATGACTAGAATTGGCTACTTATATACAATCGTTCAAATGATATAGGAATAGTATTTGTGTATGTATATAATATGTTTCTTATTATTAATTAGACTTAACTTGTATATTGAAGACTATAAATTTAGATAATTAAATAATTATCTATTTGTTTGTTTATTCTATGGATTTTATCATATATTACTTATCTCTTTGTTTTGTTTTGTTACAAGCATTTGTTGTACATTGCGATTAGTAAAATTATACAAGAGTAGTCAGTGATCACTTAATTGCTATATCCATGTGTAGCATTGTAGTATTATCCAAGAATATAAGGGTGCCAATTCCCCAACTTCCAAAGATAACCAATTCTTCATCCGTAGACTTGCCTAATGCAAAGTCAAGTTTTGGTTGCAAAACTCACTGATGATAGAGTAGCAATTTTCCAAAAGTCTTTCAGGTGGATATATGCATTGGGAGTGCAAATTTTGCCATATCATGAAGTCTAGTGGTGTAGCTTGCATTAGCAATTATTTCCTTGGTAGCGTGAAGAAATCCATGCATATGTGCTAACACCTAGTTCCCAAACAAGCAACCAAGGCAAGTTGAGAGAACCATGAACGCAAGAAGGCTTCTATTGCAAGAGTGTCATGTGAAGAAGTCCATGCATGTGTGGTAATACTCAACTCCCAAACAAGCAGCCCACCAAGGCCATTTCAAAGCACCATGAATGCAAGAAGGCTTCTATTGTAAGAGTGTCATGTGAAGGAGTCGAGATGTTTGACTCACATGTCAAAATCTCATAGTGGCAATATGAAAATGTGTGCACAAGAGGGAGAAGAGAGCTCAAAGTACAAGAGAAGGATCTTGCTTAATAAGTTGGTCAAAAATAACTAGAGTATACTCTCTTATTTATTGAGAGTGACCCTTAGGGATATTTATATAGCCCTTTGGATAGATAGGGTTAGGGTTTCCCCCCTGCCCTCTAGTCCATTCACACCTCATATTCCCTCATGCACCCTTGCTTACACAATGTTTCTCTTATATACTTCTAACACTCCCCCCAATGCCAAGGTGGCATTGGATTATATAGAATATAAATGATTCTTTCCCCCTCAATCATTAGCAGGATGCCTTTATAAAGTGGGCTACAAGGATGTATATGGAAAGATGACACAATAGATACTAAAAAAGGTGGTCATCAAATGCTTTGGAGACATAGTTTACCTCTAATTCTTTTTGTGCTTCCAGGGAGTTAGGAAATTTACTAGTGATATATCATGTTTGCTTACATTTGTTACACCTTATCTTATTGGGTTACTTTTTTCAATAGTTGCTTACAATATGTCCATTTTTACTGCAAAAGGAACATTTCATAGAAATAGTATGGACCAAGGGTTGATCACGGATTGTTGAGGTAGATATTGATCTAGTGTTGCCTTACTTTTTCTTTTCTCCTCATCTAGAAAAGATTAAGTGACACCTTCAAGTGTAGGATTTGGTATATTTGTTATAATAGCTATAACATTTGGGAAGACTTTCCTTACACCTTTTAAAAGTATTACAATGGCATCTTCTTTAACAAAATGGAGCTTGGACTAAAGCCGATTGGGCCATTAGTCCCTTCATGTGGGAGATGAGCTTTCTCAAGTCTTCTCCTTGCTTGTATTCCAAGCCAAAAAACTCTATTTTGATGAAGGTTTTGGAGTTATTTCCTCTTGCATCATACAACTCTCTATCTCATCCCACTTCTCCTTTGCAATTACAAGTTGATTAACATGGTGGATTAAGGATTCATCCAGATGCAACATTCTTATGGCTTGGGCTCTTTCATAATCTTCTAACCTATAGGGTTGGATGGGTTAATTACCTTGGTCCCTTTGATGAAGGATCAGTAACCACTCTCCATGATTTTATACTTCACCAATACTTGCCATGGATGGAAATCTCTCCCATCAAACTTGGGGATTTGAGGTCTTACATCAGCATATGCAATGGTAGGAAGGTCTTACCGATTGCACAAGGCAAGGGCAATGTCTATTCCTTTATAAAGCATGCAATAAGAGCATAAGTAATGAAATGATGCTTAGATAGCAAGCTAAAATTCATTTAGACCAATTTGATGAAGAGATGAAATGGTATATGCATTTATAACAAATGCATAGCCTTACGGTGATCAAGAAAGAGATTATCAAAGTTAAGCATATGCTTAAGGTCTAAAAACCTAATCTCCTCAAGACTGAAATTCAACATAAAACCTCTTCCACATATTGATTGGAAACAAGATCATGACTAGGAAATGTAGCATCAGTACTTAGAAGCACTCATCTCACATTATATGCCTACAAGTGGGCTTTTAAAATTAATGATATCCACCAAGTGTGTCCAGCCCTGAGATGGAGCTTGTAGATTTGCAATGAGCTCCAAATAAGGTTGATCATTGATTAGAATCATATTAGAGTTAAAATAATAATTGAGTTTAAGAAAACCCTAAAGCTTGCAATGAAGGTTTCATGGTTTCCAGGAGCTACAGTTAGGGTTTGATTTAGTGTAAGCACCAAAGAGAGTGTTTTGCCAAACCCTTTTAGGGTTAGAAGGCCCACTTGGGGGGCTACAAAATCCCTATGTGGGCTTGGAAGATTGCACCCCTCGTAGCACGTAGCATGACACTGATCTTCACATTGTCAAAATTTCATCTGATTCTAGAAAAGTGGCAATGTTAAGCTATATGGAAATGAATTTTGGATTTTGAAGTGTTAAGATGATATAGCTTGAGCTACGAAAGTGATGTCTAGAAGAAATTGTGAGCTAAAATGATCTCTTTTGGCCACACCAACTCATCGAGGGTTTGCAAGTTCGTCCTTCCAATGGACTATGTGTAGGATTAGGGTTGTTAAGACCTGCCCTTGTAGGGATATTGAAGCACCCCTTTGCGAAGAATATATTCTAATAATTTCAACTTGCCATCTAGCACGTCCAACTCTTTCTTACTTTTGAAGTGCGGTAGCTTGATGGTCTTTTGAATCTATCTCACTGCCTTTTGGCATACTCTAAAAATTTTGTCCCTATTGATTGAGATTCGAAAACTGCCACTTATTAGCAGCTCCTGCCAAAGACACCACCACTTGGGACCTAAAAATGGGCCTCACATTGGCTCTACGGGACTAGATGGGCCTCTACTACTCACCTAGAACCACCCCACACGGCCTCACGGGCAGGAGCATCTCTAAGAACTTTGCGTTTATAAGATTTTGTAGTCCAACGAATAATTGTTTCCCCACTCCTCAAAGGGAGTCCGTAAACATGTTGGTGTTATACACCACATAGCACACCTTAAATGGGCCTCACATTGGATCTAAGACACTAGCCAAGCCTCTACTACTCACCTAAAACCACCATACGACCTTGCAGCGGCGAAGAGCATCTCTAAACTTTACATTTATACGATTTTGTAGTCTAACGAATAGTTCTTTCCCCACTCCTCAAAGGGAGTCCGTAAACATGTTGGTGTTATACACCACGTAGTACACACACCCCTCAATTGATCACTGCGGCTCCACTACAACTCTCCTACACCACAGGGATTGGCCCCAAGCTGCATTGTGAGCATAAAACACATTCGAAACAAAGTCTACTCTTTTAATTAAATGATCCAGGAGATAATATATAAACCTCACCAAATAACTCCGAAGGAACCCAATATTTAGCCCTACGACTTGGGATACCTCACACTCTCTACGTCAATCATCACTCATACAAACATGTGCTATGCATCCATGATATGATACCATATGGTGCATCAATGCAAGTGTGTACATGAACATCCTGCTCAAACAAATTTATTCATTAAAAAAAATCAAAGACAATGCAAAGATAATTATTTTCATGATTTCCTTCTACTATGATAATGCTTTGTTACTTAGGGCTAGTACCGAGCTTCCTTGTGCTACTAGTCCATTTTTAATTTTAAACAACCACAAACTCTATATGATGTGCACCATTAAACATTAGTATTTAATGTACTTTATCCACTCAACAACCCCTTTCTCCCTATTGTTTAAAATTTTGCATGTGTTGATAGGTGTAAGGCATAGTTTTTAATGTATTTTTCTTTATGAAAGCGATAAAAACTCACTCTAACAAAGAGATAGGATTGAACTAAGGCTAACCCTTATGCTTCAGATCTATCACACATCCACAAACATAAACCTAGTTTAGGTTGAATGAACTTATGGAAAATGATTTTCTTAGCATGTTCCATTCCATGGGAATAATAAATGCACACCAAAAACCCAAAAACCGCATATTTTTCCTTAAATCGCCTAGTCTTGGGTTTCACATGTTTTACATAAAATTATTATACGACTGCTTTTTTAATGATTCCTTCAAGATGACCAATCAATCAAAGTATGGATGATCGAATACAATCATTACTAACCATTTCAAGCAACAATTGATCATAAAATGATAAAATCTACATCTTTCTCATAAAACTGCTCATTATGACGTATGGTTTTCAAACTTGGAGGCCCGTTGACGCTTTTTCACAGCTTCTAACAATCCATCCAACCTCGATTCACATCTCTCTCCACTCCTCAATCGTTGTATAATCAAAAACCTCTATCTTAGCCCATCTCCCTCTCTTTTACATTGATCCATGATAACAAACACCAAGAGGAGAGAGGAGAGAGGAGAGAGAAAGAAGAAAATCACATCATTTTACTCTATGCATCATTTTTTATTATTTTTGAAGCAATGGAGGGTGAAGAATTGATGCATCTTGTTGCCTTGATGATTCCCTATATGATGTTGATCCAAAAATCATAAAACATTACAAGCGTGAGGGCGAAAAAAAAAATGGTGCCCCTCCTTGCTCCCCTTGGTTTTGATAAGTTATGACTCTTCAAATCATGAGACTAAAAAAACATTTAAGTTTTGGTTTAAAAAACCGGTTCAAAGTTTTGTATTCGCACTCTCTCCAAGTGGTTTTTTTACTTTTCAGAGGGGCAAACGAGATCAAATTTGAGATCTTTCTAGATGGCTAGCTTTGTGATGTTGAAATCTATAAATCTAACCACTATCATGCACTTTATCACTTTCAAATCATATAGCTGCTTCATAATGTGAAAACTTGTGAGGATTAAATAGGGGGTCAAACAGAATCCCATCGACGGGGGTCACTATCGATGACAAACCAAGACTTGCATTGGGTTCCTGGCATCAAACTCCATCTAAGGAAACTCCAACTCATTGATCTACATGAAAATTTGGTTTTTTACGACCTCTCGGGCTCTTTTTTGCTTCAAAAATATCCTTTAAAATCTGCTCTCACCAACATCACCTTTGAAGTACCAAAGCAATTTGTGTAACAAATAAGCACATTTTGGGAGCTTCATTGATAAAATCTCAAGATTCTAGACATTCAAATTATGTATTTTCTATGTAAAATCCATTTTAAAATGATTGTAAATGCATGGCTCAAATCTTTAAAGTCATGACTTTGTGGATGTGTTTTTAAAGTTTCAAAGAAGCTAGGAGATTGTTCTTTGCAAATGAATAATAAGGTCTCTTAGACCTTAATTCAAAATTCTAGTATGAAATATTAAAATAATAGAAAAAAAAGAGGTGGTTGGGAGAGGGCATAACACATTTAGATGCCTCTTCCCTCTTCTTTTCCTCTTCTCTTCTCCTCATCCCTTCTTGCAGAATTCTCTTTCTCTCTTCTGCTTTCTTGCCTTTTCTTATATAGAGTTAATGGATACATTCAACACGCACTACAAGAGAAAGGCCCTATAGACGTGCACTGTACAGGTGAAATAGCGGGCACCTTTATAAGCGCGTGTATCAGCGCGTCTATTCACGCTAGTATACAAAACGCGTCTATATACCCGTGTTTATAAACGCACATATTTTTCATTTCTCATAAAGTCCCTAAATATGACCAAACATCTTAACAACTAGTATTTGTTTGAATACATTACCAACTTTACTTCTTTCTTAGTATTACAAATATACATCCAATCATTCAAAGCTAATTATATATATATGCTACAATGAATGATCAATCTCATCTTCAATGAGATCGGCCCTTGCTAGAATATCTACCTCTAGGTCTATGTTACCAATAGGCAATGAAACAAATAAGTCTATCCCATTGTCAGAAGTATATTTATGCTCAATTTCTTCATCATCATATGCAGCCATATTATTATCCTCTTCTGTGCTTCCTTGAACATCCTCGCGGGGATCATCTTGCACTGCATCATGTATATCATCGATCATGGCATCATCATGTGCATCATCATTGATTGTATCATCATTGATTGTTGGATTGTCATCAACTATCTCTATGTTGGTAGCATTTCCATATATTGGTTTTGAACAATTAGATATGGGGATGACATGCCACTATCAATTATTGTTTACCATTGGGTGATACAAAACCTGCATTTAAAAAACAAAAAGTAAGCAACTTAGATATTTATTGTATTTTGAGAATGTATCAAGAAGTAATATACATAAAAATAAACAGCTTCTAATATACATGCTCGCATTGTTGAGGTAGTACAAATGTGTAATTCTTGCCTTGGTGAAATTTTGTAGAGTCAATCACTACAAAACCACTTGGATGACGTCTAATTGTGTAATTCTCACCCGTTGTTACTACTTCTTTAAACCACTTCACATCTAGCACATATATAAAAATTCGCCTAAAGTCAAGCTTCAAAATATCTTGGATCAAGCCACAATAACCTTCCATGGTGCCATTAGTATCCTGGAAGTTTGCAAGGATACCACAATCCTGGAAGTGCACTTAAATGTTCTGGATATGGGACATTACATCCATGTCTAGCACGAAATGTTTGCCTTACTCTTCTTGCCCTTGCTTCTTTATATAGTGTCACCCATTTGCTCATTACTTCGCTGTTAAGCACACAAAATACATTTAACTTACGAAGTTCCTCTTTCATTAGACTTTTACTCCTTCCTTTTCCTTGAGGTATTATAGAGGTCATCCTCAGATCTTCATTATCTTTCCATAGTCGTGGTAAAGAGGAGTCCACTTTAGTAAGATATTCAGAGATTTGTACAAGGGATGATTGCACTAACCAATCCTCCGCCATGCTTCCCTCGGGCCGTGCATTTTGCCTTACAAAATCTTTTAGGGTTTTCATAAATCACAAATTGCATGAACTACCCCACAAATTGCGATCTCATCAATCAGATGTACGAGTAAGTGTACTTGAGTAGTCAAAATGGAGCGAGGAAAAGTTTCCTCCACCAAACAAACCACCTCAATGGACAATACTTGAGCCTCTTGCAACGTATTTGGATCGATTTCCTTCAAACTCACAAATCTACCGCGATTGAGAACGATGATTAGTTTTGTCCATAAATTCAAGCGGGTTTACTATGTGATGTACATAATATGTAAACTAAAAAATAAGTATAAAGTATGCATACCTCGCGAGCTCACCCATCTTGTAAATGATATCACGCACATCTTTCGAAACACAATGGGATATGCTAGTAGGAAGGATGAACTGTATGTAAATATGCATACATTGTTAATTAGTCTACATAGTTACTCCACTAATTAATATATTTATGGCTATGAAAACTCTTACCTAAATTTCATACATTGTTAATTAGTCCCATACTAGTAGAAGATGACGACATAATTACACCTAGATCATAAGGACAAATGTGATTTCATTTGGTATATATATGTTATATTCCCTAAATGCATGCATTGATACTTACAACATGGAGGCAAACATTTTGATATTGAAAGACTAGGAAAGTCATGTCATGTTGATCCAAAAACAACCAAAAGCTAGCATCTAATCAGTTTAATTGTTACAACGTGTCTATTAGGCACGTGTAACATGTATTATCTGCACAATTACACGCGCTTACAAACACACTACACAAATATTTAAAAATTTTAAAAAAAGTTGTGCCTTTCTTTTCAAACTAGTGCTTTCCTGCGTTTTCTGCAGTTCGAGCTCGACATCACTAATCATGTCTATCTATCACTTCATGAAGACAATGAGGGAAGGAAATAAGAGTAAAAAGAGGACAGGAGGAAGGAAGAGCCAAAGAGTAAAGAACAAGAGCCAAAAAGCAAAGAAGAGAAGAAGATTCAAGCAACTTACCAAGGGAAGGGAGAAGGAGGACAAGGAGCTTGCAACCTAGCCGCCACCGTCGAAACAAGCAAAGAAGGTGAGTTCTTCTTCTCTCTCTCAATCTTGTTTGCTTTCTCTATTTGTTTCTCTCTCTCTCTCTCTCTCTCTCTCTCTCTCTCTCTCTCTCTCTCTCTCTCTCTCTCTACATGCTATATACTGTCATCTATGGAGGTTCTTTTGTGCGTTTTTAAACCAAGTTTGAAAAAAATGGTCCGACTGTGCACGTTTGTCAGCGCGTCTAGATGACAGTGTAGATGCAGGTATAGACGCAGAAATAGACGTGCTGACAGATGCACACAGAGATGCAGATATAGACGCAGCATGTAATATGTTTTATCTGCACAGGGTAATATGATTTTTCTTGTGTATATGTAGAATCATGGATCTTCCAGCACTAATCCTGAGTTGGAATGCATGAACAACACCTTACCAGAGTTTTCTAGAGGTATTAGTAGCTTTTTTGGAGGTTTTCCAAACAAGGAGCAATTCATGGGGGAGATGACCAATTATCTTGTTCACCCTCCCACTGCAGAGGAGGTTTTCAGTATCATGTATGGGACACCTATCACATCTTTACCTAGCACTACCGCACAAACACCAAACCTTGGCACACCTCTACTAACAGGTACTCCACGCACTATGCATACACACATATTAGCTGATGCACACGGATCAACCGAAGTACATGGATCGGCTGAAGCACGTATATCTGCAGAAGCACGTGCATCGAGTGAGGTAGAGGATAGTGCCCGTCGAGGGAGGAGGGAGAGTTGTGCCGAAGGATGAGGAGGTCGAGGGCTTTGTGGGGGTTGCCTAGGAGGTGGCTCTCGATCACCCTCACCGGGAAATGAGAGAGGTGAGCCTCCACAAATATACTACTCTGTCCACTGATGTTGGTGGTATCTTGCATGACTCTAAGGGGAGGGAAGTGATAGCCTACTTGAGGAGTGTCGTGTATGCCACATACAAAGATTACATGATTCCCTTCAAGCATCAAAAAAATAGTTTGTGGCAAGAGGTGCTGTGGGTAGTACATAGAAGGTACTCTAATCCTGAGAATTCACGATTCTCAAATGATTGAGGACGGTCAAAGATGAGAGATGCGCTTCATAACAAGAGGTCTCACCTTATGACACGCGCCAAGGAGTCACTGCAGATACAAGAGCAGGGGCGCCCTGGATATGGCCAACCATCCAATTGCCACTGCAGGGAGTGGAAAGAGGCCAAGAAGAGAGCAGCAGAGAAAATGACAAGTCGCCAGCATGGAGAGGCGCGACGTATCCAGATGGCAACCATGGGATTGTCACATTATGGATCGGGTGGCAAGGAGTCATGGGAGGCTAAGTTTGTAAGTATTATTTGATTTATTTTTTTAAATTAAATTTTGTAATTTGTTTCACTTCATTATGTAGTGTGTTCTAATACGTTGTATGTTCAAATTGTTTTGTAGTATCATATCGTTGGTAGAATGCCTATTCCTAGAGAGGTAGGCTACCATCGAGGTCATAACAAAGCGTCCACTTGGCAACATTTCTACGAGGAGGGACTCATCACGGAGGAGCAATATAATCGTGCCATGAGGATTCTACAACTAGAAGAGGTATGTTTTATTTTTTACAGGAAAAGTATAGGTAACTCTAATTTATTGTTTGTAATGGTATTTATATACATTAATCCTTTGTGTAGGCGAACCCTAATGCAGTTGAGGATAGCGAAGGGGGGACTAGCAGTAGCGGTGGCAGCAGCGGTAACAGCACAGGCAGTGGTGCTGGTAGCAATGATGATGCCTCTTCTGAGGAGATGTAGAGGAGCCCCATGCATGCATGCCTCCCCTTGGCTTGTAGTTTCATTTTTGATATGTATTACTTTCAGCTAGTGCTTGCGACCATGACCATGCTTGAGGCCACAAGCACTAGAACTCATCATGTAAAAACGTTTCATCTATATATATGAAATTTCATGTTCTACATACATTGTTTTGTTTTCAGTACAAAAATCTTTGAAATAATCTTTCTCTGTTTTTCCTAAGCATACAATTTGATGTTGATGGGGGGAAAAAAACCAGAGAGCATGTGGCTTGTGACCATGACCATGCTTGAGGTCACAAGCACTAAAACTCATCATGTAAAAACGTTTCATCTATATATATGAAATTTCGTGTTCTACATACATTGTTTTGTTTTCAGTACAAAAATCTTTGAAATAATCTTTCTCTGTTTTCCCTAAGCATACAATTTGATGTTGATGGGGGAAAAAAGCCACATGCTCTCTGGTTTTTTTTTCACACCTCTATTTTGCGCGTCTATCAGCGCGTCTAAATTGCAAGATAAATGCGCGTCTATTCTCATCAAAAACTTACAGAGTAAATGCTTTTTTAGATGCGCAGATACGCATGTATATAGACGCATAATATGAATATATCCACTTTTTTATAAATACGATTATATATTTACGTTGCACATCAATACGTGCGTCTATATGCGCGTCTATATGGGCGTGTAACTCTGACTATAACCGCGCTTTTAGACGCGAAATTTTAGACGCAACAGTAGACGCGGTAATAAACGCGCTCTACATTTTTTAACATAGTTCAAATATTGCGTCTACAAGCGCATCTATGGAGTCTTTTTATTGTAGTGACGATGAAGTACCATGAATTCTCCTATTTAAATCATAGCACACTATCATTTTTTGTCAGAGGCATTATGACATAGAGGACTGCTAGATGAACTAGAAAAGCATGTTGATATCAAAGATGCCCAGATCATTCACAAAACAAAGAAAAGGAAAATATGGTTGTGCTTGAAAGCATAAAGAGAAACAGGAGGAGAAGAGAGAGATCATCCTCAAGGAAGATTGCCAGAGAGGATAGTGCAAGAAGATGAGAATATTGAGACTATCGTAAAAGCTTTCTGACATGAAGATTCAACACCAAGCCTTCCCTCCTTTCATTATGGCAGCCATACATTTGTTTGTAGAAAATTCATGAGAATGGGAGGAGGAAAGAGCTGCAAGAGAATGAAGTGAGACATATGCAAAAAAATAACTTAGCCAAAAGAAAACCCTAAGGTTTGATTTGAAGATTTTTCAAACCTCTTTTTCACATGCCAAGTTCTTATCTCCTATCTTCCACTCTCAAATGCCACCAAATTCTCAACAAGTCATACACCCAAGAGCCTCATTCATCAAGAGGCTTCAATTTCTTTTCCTTTCTTCCATTTATATCAAATCTCTTACCCTTTTGGAGATTGTCACACATTGATTTTATGTGGTGGAGGTCTTCATCGACATAGTCTTCAAGAGGGTGCACTTCAAAGCTTGATCTTTGTAGGGGACCTATCCATGGCTTCTTCCATGGATATTATTTTGGTGCTTCAAGGGTGGTGTTGGCAATTCTCTTTTATTTTTTGAATTTTTATTTTGCCTAATGTTTTCTTATAGGTGTTTGATGAAATATCAAAGAGAAGATTAAAAGAAAGAAAGAAAGAAACTATTGGAGTAGTTCAAATGAGGCAAGAGTGTCTGTGCCCATGGACACTCATCATGGTTGGCATATGAGGGTTGTAAATAATTCTTTGGGGGAGCTTTATACTACATGTCCTACTGTAAAAGTGATGGTTGGTGATGTATAGGAGAGTAGCACTTCTTTGTGTAAGATAGTTCCTTGTATGTAGTGATTTTGGGACAGCCCTATATTATAGGAGTGCATATGGAAACAAAGGCGCTTGATTATGGTCTTCTTATGAAAGAGTTAAAAGCAAGGATGGGAGGAAAGAAATCCATTTCTTACCATTTTTGTAAATCATCCTAGTAATTGGGATACTCTTCGAAGAGTCTTCTTTGCCTTCAAATGCAAGGGAATTTGAAGGCTCGAATTTTTATTGAGCATTGTAGTAATGTAGGGCTACAGTAGTGTTGTTCAGATAATGTACTCACCTCTTGATGGAATGAAGCATATATTTTTTATTGGTTACTCTTATTTTAAACCAAACAATTCATGGTGGTTTGAGCTTATGGAAGCTATGTGCAAGGCTGAGTGCATATCTATGAAATGGGCTACTAAGGAACTGAGAGAATTGGGGTTGTTAGCTAAAAATGAAGGCATCTCAGGTCTTTTTTATGGGCTGAATATTACTGTCACTATGACTGAAATTTCAGCAACTATACATGCAGAAAATGATGTTGAAAATAGTGTTATCAGTATGTTCTTTGGACATGTATGATGTTATAGAATTGTATGCTCATAGCAAGAAGGATTACAATGGGCTGAAGCAGTTGTGGAGACAAATATAACACAATCTACAAAAAGGTGAAACTATTTGCTTTGCCACTTCCACCAAACAATAAGGGTTTGTGTGAGAAAGCGTCAAGGTAGCCAAGTTTATGGGATCCTAAGGATATAGGTCATCAGTTTACAACTAAAACATTACAAAAATTGAAAGTTGGTGCAAAAGGGTTTCTTTTTCCTGAAAGAGACTATTTTATGCAGATGTTGGCTAGGCATGGGAAAGCATTTTCATTTCAACTAGCTGAAATAGGTTGTGTGGATCCAAATGTTGTCTCTCCTATAGTAATATTTACTATGCCACATGAACCATGAAACTTGAGGCCTATTCCAATTTTTAAATCTTACTTGCCGAAGCTAATGGATTACTAAATTAAAAGATTCCTGTGAAGATCTTGGAGTCCTCTTCAGCTCCGTACTCAAATTCTTGGTTTATTATGCCCAAAAAGAATGGGGCTTTGAGATTTATTCAAGATATGTAGCCGGTCAATAAAGTGACCATCAAAAATGTGGATGCAGTGTCTTGTGGTTGATGAATTTGCAGAGGCTTTTATAGGTAGAGCGATCTATTCTTTGGGTGATCTTTACTCAGGGTATGATCGGTTTTAGCTTATAGTCAAGAGTAGGGATATCATAACCATGAAGACTCCCTTGGGGTTAGTATGGATGTATACTTTGCCACAGGGTGCAATAAACTCAGTGGTACACATGATTCTCTTTTAGTCCATCACAACACTCCCTTATGCGATGCTCCTAGCCTCATGGTGGACTTAATGAATATGCATTCTCTAGCTTTAAGTTGCTAGGATGGAGATGATGGAGCCTTCACAAGATATGACAGAGACTTTGGAAGAGTTGATGGAGCCTTCACAAAAAAATTATAGGGCCTTTGAGGTGATAGGGTCTTCACAAGATCCTCATTTTCTCCTATTCTATCTATATTTATCTCTCTCTCCCCCTCTCTCTTCTATCTTTTTCTCATCTTCTGTCTTTTCTCTCTCTCTCTGTATTCTCTTCTCTTCTCCATATTCTCTTCCTCTCTCTATTCTATTCTCTTCTTCTCCTGATCCTCTTTTTCCCTTCTTCTCTCAATACTCCTCTTCTCTTCTTCTATATCTTCTTCTTCCCTTCTTCTTCCTATTCTCTCTTTTGTCCTCCCCTTCTCTTCTCCTCTATCTTCTTCTCTTTCTAATTCTCTCTCTCTCTCTCTCTCTCTCTCTCTCTCTCTCTCTCTCTCTCTCTCTCTCTCTCTCTCTCTCTCTCTCTCTCTCTCTCTCTCTCTCTCTCTCTCTCATATTGTAGTTTGATATCAAGGCAAAAAAAGGGTTCCCCTCTAGTGCTATTGTTGAGGATTTTATAGCCTTAGGAAGGGGGTAATAGACCTCTCCACTCTTGTCCTTATCATCATTATCAAGAGATTCACTCGCACTTTCCTCACCTTGGAGATCATCACACACTCACTCACTCACTCACTCACTCACTCACTCACTCACTCACTCACTCACTCACACACACACACACACACACTCTCTCTCTCTCTCTCTCTCTCTCTCTCTCTCTCTCTCTCTCTCTCTCTCTCTCT
Organism: Lygodium microphyllum; assembly: GCF_053477565.2. NCBI lineage: Eukaryota > Viridiplantae > Streptophyta > Polypodiopsida > Schizaeales > Lygodiaceae > Lygodium > Lygodium microphyllum. The sequence continues at coordinate 30,408,538 of NC_141161.1, read as the reverse complement.
CTCTCTCTCTCTCTCTCTCTCTCTCTCTCTCTCTCTCTCTCTCAACTAGCGAATAGGTGTGCAAATTTGTACAATAGTAGCATCTAGTCAATAAGATGGATCATGATGATTATGATAATGATGGTGGTAGAGGAACTAGTTAACATGGTGGCTTAGGTGACACTAATAAGGAAGGATGGTAGCAGTGATTGCAATGATTGACAGAGAGGTAAGTTTTTAAAAAAATATTAACTAAAAGTTTCAATGTGTTAAATCTCCTCCCCCCTATCCTCTTGTCACATGTGGTGAGGGGGGAGAAATAACCGTGACATACACATTCCCATCGGTTTATTTATATCTAGATGTTAGGACACTATCTAGCCACATGTCTAGCCTAAGGGGAAATGGAGGGTGTAACAATCAAAATGATACCTCTATGCCAAGTTTAGGACACGGCGCCAAGTGATTGACACACTTGTCAAAAGACACTCATTTTTTGAATTCATGATTGAGTGCCAATGTGACAAGCATCTTCTATCCCTACTCACACACATTATAAGACAGAGGTATCATGACATGCATATGTTGAATATATGACACATGTCAATCCACATTTCCAACAAGTAAAAATAGAAAGCAACACAACACAACACATATGCAACACATGCAAGTAATGCATGACAAGGGAGATTTGCTTTATGACATGCAAAATGCATGCCAATCAATGATATCTCCCCTTCTATATATGTGTGCATGAAGCATATGTAGATACAAACAATAAGTGATGGTAGGGGATTGCTTTATCAATCCTCATGATGTGCATATTTTGAATTCACAATGCATGTCATTTAGATGGCCTTTCTATCATGCACATGTATGTATATGTGTATTCTCTCCCCCCCCCCCCTCACACACACACAAATATATATATACACTAAGTGGTAGGATGGCACTACTTCATGATATGCATATGCATAATTCCCAATGCATGCCCATTAGCACATCTACCATACCACATACACACACAGAAGGAAGAGGGGAGAGAGAGAGAGAGAGAGTTTTACTTGGAGAGAGAAAGTAGAATAAAGCCCTGTGGTATTGTGGGCTCTAGTTTTATAGATTTTGAAGCCCATTGGGCTATTTGTCTGGTCGAAGAGACCCACTGTGCTATCTTGTACTCCTAGTGGGCCCATCAAGAAAAATTCAAATGTGCATTAGGGTTTTAGTAAGTTTCCAGGTTATCTTTTGCTTAGTCAAGAGTGATAAAAATGTTGACATAATAATCACATATCATAATTATAGAAAATTTAAGTAATTATGTAAATATTCAACCTTCTACTCTCCATGCATAAATATTTCCCCCTAATAACATATATAGATGTGCACTAGTATTATCATGCCTTAGTTGTATATAGGATATCATACTAATGTAAAACCTAGAAACGCATCCATCTTGATGCAATAATCACAAGCCTTGTTGTCACTCTAGCTATAAAACCATAGCTAAAAAGAGCCTCACACAACCTCCCAAGGTTGATGTTAGGATTCTACATGAGACCTTGTTCATATGTCTTGCTTATGCATTTATCTTGTAGAACTTGCAATGTAAGAAAAATAACAAAAAAGGAAACTCTATCATTTTTTAAATTTCTCACATATTATATTTCCATATGAATCAAATTTACAAAATGGTTTTTCCTTAGCAAAAAGAGTTTTGTTGAATAGTCTTCTTGATTACTTCATCCCTTAAATGTATAAAATCAACCCTATCTCTCTTTATTAATTATAATAGACACAATCAAGCCTTGAGCCTCTAGATAAGTTGACACCTTGCTTAGTTGACCCTACTTTTACCGCACACTACAAGGTGTTGAGAGTATAGTGACTGATAATGGCAATGTTTTCCTTCGGTGTCATTATTATTGTCGCTAAGAGCATCGATATATTTGTTGCTATGTGCATCCCTATATAGTGGCACACATAACAACACATATATTGATAGATATACTAACATAGATACGAAGGTTGAATTTAGTTATGCAATTTATCAATGCTATTAATGATGCAAATAGTGATGGCTTACTCTAGAGAAAAAAAGTATTGAAACTAGTCAATGGCATTTTTGTTGCATAAAATCTTGAGAGAAAGAGAAAGAGAGAAAGAAAAAAAGAAAGCGATGTTGCATGAGAGAGAGAGTGTGTGTGTGGTTGTGTGACGTTCATGAAGGAGAAGAAGATGAAAAAGACCGCAAAGGAGACATGTTTTTCTGACAGATGAGGTAAGTGTTTTGGTCTCTTCTTTCTTTATTTTTCTTTCTGCACTATGCTTAAGAGAGAGAGGGGGAGGAGATGGAGATGGAGAGAGAAAGATAGTCCTGAAAGTAATGAAAAGGGAAGAGGAAGAGGTAAAACCTTTCTCTTGTTTTGTCCTTATTTTGTTTGTTCATTGTGCTTGTGAGAGAAAGGGAGGAAAAGTGAAGGGAAAGAGAAAGAGAGGATGGTTTTGAAATTAGGTACTCAAAGAGGGGGGGGGGAGAAAAAAAGAGAGAGAGAGAGAGAGAGAGAGAGAGAGAGGGAGATGGAAGGGGAGAGGATGCAAGAAAATTATTGATTTTTTGTTAATAAAGAGAGGGAGGGGAAGAAAATGAAAGATGGAGAAAAGAGACAGAGAGAAAGAGAAATAGGGAGAGAGAGAGAGAGAGAGAAGGACATGGATATGGAGAGAGAAAAATATTAACTTTTTATTAATTAAAAAAGAGAAGGAGAAGAGAATCAGGGTGGAGGACAGAGAAATAGAGAGAGGGAGAGAAAGAGAGAAAGAGAGAAGGGGGTAGAGAATGGAAGAGGAAGGAGAGAGAAAGAGAGAGGGAAAATGAGATAGACATGGAGAGAGAAAATTATTAAAATTTTATTCATTAAAAATGAGTTAAAAATGAAAAGAGAAAAAGAGGATGAAAGGCCAAGGAGAGAGAAAGAGAGATGGGAAAGAGATGGAGATGCATAGAGAGAGAGAAAAAATAAGATGGAGAGATGAAATTATTAATAATTTATTTATTAATAAGGGGAAGAGGAAAAGACAATGAAAGGTAAAGGAGATCAAAAGAGAGAGAGAGAGAGGGAAAGTAGATGGAGATGGAGAGAGAGAGGGAAAAGGAGATAAAAAGGAGAGGGGAAAGGAGATGATGATGGAGAGAGAAATAGAGAGAGAGAGAGAGAGAGGTTTTGGAAGTACTGAATGGGGGAGATAGAGGGAAAGAGAGAGAGGAGTAGAGGGAGATTGAAGGGGAGAGGATGGAACAAACTTATCAAATTTTTGTTAATAAAGAGAAGGAGAAAAAGAGTGTGAAAGGTAGAGGGAGAGAAAAAAATAAAATAAGTTTTGAAAAAAAGGGAGAGGGAGAGTAGAGATAAAGAGGAGAGAGAGAGAGAGAGAGAGAGAGAGAGAGAGAGAGAGAGAGAGACACACACACACATAGTGTGGTGCTAGGGAGTTATCAACCAATGGGATCCCGAAAGCTTAGGATCTCTTTCAATTTGCTTGGATGATAGGATAGGCAAGCAAGATGAGCACAACATCCACAGAGTAGCTTCTTAGATAGGCTAGGCAAGCAAGACAGGCCTAGCATGGATGCTTGCTGTAATGGGAGAGGCCATGCGGTATTGAAGGGTTGGGAGTGCATGAAAAAATATGTATGATTCCATCTAAGTCTAGTATTATATCATTGTCTTAGGATGACATTTTGGTTTTGTTACCAAGTTTGAATGAAATTTCAATGTACCAATTATCTATCTCGTCTACTAGCAACAACAGTTGAATATACCATGGTGTAAACCTTGCGAGGCATAGGTAGGAATTCAATTGGGAGATAATCAATGCATGGTTAGTAAAAGATTTGAGAAGAGAATTTTGTTTGGTTAAAATTGGAATTAGATTAGACGTTTCGATTTTCTTTCAATCCAATAATACAAAAAGTGAAAATACTCACTTGCATATGAATAGAAAGACCCACATGTCTACCATTAAATTTCAAATTATTTGTTGAAAATATATTCATTTTATTGATTTATACTTGGTTTAGGGTGGGTGACCTTATCATTTGAATGATGTATTTCCCATACTATTGCAAAGATGACCAATGATGACAACCATGATGGAGAACGAGAGACATATCTCAATCAATGTGTCTCATGTAATTTCTCTCAGTTTAAGTTTGCAATTTGTGAAAACTCTCATTTTTCCATAGGCCATTTGGGATAGTACAATGAGTTTCAATGAGAAATCATTGATCAAGCAATCTTGAACATTGAGTTAGCGATGAGAAAAGTGTGCACTAATCATGTTTTATAGTCAAACTTTAATTAAATTATTCTTCAATAATATTATTTGTCTATGAAAATCTTCATAGGGAGATGGGGTTACATCACAAGCAATTGATGTTTTGTACTCAATAAGAAGAGTTCGTGGGTGTACCATATAAGGAGCACCCAAGTGGATAAACTCTTTAGAAGGTAGTTTCTATCGTGCATCCTTCATTGGAGAACATATTGGAGAGTAATGGGACCTCCCTCAAATATTGGAGCCTCAGATGGAAGTGATGATTGAGGTATTATTATCCATGGATACTAAGTTATAAAATCCATTGAAAGAGGAGGTATTTATATCATTAAATGATGGATATCATGTATCTCAATTCAAGATAAGAAAATAATGAACAGAGAAATGAAAGTGTGACGGAGTTGTTCAAATACATAGTACTCTCATTTTCTTATTGTTTTAAAAAAATATTCTAATTTTCTCAACGTTTTTTGCGATTTTTTAGAATATTGAAATATCACATATTTCCATCTAAAAACAAGATGCCAGAGTGTTGTGAAAGCTCAGCATGGATTACAACAATATATATATCCATGTCTCAATGATTGTATGCTCTTTCAAGGAGAATATGAATCCATGGCTACATGCCCAAAGTGTGGTACTTATAGATATCTAGAAGATTCATAGGATCAAAAGGTTTCCCAAAAGGTACTCAAATACTTTTCAATCATACCGCGTGTTTGTCACATATTTTAGATGTCAAGCATGGCAAGCTTAAAAACATGGCATGTGCAAAATCAATACATTGATAGTGTCCATCCTATACCAACAAACTATAGTTATGGCATCACATTGATTCAACCTTTTTTGCCTTTGCACGAGAGGCAAGGAATCTTTAGTTTTGTCTTGCTATGCATAGCATGAATCCATTCGGAGTGAACTTGATCTCTTATAATGTGTGACTTGTAGTCGTTATTAACTACAATATTTCACCCTAGCTTTCTACCAAGAGAAGAAACCTGATCCTCAGCTTTCTTATTCATGGACACTATAAAATCAAGAATATGAATGTATATCTCTATCCATTAGTTTACAAGCTTAGGATGTTTTGGGAGGAGGGAATTATCTTGAAAGACATGATCAAACATTCTAGAAGGTGATCCACTAATATAAGGGTCATTCTTATGTGGATCATGCCTGACTTTTTGAGTTTCAAGGAGTATTTAAGTAAGTGATTTTTCATTCTCATTATTTTCTCCACATCATAGGAAAGAGAGACATACTAGGGGCAAGGATGGACTTGAAAGTGATAGGAAAGATGGATGCATATTGGCCACAAAGAAGCTCTGATGGTCATATACAACAACCTTTGTGCTCCTTGGGTTCTATCCACTAAAGAGAAGCACGTGGTGAAGTAATTCATCAAGTCTATTCACACATCAATGGGTATGATATACTCGTGTGGGTATGCAAGACATATGGTCAGCCATGTAGTGTTGCTTCCCTTTGCATACAACCAAAGAGAAGTCGAATTCTAATAGCAGAAGCAACCATCAAGCAATGCGCCCCATAGCACAAGGTTTATTAATGAGATAAAGCAAGGCTTTGTGGTAAAAAAAAAGGTAAAAGGAGTAGCCAAAAGATAGTGGTGAATTTTCTTTACATCAAACACCATGGCTAACCCCTCTATCTCTTCGTCGTAGAGTAGTTTGTCTTTGTATCCATGAGTTGCCTACTAGCAAAGCTCAATGGATAGTCCAGATTGTGTTCACCAGGCTAGCATAATACAACTCTCCCATAGGAAACTTTGAGGTGCCGATGTGAATGTAGAAGGTTATGATCCAGTCTGGGGCTCTTACGATTGGTGTAGTGGTTAGACCCTTCTTCAATTCTTCATATTTGCATTGGCATTCCTAAGTCCATTTGAATAATATCACCAATTTGTATAGAGATCTAGCAAGCAATGCATAGTTCAACAAAAATCGCCGATAGTATCCCGTATGGCCTAGGAAGCACTAAACTCCCTTGTAATCGGTTGGTGGTGGCAGATCGACAATAACCCTAACTTTTAAGAAGTCGGTGGCAATGTCATTCTTGGACACCACATGCCCTAGGATACATCCATGTTTCACCTAGAATTGGCACTTCAAGCGGTTCAATCAGAGATGATATAATCTGCACCGTTCAAAGACTGGAGTTTAGCTAGGTTTTCCTTCCAACTTGAGTGGACACATGTGGGAGCTTTCACTCAACCGCCAAGACCCACGGACCGCTTATTGTTTCAAGCATTCCAAGCCGAGCACTAATGGCTACCTCTCACATAACCGATGCGCCATCCATATCTACGGGTGTAGTGAGCTTACCTCAGTGCCGTTCGAGTTACCTCCTCTCCCACACACTCCGGTAGCTCCACGATCCAAGTGCAAGCTTCAAGCAAGCTCCATCCTCAACTCCAAGCTCCAAGCTCCATTTCCGCGAGCAAGACAAGAGAAGAGAAGAGAAGAGAAGAAGAGAGGAGAAGATGGAGAGCTTCTCCTCCTTGGTCCCTCACCCTCACACACTCACTCCCTCACACTCCCTCTCTCAAGCACAAGCTCAAGCAAGCAAGAAGAAGAGGAGGAAGAAGAAGAAAAGAGCTACTTTTGGCCACACATAAGAATGAGCTTCTCATTCACTTTTCAACTTTATATACAAAACCCGAAATCCCTTTTGGGTGGTCATCCCCTTTTCCCCTTTTTTATAGTGGAGTGACCGAGCCCCTCATGGTCAAAATACCCTTTTCCCCTTTTCCCCAAATCCATCGGTTACCTGCATAATACCCTTGAGCCAGTAGCAACGCTTTGGGTATCTATCGCAGCGTTGTATTGACTCTCCGTCGATGCCTTCATCTATAAGGCTTGGGCTTCTTTTGGGGTCTTCTACGATATTTGTAAATCCAAAGCCCGTCCTTGGCATTGTCTCTTGACCTTCTTATTTCCAGCATGGCCTCACTCACTGGTTCTCATTGTTCGACCTGTGCTTGTATTAACTCTTCCAAAAAGTCCTCGCTCTCGTCAGCAGGCTTGACTGTTATGTCAGCACCTTGCTTGCCTTTCCCTCGAGGTTCGATGATGTTACCCTTGCTAAAGGTCGTGACTATCCTCACACCCGCTAGTGTCAGGTGTATCCTCTGTGCTACATAGTCGGCCTCACACTTGGTCGCCCTTTTGAAGGTTCTTCCTAGGAGGGTTTCTTTCCAGCAGCTAGCACTATTTGGAGGAACATGAAATAGAAGAGGCAAGCTTTCCATTTCAATTGTCGCAAGGATTTTGCACTTCTCTATGAGTGCTTGTGGATGTGCCCCATAAGGGCTAAGAGTTGCATTTGTTGGTTTGAGCTCTGGTTGACCTAGTAGATTCCATGCTTCGTAAGTCAAGATATTGAAATCTGCTCCTTCATCAATGAGAGCATCAATACTATGCTCTCTTTTTGCGGTGAGTTTGACCCTAAGATAAGCAGGTGGTACTACGTCTTCATCTTCCGAGTCCTGGCTTGTAAATTTAAGCCTTCTGACAGATGCCCTTGAGTTCTCAACTGAACAACCAGATGTGGATTCTCTACTGATGTCTTGGATTGTCAATGCAGTGCTATTCAAGGTACATCTCTCATCAAGAGTGTCATGTCTAGTCATCTTGGCATTTGTAGCTTGTTGATGTTGCATTTTGCTCTGACTAGACATGGTATGAACACAATGTCTTTGTGTTCTCATGGTGTGGCCTTTTTGCCCTTGATGGCTAGATTGGCCCATTGATGTTCTAGGGTCTCTGTTTCTCTCTGTTCGGGTATGGGCTTTTGGCTGCTCTTCTGCAAGTGAGAATCCATGCTCGTGTAGAGCCATTACTTCACTAGGGTCCAATTTGGAGGGCCTGTCACGGCGCACGTTTTTCCTTTAACCTACTTGGGGGAGGTGCGGAGCAGGTAGAGCCCCCTCTACGAGGGTCCAGGGGGCAGTCCCCCCCGGCCCGCAAGGTCGTTACGGTAAAAGCCATGCCCAATTTGGAGGAATGTTTATAGCCAAATTTTGAACCACATTCTCTAAATTTTAGCCCAGTGATGGGTCTGTGATGTGCCTTTAGCTCTACGTAGCCTTTGGGGTCAATCTCAGGGTTTAGATGTGTCAAAATTTGTGTTCTAGATACCTGTCTGATTTTGACAGTTTTCTGTTCGATTGTCAGATGTCCGATTTTAAGGGGACGTCCAATTTTGGGTGGTTCGATCAACCCAGTGGTCTGATTTTGGTCACGTCCGATTTTGGGAGTCAGATTGAAAAAGTGGTCCGATTTTCAAAGTGGTCCGATTCTGGGAATCGGATCGGATAGGGTGGTCCAATTGCCTCGATCGGACGAACATCCGATCCGGACAGAATGGTCCGAGTGGTCCGAGTCCAAGTGGTCCGATTTCCAAAATCGGACAGGTTGGTCCGAGTGGTCCGATCGGACAAACGTCCGATTCTGCGTGGTCCAATTATGGACTGGTCCGATTCTGGGACTCGGACGGCCTGGTCCGACTACGCGGCTGACAGCCCGCGATTTGCACGCGATGCCTCTAGACTGACGTCTACTACACCGAATCGGCCAGCGCCTTCCAGATAGGTACAAAACACTACCAGGAACTGCCACACATGCCTAGAATCACTAAGGTGCTCGAATCAAATGGCACTCCAAGGATCTGTGCCGCTATTTCCCTGTTTTAGCCTGTTATACAGCAACAGAAAACCCTACTGTTTGCTTCTTTTTCTTTGTTTTTTCCTATCCTAAATGCATCCAAATCACAAAGTAAATACCTACACTACTCCATCTCACAACATAAATCTCAAAAAATCAAAAAACCTACTTGCCAAGGAGATTGAATACCATCTTCAACCCCCTCACTTTCTATCTATCTCAAGCACCGGTTTGGGAAAAACCCTACTCCAATGCTCAATTCGAAGCGTGCAAGCGCTCAAGGCTTGAATCCGTTGGTCTCGGCAATGGAACCAAAATGTGGGAGCTTTCACTCAACTGCCAAGACCCACGGACCGCTTATTGTTTCAAGCGTTCCAAGCCGAGCACTAATGGCTACCTCTCACATAACTGACGCGCCATCCATATCTACGGGTGTAGTGAGCTTACCTCAGTGCCGTTCGAGTTACCTCCTCTCCCACACACTCTGGTAGCTCCACGATCCAAGTGCAAGCTTCAAGCAAGCTCCATCCTCAAGCTCCAAGCTCCAAGCTCCATTGCCGCAAGCAAGACAAGAGAAGACAAGAGAAGAGAAGAAGAGAGGAGAAGATGGAGAGCTTCTCCTCCTTGGTCCCTCACCCTCACACACTCACTCCCTCACACTCTCACACTCCCTCTCTCAAGCACAAGCTCAAGCAAGCAAGAAGAAGAGGAAGAAGAAGAAGAAGAGAGCTACTTTTGGCTACACACAAGAATGAGCTTCTCATTCACTTTTCAACTTTATATACAAAACCCTAAATCCCTTTTGGGCGGTCATCCCCTTTTCCCCTTTTTTACATAGCCGGCCGTAGGCCATTTTTCCCATTGTCCTTCTATCTTCCTAGCTTTCTTTCCACCACCCGTCTACATTTACAAATTGCACGGGTGAGAGCCCGGCGCTCCTTAAATTACACCATGATGCGCTTGCGCTCTTTTACAAAAGTTTTGACTTGCGCTTTTCCTTGTGTGCCTTTCTTCCTTATTTAGGACTCTTCTCCTTGTGCGTCTTTGTCTTTCGTTTCTCTTTTCCTTGGCCTTTGTCTTTGTCTTTTGCTTTAGCTTTTCCGGATTTTCCACCTTCGTTCGTTTGAGGGTTAACAACACATAGGTCGACAACAAACACTTTTAACTCTCACCTAAGCATGTCCTTGAATATAGCACACATGAGCTATTGAAACGCTTTATTACAATCATGATGGGCGAAACGAAGTCCATGTGCTCAATTTCATAAATGAATCCTGTTCTCTATAGGTTATGGATTTCCTCTTAGACAGTATGAGCTACCCCTTCTAGCTCATCGAGAGACCAAGTGAATATGTCTATATACTCTCATAGTAGAGCAATGCGACTTGCTTCTTCTTTCTCACTCAAGTTGTCAGCTTTGAATGCAGGTCGGAACACAGGTGGGCCATTTCCCCTTTCTTAACCAAATTGACCTACTTCACTTTGGTACGTCCTTCTATCGGCTCACTTGCTTGCCCTTGCCGCTTGGCTCCTAGCAAGATCACTACCCTATCACCTTTCTTAAATTTAGTGAATCGTTTTGATAGGTCTTGCGGTTTTCTCTACTCCTCAGCTTGTGGTTCCCTAGGCTATCTCCTTTGCTCCTTCAACCTTCAGCGCCTTAGGTGGACTGGTAGGTCTCCCCTGGTGCATTTGGTCTTAGGTGGTTGGGGTATTTTTGGGAGCTTACTTTCAAATCAGAATTGAACTCTTTGTCTTCGTTAGAAGAGGAAGTCTCTCCTGGTGGTCATAGCTTAAGTGGCGATTCCATTCTAAACAATGGTACGGTACTTGGTTAAGTGAGGCCTACTTGTTTGTAATAATCAATCGCTCATATGTGCTCCATCCATGTGCGATTGAAATCCATACGCATGACTCCTTTCTTGATTCTAAAGACATACTTCTTCTACAATTTGAAGTCTACCTGTATTTGTTCAATCACGTGTCCCTAATTGGCGTACTCTATCGTATCGATCTCTCCTTTACTCTCATCATTAAAGGAATAACAGTCATCACACTCATTGACCGAATCCTCCTCATCCAAGTGCTCGCCATCCCCTAGGTCTTGATACTATGTTTCCTTCTCCTTGGTGACTAAGACCCAATTTTACATCAAGTTTAGATCGTGCATCTTGGTCCATCGCTACTTGGGTTCATCCAAGAGATCCTTGAGTAGTTTAAGATTTCAGCTTGGCAGTTATCAGTTAATATGTATGTCAGGTGCTTTGAGATCTCGTGGAGCTTTCGTTTGTTGTTTAGGACATGGAATGTGATGGGGGTGGGTCATCTATGAGAGCTTCTAGCCATCATACAGACTAATACTAAGGGTTTGTTCTTGGGCTCATCGACTGCCTTGGCAGCTTTTTTGTACTCCTCATTGTCCAAGAATGGCAGATCGATTGTGGCTAACACATGTGTCCAATCTCGCTCATCCTCAAGGAAAGGGATATACTTGCTCAGCGACTCGTAAAATTTTCTAATCTGAGTATCACCCTTCAGCATAGCAGTTGAGATGGTGTCTAGGTCGACTGGTGTAGTCTTCCAAGTATGCATCTCCACTCTCACCGCTTCCGTTCGATTTCCTAGGAATATCATATTGTTTCCCCAGACTTCTATGACTCGTGCATTGTGCATCCAGGGTTAGCCTAATAGGTTATCATAGTCCACTCCTTTCATAACTAAAGTCTACAAAGAATTGGAGTCCTGCGATCTTCAATGGTTAATTTTTCAGCACTCTGAATGGCTTTACTTTCATTCCATTAGTCAATCTTACATTGAGCCTAGCATTCTCAACAAGTGGGTCATCCCAGGCCTCAAACACTGTTTGGCTAAGCACACTAACTCCTGCCCCCATGTCTACAATCCCTTTCCTCACAGCAGTATCACCTAGAGCTAGGATCGGTCGGCAAGATTGCATGCATCTTTATGCCTTAGAGAAATCATTAACATGCAAGGACTTGGGCATTGAGTGTGGCGCCAGGCTCTGTATTTGCATTACTACATCGTGGTCTTGCAAGTCAACTCCTATTTGCTCTAGCAATCCTTCTATCCACAGCTTTAACTCTTGCCATAGCGTCGGATGTTGCCTAAGCAAGTCTCCTAACCTCAAAGTTATAGGGGTGGCCACTAGCATTGTCAGAAAATTGTTGGGTACTTGCTTCTCTTCCTTGGCCAATGGCCTTGACTAGTTTGCTAGCCCATGGCATTCAAGCTCTATCTAGGCAGCAGTACTTGAGGTGCTGATGCATCTTTTGGTCGGATGGGAGATATTGGCATGCTTATGCTGAAGAGGTCATCAATCTCACCCTCAAAGATGGGCTCAACATCCTTTAGGCGTTCTTGGACTTCTCTCACCCGTCCTTGACCTTTTCTATGGCTTTGAGTTGGCACCTGCGATTGGGATACTCCCCTCCCTTAGCACTCCCTTTCTTAGTAGTCTTTGGAGTGGATGTCTTTGTCTCTATGTCCGTGACTTTCTTTCCACCAGGTTGTATCATTGCGCTCTGAATTTTAACTGTGACCTTTGCGTCAGTTTTCTTCTTCCTTTGCCTTTATGGCTCTTCTTCCCTATCGAGGCTATGTCTAGGTTACTAGGCCTTGGCAATGATATGCCAGCCTACTTCGTCTATGTTCAAGTAATAACATGCAACTGGATGGGTGTGGCCTCTCCATCAAGTGTCTTGACTCCGAACACTCGCAATGATACTGAAGGTACGATTGCCGAGCTAGAGGGTCATGTCTACCTAGGGAAACCAGCAAAGAGATGAGTGATTCCACACTTTGCACATTTGACGTGAGCCTTATCTCGGTCCCGAGGACGTTAGTAATAAAGATATGTAAGTATCACATGGGTTCAATATAATAGATTTTTTAAATACCATTTCTACACATTTTTTACATACAGAAGGGTCCCATATAAAAGGGTTACTTACAGATTGAATGGAAAAGGGTTATGTTTTATTATGGAAAAATTCATAGATAATGATATTTATAAATAGGCCTTAAGAACGCATGTGATATAGAGGGTATTTATATAGTAAAATACCTACTATCTCAATTGGCTCACACCATCTCAAGGTAGCTCAACGATATGTGTCCCGAGTGACCATAAGTACACGAAATCAACTCTTGGGTCAGTCCTCCTAAGTCTCTATCTCTTCCTCTTCCTCTTCCTAACGCCATCACTAGCACTGGTCGATGGTCCATGAGAACTGGATTTCCCTCTTCATCATATGAGACATAAGGGTTCACATAAGGCTCCTCATCATTTGGCTCCTCCATGTAGCGGACTGGAGCATCACTCGATGGATGGGTTATGAAAGGTCTAGTCGGCCTAGGTATGCCTATGGGATTGATCTCCATCCTAGGAATGGCTAGGTTGACGCTTTTTGGTGTTGGAAGAGCCAATTGGGCTCCTCTCTCTAAAAAATTTGGAGGCCTATTCCCTAGGTATAACTTGTTATAAGGCTATGAGTATGGAAGTCTCCTTGGTATATTTGCAATACATGGCATTCATGACTCAACCTACGCAATTGGTGCAGGGTCAAGACCTAGGATCTTGACACTCAATCGTAAGGTGGTTTCCACCACAATACACACATTAGACATGTGGGCATGTAGGTCTTCTCATCAACTCTTGTAGTCTGGCTAGCTCCATTTTCATCTCCACTAGCTCTTGACTTTGGTCAATGCTTTCTCCCTTATCTTGAGTGCTTGGAATTGATTGTTTGCTAGATGTCATTGCCCTTTTTGAGGTTCTAAATTTGGCCTCCTCTCAATTTGAGCTTCTAGAGCTCCTCTCCTTGAGCTAGTTGTCCACTTGTATGGCCTCTTGAAGTCCCTAGTTAGTGCATCTCTCTCTACAAGCTCGAGTTGCCTACCAAGGCCTTGTAGAGTTCCTTGCTACAAATTCCATTGATGAAGAGTGTGGATACTACTCTCTCAGTGAGTCGTTCATTGGTTGGGATTCTCTTATAGAGACTCTACACGTGGGTAACATAGTCCCTGATGTCTTCTTTGTCCTTCTGCTTAACGTTCATCATTGCACTATGAGATTATCGAAGTACCCAACCTCAGAGAATCTCTTAATAAAGAGAATCTTGAGGTTGTTGAAGTTCTCGTGCTCCGCAGCGTCTAGACTTATATACCACATCCTACCCTTATCGCCCAAGCATAGGCCAAAAGCTTGCAAGCACTGAGCGAGATCGATGAGGCCCTTGGCCTCACAAACCTGCTCAAATTGCTCCACAAAGCTATAAGGGTCATTGTCCAGCTAATATTTATCTAACTGTTTTGCAACTACATGGATTTTTTATCGGCTCTTGGATCCCTGGGTAACTCCTAATCGAGCAAGCAATGAGGTCGTTTTTAGTGCTTCTACACTTTGTTCTGCCAACGTATTGTCTATGAGCTAGTTCGTGATGAGAAGCTCGTTAGGTCTGCCTCTAGCTAGCTCTCTCTCTCTCTCTCTCTCTCTCTCTCTCTCTCTCTCTCTCTCTCTCCCCTTGTGTTTGGTCTTGTTCAGTCCCTATTTGCTAGGGCTAACACTCGCTGGGACTTCCTACATCCCTATGTTGTCTTGGTGAAATTTCCTAGCTTGCTACTCCTAGTTGTACGCCTCTATGCTTTGCAAGGCTTTCCTCTACACTATTTTCTTCTCCTCTTTGAGGTTTCCTATGATGTCCTCTAATGGCGTACCATGGTGGTCCATCCTGGTGTGTGCATCATATTTATTCACCATCTGCTAGATCTCGGCTAGGAAATCTCCTTCATTTCTAGAGTTCATGCTGGTTTCTGCCATATCTATGGTCTCATGCTCCCCAAATTGTCGATGAAGTTAATTAAGTCCAGTGCACTGTTGGGCCTCCAATGGTGTCGATCCTTCTATGTGTCTAGCTTTGCATATCGGGTCTCTTTCCTAGTCCTACAAATTGGAAATTCTCGATCACCCATCTAGGTCTAAGGGTCATCTCCTATTGGTGGGTTCGTTCTACTCGTTATTAAGTCTGAGTGGATTCCTTCTTATTTATAGACAACTCTCAATTTACATTCATTTAGTGTGCGCATAGTGCTCTTTCCGTGCGTGCTGCAAAATCAGGCTTTCAGTTTTTTTAAGTGCACTTCAAGTGTCAAACAATGTGGGGTGCAATGCAAAATGGTAAATGCAACTTTCACACTCCTCTCTATGTTCTCGGTTGACTATAGCTTTAGGCTCAATTGCTAGCCGCTCTCCCTAGTTTTTAGGGTCTGTGCTCTATCTTTCGATTCATTCAAGGTCTGTTGGGGTTCTATAGGTCAGTTTATGGCTCTAAGAAGAGGCTAAAAGCTAACGTGACTGTAACTGGTCATTTGTAGCCACCCAGTTGCAATTTCTAAGGTCAAATGCGCCTATAAGGCTTTCGAAGGTTTCCCCCATTACGAAAGGTACTCTGCTTTGCCTAGGATGCTCTAGATTTATCAATTTTTCTACTATCAAACTTTTTGTTCAACTTTGTAGTATCCAATTCTTTGAATCAAACGTCGGAGTGTAGGTGGTCCGATTTTGCAGCATCTAAGTTGAGTGAGTAGTCAGATTTTGTAGCGTCTGATTTGTGTGACTCAAATTGTCTAGATTTTTTATTTAGATTGAGTGCTCCAATTTTGCAACGTTTGATTCAGATCAAGTGGTCCGATTTTGCAGCATCTAATTTGCGTGAGTCTGATTGTCCGAGTATCCAATTGTCTGATTCGGATGGGTTGAGTGGCGCTCGAATAGTCCAATTTCCAAAATCGAAACGGCATCCGATTATCCAGAATTTGATAGTTCAATTCTAATTCTGGGAATTGGACTCTGTCTCACTAGCATCTAATTCTGATGGCCATGGTTCCAGTCAAGGCCCAAATCAAAACAATGCCAATGATTTACAACATGCAAGCCCAGAAGAATCTCCAGAATGCAAGTATGGGTCAAGAGTAAGGTTTTAATATACCTAGTATGGGTCTAGAATGCAAGTATGGGTCAAGAATAAAGTTTTTATATACCTAGTATGCACAGAAAACACCTGTGGAAGACGATTGATCCACCGGGGCTTTAGGTCTCTCTCTCTCTCTCAAGCTTTCTCTCTTTCTTTGCTATAGGTAAAAGTGGGCTTCACCCTTGCTCTATGGGGTCTTAAACCCTTGTTCCAATTAACCTTTACCTATCTAATCTCTCCCCTTGTGACATCAACACATTCAAGCACTTTTTTTCTTAAATTTTCCCTATTTGTGCCCTGTTTAGGCCTATTTTACAACAACAATCCTAAAGCGAGTCACTTCGATTTCTTGATCCTGTCCTACTAAATCTAACAAAAATCAAAACCCAAATATTGAAATGATTTATCCTACTTGTCTACTCATCAAAAACCCAAAATACTTACATGTTTTGAATATTAAAATCCCAAATCTCCTACCTATATCAAGCACCGGTTCAAGGATGAAACCCTACTTCGACTCTCGATTTGAAGCATGCAAGTGCTCAAGCTTGAATCTGTTGGTCCCAGCAATGGGACCAAAATGAAGTGGGAGCTCACGCTCATCCGCCAAGACCCACAAACCACTTATTGCTTCAAGTGTTTCAAGCAATCACAAATGTCTATCTCTCACCTCGCCAACTTGCTTTCCATTCTATGGGGGTGTAGTGAGCTTGCCTTGATGCCCAAATGAGTAGCCTCCTCCCTCAAGCAAACTGGAAGCTCCACGATTTGAGATGCAAGCTCAAGCATCCTCCTTTGAGCTCCATCCTCTATAGTCGCATGCAAGAGAAGAGAAGAGAATAGAATAGAAGAGAAAGAGAGGAGATGATGGAGATCTTCTCTACCACGGTCCCTCACCCTCACACTCTCACACTCCCTCTCTCAAGCACACAACACAAGCAAGCAATAAGGAGAGAAGAAGAGAAGAAGAAGAGACCACTTTAGCCACACACCAAGGAATGAGCTTCTCATTCACTTTTTGAGTTTATATACAAGCCCTAAATCCCTTCGGCACCCATCCCTTTTCTTACCTAACGGAGCTTCTTGTCAAGGTTCTCTTTCCCTATTCCCTTCTAGCTACCTTGCCCCTTTACCTATGCTCATTTATGTTTTACAATTCGCACAAGAGGGAGCCTGGCGCTATTTTACAAAATTTTAATGGCGCCTTTGCCTTTTACTTGACCTTTGTGGTGAGCCTCTTGTGCTTTTGGCATTTCCTCTTTTATTCCTTTGCTTGGCTACCTTTTTTGCATATTCCATATTTTTGAATTTTCTTTTCCCATCTTGCATTGAGATTAAAAAATATAAATTTCAAAAGAGGTCCTAGTCATAAGAATGCTTATCTAGATAATGCTTGGCCATTCTTTTGATAAGCTAGTGTGTACAATGCTAAAACCATCAATAGATGATTCCACTCAAGTTGAATCTCATATAGTGGTCAATGATTTTACAAAGCTAGTGTTAATGCTAAAACGAGCAATAGATCATTCCACTCAATAAGCTAGTGTGTATAATGCTAAAACCATCAATAGATATTTCCACTCAAGTTGAATTTCATATGGTGGTCAATGATTTTACAAAGCTAGTGTATATAATGCTAAAACTATCAATAGGTCATTCCACTCAGGTTGCACTACAAGGGAACGGGGCAATAGCGATGGCCATTTGCGACGCAAAAAAGCGGTGTCACTAAAGGCATCGCTATATGCGTCGTTATTTGCATCGCTAATTCTATTAGTGATGCATATAACGACGCACATAGCGATGCTAATAGCGACGCTAATAGCGACGCCGATCTGGGGAAAAAGTTTCGAAAACCCGAGCGTAACATTTGCTGAGAAAACATTTGCAAGAAAGAATGAAAGAGAGAGTAAGAGAGTTTAAAGCTTTGAGAGGAAGAGAGAGAGGAAGAGGGAGAGAGAGAGAGAGAGAGAGGGAGCTCATCACCATTGTCACCGCTGTCGTACTGTTGCGCATCCGAGGTGTGGAATCCACCAAAAAGTTTGTGTGTGTGACATTTGTTACTTTGTGCATACTTAGTCGTCGTGTTTGCATTTTGTTTTGCATGGGCTGGAGATCAAACCTCACTGTTTAGTAGATGATTTGATGTTCACCCAAAAGCACACCTATAGACCCATGGAGGTGGGTAGCATAATGATGAACAGGAGACAACACATCAACATGATTGATTTCAAATGAAAGCCATTGTGACAATAAGGTTTGTAAAAGATGCCAAGGAGCATATGGATGTCCAAGGCTCCAAAGGTGATTGAAAGGCTAATTAATGATGGTAAATGTCTAGAAGTTCTTTCGTTTGCTTGTACCTTCAAAACATTTTGAGTGATGTCATCCTATAAACCTTCTTAAGGCACATCTAAATGAAGCTAGGGAGGCAGCAACTGCTATCATAAACAAGGGTGAGAAGGGTGCACAGAATGAAGCAGGAATCTGAGTTATTGCCTAATACTGCTGACGTCAATCGAGTTTTAAAAAATGATTATACAGATGGTACTATCTTGTCACAGATGCAGGAGCATGGTCAGATACAAGAGTGGCAAGTTGTAAGAGAAACTCCACCTGGTTCAGCCTTTGAAGGGACAGATAATGCTGCTCTTGTAGGTCCCATACTGGATCCAATTCATGACGATGGGTCAAAGGACACTAAGGTTGTCAATCAGCTTGGTAATGTGAAGGAACCTCAATCTTTTGGAGAACCTTTTTCATGTAATGATGCTGACAGTTTTGAGCAGGATACTGACCAACAAAGCTACTCAAGCCAATGAAGGAAAGCCACTTCCACTTTATCAGAAGGCATTATGTGGGTTGACAACTGGAGCGATTGGTGCTTGCTTTGGTAATCCTGCAGATCTTGCATTGATCCGAATGCAAGCTGACAATACATTACCCCTTGCACAACGCAGAAATTACACCAATGTGTTCCATGCTCTCTACAGAATTTTTGTAGATGAGGGTGTCCTTGCCTTGTGGAAAGGAGCTAGACCCATTGTTGTTCGTGCCATGGCTCTCAACATGGGGTTATTAAGGTAGGCCACATACACCACTGCACGTCTTGGGTCATTCAGAGGGAAGGAGAAAATTAGCCGGCTATTTGAAAAAGTATTTCTCTTTAAGGACAAAATTAGCAGACCAGAAAAAACTCCGCCGAGAAGAAAAGCTCTACAAAATTCAAGGGACTAGAGGTGATTGAGGCTGCTGTTGCAGTAGCTATAGAGCCAGATTTAGAAGATTTTAAGGCAATTTCAATATCCATTGACATGAAGCAAATTGACGAGGCAAATGATTTGAATGAGAATTCAGTGGGCTTGGAGGCAGAGCGAATTATAAGGAAGTCTACAAGGACTGATGTTGTCATTAGACAGGCTAAAAGGGATGCTTTACGAGTTGGGATGCAAACTGCAATTAAGCCTATAAAAAAGAAGCAAGAAGGAGAGAGGCATATAACACAAGAATACATGCTTCTAGAAGCTGCTCAAACTGGTTAACAAAGTTGATTGATGAGGCAGCCGAAGCAGATGAATAGTTTCGGGGTCAAGATGCATTTAAAGAGAATGCTGGGGATGCTGAATATAAGGCAGAGGAAGAAGTTGTTGATGAATTTGACAGTGATTTTTATGAGGATGAAACTAATGTGGAAGCGTACACCCACAATCATAAAACAGAGCCGTCCAGAACTTGTTGCTGTGTGGGAAATTGGATAATGCATGTGGAAATATGACCATGTTGGTATTCATAATGCTCTTCAAAGCTACAACTGGAGTCCAGTTGTTCAGAGATGATTGCTGCATTTTCAGTTTTTTTTTCTTGCTGAGGATTATTCACTAAAGATCTTGAAATTGCTATCCACAGCATATTCATTCATAAGTGTTAGTGATGCTACAAACTTTTTGGGCATAACAGAGGGAGATGCCATCACACGCACTACCCAGGAGGGATGGATTTTGGATCCTGCTAATGTTGCATGAGCTCTGTTTTGAGCTCTTTTGGAGTGTAAGAGCTTGAGTTGCTTTTTCAGAAAGTTCAGAATGTTGCTGTTGCACAGTTAACCTTTGATGCAACCATTCTTGGCTGGTTGCCAAGCTTGCTGAAGAATAAAGACCTTTTTGTGGAGAAGACACAGAAGGCCCTCAATCTCAAGAATTAAAATTATGGCATAGTATCAATGTCAGAGCTGTTGTTGTCATCAATCTTGGAAATACAACAAGAAAATCAGATAGTGTGTTCACAGGTCATTGGAGTCATAACAGTTCTGCAACCTGTAATTCTATTACAGAGATCAAAAGCTTGCCTTAAGCTTTGGCTATTGATCTGTTTCATGCAATACAAGGTTCAATTGTACAGCTTAATCTAGGAACTTTAGAGAGTGGAGAACGTGTTGTGGAAATTGCTACTGCAAACTGATTTGGCTTTCTATTTGTCTTCAGTTATTGGCAGAAATAAAAATAGAGACTTGACATCATTTTCTCTTCTTGCTTATTCGCTTGATTGATCTTCTATCTTGGAATTTCTCAAGGACCTCTGTGGTCGCGACTTTGCTTTTGAAAACCTTCAACACCGCCATCGCCGCTATACATGAAGAAGAAAGAGAAGTGTGCAACAGAGAAGGGAGGGAAGGTGCAAAGAGAAGGTACAAAGGATTTCATCTTCAGGCCTTTGAGGTAGGTACATTTCCTCTTCTTGCTTTATTTTTGTGTTCTCTTGTTTTCTTTTTTTGTTTTTCTTTGCAAATAGATACATGGAAAGAAAGGGAGGGAGAAGAATGAATGGAGAGGAAGAGAGAAAAAGGGAGAGAAAGGAAACAAAGAGGAAGAGGAAGAGAGAAATGAGAGATGAAGGGAGGGAGAGAGGATGAGTGAGAGAAACAACGAGAGAGAGAGAGGGGGGAGAAACAAAGAGAGAGGAAACAAAGAAAGGGAAATAGAGAGATAAAGAGAAGGGGAGAGAAATAGAGAGAGGGAGAGGGAAGGAAGAGAGGAGGAGTAGGTAGAAAAGAAGGGTGAGGTAAAGAGAGGAAGGAGAGTCAAAAGAAGAGAGAGAGAGGAAGAAAGAGAGATAGAGAGAAAAAATAGAGAGCGAGAGAGAGGGAGAGAGAAATAGGAAAACAATGAGAGAATGAGAGAGAAGGTTAATAAAGAAAAGTAAAGGGAGAGGGGGGAGAGAGAGATAAAGAGAGGTGGGGTGACATTTCTTTCAATATCTTTGTTTCTTAAGCTTTTTATTTTTTAACTTTGATTATCTTTGCAATGAGATGAGTTGAGTGAGAGTGGGGAGGGAAGGAGGGAGAGAAATAGAGAGAAGAAGGGAGGGGAAGGAAGAGAGAGATGGAGAGAAATAAAAAATAGGAGAGAGAGGGGCTTCATAAAAAAGTGTCAAAACCCAAGCATGGCATTTTACAAGTTTGTAAACAAGTGAGAGAGAGAGAGAGAGAGAGAGGCCGCCGTCACTGCCGCCATCATCCATGAAGAGGGAGGAGACAAGTGTAAAGGAGAAGGAAGAAACTCCAGAAGGAGAAAAAAAATGAGAGAAGTACGAAGGGATTCTTCTTCAAGCTTTGAGGTAAGTCCATTATCTCTTCTCTCTTTGTTTTTCTCTTTTCTTTACTTCTCTCTTTCTTTTTGTTGATAAAGAGTGTATAGAGAGAAGAAGTGAGAGAGATCAATGTGCGCAAGGGATATTGAGAGAGAGAGAGAGAGAGAGAGAGAGAGAGAGAGAGAGAGAGAGAGAGAGAGAGAGGTCGCTGCCACTGCCAATCCACCACAAAAAGAGAGGGGACAACTGCAAAGAAGAAGGAGGGAACCCGTGAAGGAGAAGAAGAAGAAGGAGAGAAGAGCGAAAGGATTCTTCTTCAAGCTTTGAGGTAAGTGTATTATCTCTTCTCTCTTTGCTTTTCTCTTTTCTTTACTTCTCTCTTTCTTTTTGTTGATGAAGAGTGTATAGAGAGAAGAAGTGAGTGAGATCAATGTGTGCAAGGGAGATTGAGAGAGAGAGAGAGAGAGAGAGGTTGCTGCCACCGCCAATCCACCACAAAAATAGAGGGGACAACTCCAAAGAAGAATGAGAAAACCCATGAAGGAGAAGAAAAAGAAGGAGAGAAGCGCGAAAGGATTCTTCTTCAAGCTTTGAGGTAAATGTGTTATCTCTTCTCTCTTTGTTTTTCTCTTTTCTTTACTTCTCTTTTTCTTTTTGTTGATGAAGATATGTATAGAGAGAAGAAGGGAGACAGATCAACACAAGGGAGATTGAGAGAGAGGGAGAGAGAGAGGAGCAGCTACCATTGCCACCGCATCCACTAAAAGAGAGATGACAACTACAAAGGAGAAGGAGGGAACCCCCAACTAGTGTCTCTTCTCCATCTTGCCCTCCTCGAGCTTGCATGGCAAGAACCAAGCAAGCATAAGGATGTTGTTCAGGAAGTCATGCAAGACTTGGAGCTAAAAGGGATGGAAAGATTTTGGGCACGAGTGGGAGACAACCCACCAGTAGGAAGGTAGACTGCAGCAGCTATGACAATAGAAAGAAGATCCTACATGATGTACTACATGTACCTTCTATTACCAAGAATCTATTGTTGATTGGACATGTGGCAGAACAAAATTTGCAAGAATCTAGTGTCGATTGGATAGATGATTTCAACTGATACACATGGCTGTACATTTGGAAGTACAAGGATGAGGTACTTGATATCTTTAAGGAAATGGGTTTATAAAGGGAAATGTAAAAAAATTCAGATGGTTCATTGGAAAGGTATAAATCCCAGCTCGTTGCAAAGGGATATGTACAGCAATACGGCCTGGATTATGAGGAGACTTTCAGCTCGGTTTGCCAAGATAGAAATAGTGAGAATAGTCATTGCATTAGTGGCTTCTAAGGGCTGAAATTTATGAAAAATGGATGTCAAAAATGCATTCCTTAATGGTGACTTGCTTGAAGAGGTATATATGGAGTAGCGTGAGGGTTATGTACACAACTTAAGGTGTATATGGATGCTAGCTAGCAACCTCGTCTATCATGCTAGATCCAAACACATAGAGATTCATTACAATTTCATCAGAGAAATGGTACTTGCAGGACAGATTGATTTACTTCATGTGAAGCTCAGGGAATTCACTATATATATATATTCTCTATATAACGTGCATTCATGGCATATTTATAAATATCCTAATCTGTGAATTTTTCTTCAATAAAACACAACCCTTTTCTATTCAATTTGTAAGTAACCCCTTTATATGACACCCTTGTGTATGTAAAAAAATGTATAAAAATTGTGTTTTAAAAACCTCTTATTTTGAACTCACATTATATATACATATATTCATGAGTGACCCCCCCGAGATGTGAAGACAGAAGACCAGGTAGCCGATATCTTTACCAAATCACTTGGTAAAGAGAAATTCGTTTGTTTCATGGATCTACTTGGAGTACAGTAACTAGTTTGAGCTCAAGAAATGGAGTTTGAGGAGGGGGAGGATGAGCTTGATTCTTTTGATCTTAAAACACCTACATCCATTGATATTGAGGGTGAAGACAAGAAAGAAGAGATAGAAGATGACTTAGACGTAGGTAAAAACAAAAAGGAAGAAGTAGAGCTTAGAGATACTACCACTCCCTATATAAGTGTTTCTGGCTCCAACACCATGGTATAACTCTTATAGATGCCCAAATGCTCCCCCAAAAAGACTTGAACAAGTTTGGAATAAGCTAGAGTGAGCAGAAGATCAATGGGACTTATTCATACCTCAGGATCCTGACTATAATGAAAGCTTGAAGTGAAGCTCTTCGTGTTGGGCCTAACAAGTGATAAAAAAGCTCCTTGAGTAATACTTTTTTGAATTGATTATATCTAGCTTTTGCAATCACAAGCTCTTTTCTTCTCGGGTCTAAGCAAGTGATGAAAAAGCTCCTTGTTGCGAAATACCTTTTCAAATTAAATATATCTTGCTTTTGCAATCAAAGGATTGAGTTTTTTTTAATAATCTGATACACAATTTTTAGACACTAGGTGTAGGTGACATTGGCAAATGAATTATGCAAGAATATTTAGTGCATATAGCTAGAAGGGTGGCAGGGCTGCATGCCCTGCCACCTAATTTTTTTCCCCTCTGTAACCGTCGCTATTTGCATCGGAAATTTACTCTGCAACCATCGCTATTTGTGTTGCTATTAGCATCGCTAATCCAATTAGCGACGCATATAGCGACTCTAATAGCGCCGCTAATAGGGACGAATCAATCACATCGCTAATAGCAATGTGAATAGCGATGACAGGGGTAATTTTTTCCATTAATAATTCAGTCGCTTTAAACGTCGCTATTGGGTCTATATGTTGTAGTGTTGAATCTTAGATAGTGGTCATTGATCTTACAAAGGTAGTTATCAATGCATGAGGAAAAACCAACATCGCCCAATGGTATGCATTCAACTCTACTACTTGCATGCATGTTCTTCCATATTTTTATAATTTAATATTTCAAATTTGAGGACAATGCTTTATACCTGTACAATACATATTAAATACTCATGGATCATTCTTTTAGAGAAGTATGGGTCTTTGGAAATGTAGAGTACCCAAGGCATGGAGAAGTCTCATTACCAAGCTCATGGTGCATATGTCAAGAACACTTACCGTGGAGATAGCCACATCAAGAAAATCTATCATATAGAAATTTTTAATTATTTTGATAGATGTACCTTTGCTCACTCCATCACAATGAAAATGCTAAGGCTACCACACTGGCTGATCTCTCAAGAAAGAAATCCAAGTGTGTATTAAGCTTCTCTCACTACAAGGAAATGGGGCAATAGCGACGGCCATTTGCGACGTAAAAAAGCAGTGTCGCTAAAAGCGTCGCTATTAGCATTGTTATTTGTGTCGCTATTAGCATCACTAATAGAATTAGCGACGTTAATAGCGACGCACATAGCAATGCTAATAGCAATGCCGGTCTGAGAAAAAAGTTTCGAAAACCCGAGCATGACCTTTGCCGAGAAAACATTTATGAGAAATAATGAAAGAGAGAGCGAGAGAGATTAAAGCTTTGAGAGGGAGAGAGAGAGAGAGAGGAAGAGGGAGGGAGAGAGAGATAGGGAGCTCATCACCATCGTCACTGCTGCCACCGCTATACACGAAGAAGAAAGTGATGCCGGGAGGCATATTTCACGGTGGATTCCGTGCCACAATGGATTCCGTGAGGTTTTACGCTGGATTTCGTAAACTTTGATGACCGAGGCTCATACACAAAGTGGATTCTTTGTGTGAGAAGTTGATGGGGGCGCCTATCCTTTTCGGGCGTTTCATTAATTTAGTGTGACATGGGTGATTCCATAGCGGGTGATTCCGCAAAATGCACATTAAATAAATAAACGTTTATGAGTTAGAGTGCGCACTCGTAATAAATTAAGGTTAGGATTGATTTCTAACCAGTTGATTTATTTATGTAGCTGAAGACTACTAGGTATTCACTTTTGTCGGTTTAATTGTATTATTTTACTAATGATTGTGAATGCTTCAGTTGATGTGTAGAGATAGCAGCAGTGGCGGAGGAAAGCATTGGAGGATAGCGAGTATTCGAGTTATCACTTATATTTTGATGGGCGCATACCTTAGGCATGGTGCCTACATTTTGTCGCGCCTATTTATTGAGGCGTTGGTTATTTATTATTTTGTATGCGCATGGCCGCACGATTTTGTTATTTGTACTTGGATGTTGTATTGGGTACGCCTGACTCTTTGGGCCCCGCCCATTAGCTTTATTTCTATTTTGTGCTAAAGCAAACTCAAGAGCCAAAAGCTTGCTATTTTGTAATTTGGGCTATTATTTGAGCTTGAAGATGATTAATACATAAAATACATGCTTCGTGGAGCGCTCGCACAAGGCATGGGGGGAGATTGCACCCAATTGATCTCTTGTTCATAGCGTGTATGCTTTTTACCTTGAGTTTTGTGCAAAAAGTAGAGTTCTTTTGTTCTTGGGGATCTTCCGGCATTCACTATGCGAGCGTACAACATCCGATCTACGCACCAGTGGTATCAGAGCGAAGCTGAGATCAAGAGCTTCCAATCGCTACCCATCTTGTGCGAAGGCGAAGCTCCTGGAACGATTAAGCTCTACGGTCAATCTCATCGCGAACGGTCAATACGGATGGATTCCTAGTGGTCAAGAACCTCTGTTTCCATCCTCAGATCGCGAAGGACCGGCCTGCAACAGCGGAGGACCACTCCTACATCCTCTCATACAAGTCGTGGTTACACAGAGATAAGTCTTCAAAACTTCATAAGCTTAAAAGCTTAATACAAAGCTTATAAAGCTTAAAGAAGCTTTAAAGCTTCATATTTTTAAATCGGCGCAACAGGAGGAGGTCCGCGTGATTTTTGCTGGCTGAAAAACGGCCCTCCCCCTAAAAATCGACGTTGTTGCTGCCTAACACTCAAGCCTACTACACTAAGTCAAGTCACACAAAATCTCCCAAGTTCTCCAAGTCTAAATTCTGCAAGTCTTCTAAATCACTCAAGTTCTGCAAGTTCTGGTACTCTGCAAGTCACATAAGTCTACAACTCTGCAAGTGAGACAAGTCACTTGAAGTCAAAACTGACTTCTGTTCAAAACTCATAGAAGGATTATTCCTGCGCAGAAGCTCCGAACTGCAAAGTCTTTCATTGGAAGGTATTGTTCGCATACGCAGGCTTGCTGAACCAGTTTCAGCACACACAGAAGGATAAAACGCAGATTTTTCAAAGATTACAAATCCCGCAATAGCCAACGATCAAGATTCTGAAAGCCACACACAAAAATATATAAGCCTTCTATACCCGATCTTGAGCTACGCTCATCCCGCTAATTGAATTTTGAGCGTGTGAGGTCTTTTTGAAGTTTTGCAGGATGACGGAACTACATATGGATGATTTAATGGCTGAAGGCGATCTTCCTGAACCTACGATGGAGCAAAAGCTGGATTTAATCATGATGCAGTTGGATGAAGAACAACGAGCTAGGCAAGCATTGCAAGCTCAATTGGCTAATTTACAAAGATCGACTACCGACAAAGAGGAACCACAATCTGAAGATCTTATTCGACGTACCATCGACGCGACTCTCGAAGCTCAATCCATCCGCAAAGAAACAAAGATACGTAAAAGAAATTTCAATTTTCGTAATTTCAATGGCACCCGAGATGGAAAAACTGTTCTTGCATTCATCAATCAGTTTGATGACTACTTTCATGAGGAAACATATGCAGAAAAAGATAAAATCAAGTGTGTTACTAATCATTTAGTGGATAGAGTATCTCTTTGGTGGACCATGGTTCGTAAGAGTATAGATTGTCCCACTACCTGGGAGAATTTCAAGAAGAAGTTTATGCAGAATTTCCTTCCTCCACAACTTTATGAAAAATCCATAAAGCAATGGGACCTTCTTCAGCAAAGAGATCATGAGCCTATTCCTCAGTACACCGAACGCTTTTGGAATGCATTACTCCAGTTACGCATGCTTGAAGACTTACCTGAAGCGACACACAAGCGCAAGTATATGTCTGGATTACTTGGGCATTACTATGCTGAAGTCAATATGTTCAAACCTGCAACTCTTGAAGACGCAATTTCTTTAGCTCATGACACTGAAGACAAGCTTCGAGGAAGAGACAAGCGTCCACAGCAATTCCAAGCCAATGGTAACTATGGATCTAAGCAATTCAACTCAAATTTTAGAAGATTTAATCAAGGTCGTTTTCCTTCATCATCTTTCCATAAGTCTTGGGCAAAACCACCTGCTTTACCATCCAATACCAATCAAAACCCTAAGCCAATTCCACAGCCAAATCCTAATATTCCTAGACTTCCCGTCATTGCAAACAATGTATCTAAAGCCAAACCTATAGTGTGTTACAAATGCCACCAACCTAGACATCTAGCAACTAATTGCCAATCGAAGAAGCCACCTGTCCATATCAACTATCTTGGAGCAACGGAAGATGAAGAACATGAAGAAATGCCTGATTTCACAAAAGATGAAGACGACATTACTACTCCTTCGGATACTTTACCAGGTATGCCAACTCCACATTCTTTATTGACAATGAAATGTTTAGTGCATGGAAAGGAAAAGATTATTTTGCATGATGATGGTAGTACTCATGATTTTATTTCTGCAAAGTTAGTGAAAGAATTGAAGTTACAGACTGTACCTATGCATTATCACATTAAAGCGGCATTCTTAGGCACAAGGTATAATGGAACACAAGAGGTGCATGACTTAGAAATTCAAATTGGTGAATACACTGAAAGAAGGAATTTACTAGTTGTACCATTACAGTCCAGTGATATTATTTTAGGTATGCCTTGGCATCATCAGCATAACCCTGATATAGATTATTCCACACATTCAATTAATATTCATTTTCAAGGAAAACATATTACATTGTATGGTATGCATGCATCTAATGCTTTTCCACTGCTTTCTCATACTCAAGCTAAACGTGCATTACGCAAAAGTAGTAAATCTTATCTCATTTGGGTGAATGAACTGCAAGTTAAAGAAAATTATATGCACCCTAGGCATAAAGAATTTCTTGCACACTTTAAAGATTGTTTTGCAAAAGATCTACTACCTGGTTTACCTCCTTCACGTCCTGAAGACCACAAAATAGATTTTATTCCTGGTACACAACCACCTTGTAAAGCACCATATAGGCATAACCAGATAGAGCAAAAAGAAATTCAAAACCAAGTTGAGGAATTACCAAATAGAGGATTGATTAGACCTAGTAGTTCTCCATTTGGTGCACCTGTTTTGTTGGTAAAGAAAAAGAATAATACTTATCATATGTGCATTGACTATTGAGCTTTAAATAAGATCACTGTAAAGAATAGATATCCAAATCCTAGAGTCGATGACCTTATGGATAAACTGCAAGGTTCTACCATATTTAGTAAAATAGACCTTAAATCTGGTTATCATCAGGTAAGATTAGATAAGTCTGACATATTCAAGACTGCATTTAGAACACAATTTGGTCATTATGAGTTTTTAGTGATGCCTTTCGGATTGACTAACGCACGTGCTACATTTAGTAGAATGATGAATCGTATATTTTTGAAATATCAGCATTGTGTTATTGTATTCTTTGATGATATTTTGGTGTTTAGTCAAAATGAGAAAGAACATTATGAGCATTTGTCCTTGGCTTTCAAGTTATTGAAAGATAATCAACTGTATGCTAATCCGGAAAAGAGTGAGTTCTTTAAAATAGAAATTGAATATTTAGGTCATATTGTATCATCAGATGGTATTAAGATTGACCCTAAGAAAATAGAAGCAATATTGAACTGGCCTATACCTAAAAATGTGCATGAGTTACGATCTTTTCTAGGTCTTGCTATTTTCTACAGGAAATTTGTGCGTAATTTTTCATTACTTGCTTTGCCTTTGACTAAACTTTTAAAGAAATGTATTGTTTATCATTGGTCTGATAATCAACAGAAATCCTTTGACTTATTGAAACATGCATTAACCCATGCTCCTGTATTACAACTACCTGATTTTAATAGACCATTCTTTTTAGTAGTTACTGATGCTAGTGGATCTGAAATAGGAGCCGTACTTATGCAAGATAATCATCCCATAGCTTATTCTAGTTATAAACAGAAACCCTCCGAACTTAAATATTCCACATATAATAAAGAATTATTAGCTGTAGTACAAGCTTTAAGACAATGGAAACACTATTTAATGGGTTCTCAATTTATGATTAAGACCGATCAACAAAGTATTAGACATTTACTTAGCCAACCCCAAATATCTGACCGGCATATCAAATGGGCAGTCTTCATTCAGAGTTTTCATTCGATTATTCAATATCAACCAGGTAAAGAAAATGTAGTGGCCGATGCATCAAGTAGAAGATCCACCATTCATAATATTTTTGTTATATCATTTGATTCTCTAACTCCTATGAAAGATACTTATCATCAGGACATTACTTTTCATGCTGATTGGATTAAATTAGTTAGAAGTAATTGGATTCCTATTGATTCACTGTCTTATAATGATAGATTCATGTTTTATGAAAAGAGATTATATGTTACAATTCCATTCAGATCTTTTGTTTTGAATGAGATTCATTGTCCTCCATACCAAGGTCATAGAGGTATCATATCTACTTTACGTACATTAACTGAAGATTTTTATTGGCCACATATGGACACTGATGTATCTAACTTTGTTTCTGAATGTTTGGTTTGTCAAAGAGTTAAGAGACATCATGGCAAACAGTATGGATTACTTATGTCTTTATCTATTCCATCAAGACCATGGGAACAAATTTCTATGGATTTTATTACTAGTTTACCTAATACTAAAGCTAACCATGATATGATTTGGACTATAGTAGACAGGTTTAGTAAACAAGCATATTTCATTCCATGTAAGAAAACTTTAATCATGGATTACCAAAAGTTTTCAGGCAGCACAATTATTTTTGAAAACTGTTTTCACTAATCATGGATTACCAAAAGTTATTATTTCTGATCGTGATTCTAGATTTTGTAACAACTTTTGGATTACTTTGTTTGCTAACCTAGGCACAAAAATTGATTTCTCATCTGCATTTCATCCTGAAACTAATGGACAAACAGAAGCCACTAATAGTACTATTCTAGATCTTTTACGTGCTTACACTATTTCTAAACCACAGACATGGAACACACACTT
Organism: Lygodium microphyllum; assembly: GCF_053477565.2. NCBI lineage: Eukaryota > Viridiplantae > Streptophyta > Polypodiopsida > Schizaeales > Lygodiaceae > Lygodium > Lygodium microphyllum. Next base: position 30,377,785 of record NC_141161.1, on the reverse strand, counting down.
GCATTTATTACAGTTTGCATATAGCAATACACCACACACATCTACAAAGAAAACACCGTTTGAAGTGATTTATGGTTATAGATTGTCTACACCTGTTGCATCTTTATTAAATAGAATTCAAAGTGCTGATGATATTGCTACTATGCACGCTACTATTTTTTATGAGGTTAAAGACATGATTGCCAAAGCCCAGCAATCATATACCAAACAAGCCAATAAGAAAAAACAAGCAATGAATTTCAAAGTTGATGACTACGTTTGGTTGAGAATAGAAAAACGTAGATTACAAAGTGTAGATAAACATCCAGTTGTGAAATTAGCACCTAGATTCTATGGACCATTTAAGATCATTCACAAAATTAATGACAACGCATTCAAGTTAGAATTACCACCTCACTGGAAAATTCACAACACATTCCATATTAGTTTATTACGACCCTTTAGAGGCCAATTACCTGTACACCCTGTTTACGAAAACCCACCTTTGTTAGAGGAAGAGACTGAAATACTTGAACCTCAAGCTATCATAGACATTGACTTTATGACCACTAGAACTGGCCGAAGATATTCTAGATATTTAGTCAAGTTTAAGAATCATCCTGTAGAGGAAGCCCAATGGATGCATGCTAGAGACTTAAATGCTTTCCCCACTCTGCTAGCTCCACATTGAGCTAATAGCAATTGAGGTCAATTGCTATCCCACTCCGGGGGTATGATGCCAGGAGGCATATTTCACGGTGGATTCCGTGCCACGGTGGATTCCGTGAGGTTTTACGCTGGATTCCGTAAACTTTGATGACCGGGGCTCATACACAAAGTGGATTCTTTGTGCGAGAAGTTGATGGGAACGCCTATCCTTTTCGGGCGTTTCATTAATTTAGTGTGTACAAGGGTGATTCCATAGTGGGTGATTCTGCAAAATGCATATTAAATTAATAAATGTTTATGAGTTAGAGTGTGCACTCGTAATAAATTAAGGTTAGGATTGATTTCTAACCAGTTGATTTATTTATGTAGCTGAAGATTGCTGGGTATTCACTTTTGTCAATTTAATTGTATTATTTTACTAACGATTGTGAATGCTTCAGTTGATGTGTAGAGATAGCAGTAGTGGCGGAGAAAAGCATTGGAGGATAGCGAGTATTTGAGTTATCACTTATATTTTGATGGGCGCATATCTTAGGCATGGCGCCTACATTTTGTCACGCCTATTTATTGAGGCGTTGGTTATTTATTATTTTGTATGCGCATGGGCGCACGATTATGTTATTTGTACTTGGATATTGTATTGGGTACGCCTGACTCTTTGGGCACCGCCCATTAGCTTTATTTCTATTTTGTGCTAAAGCAAACTCAAAAGCCAAAAGCTTGCTATTTTGTAATTTGGGCTATTATTTGAGCTTGAAGATGATTAATACATAAAATATATGCTTTGTGGAGCGCTCACACAAGGCATGGGGGGAGATTGCACCCAATTGGTCTCTTGTTCATGTCGTGCATGCTTTTTACCTTGAGTTTTGTGCAAAAAGTAGAGTTTTTTTGTTCTTGGGGACCTTCCGGCATTCACTACGCGAGCGTACAGCATCCGATCTGCGCACCAGAAAGAGAAGTGTGCAAGGGATAAGGGAGGGAAGGTACGAAGAGAAGGTACAAAGGGTTTCATCTTCAGGCCTTTGAGGTAGGTACATTGCCTCTTCTTGCTTTATTTTTATGTTCTTTTGTTTTCTTTTTTTGTTTTTCTTTGCAAAGAGATACATGGAAAGAGAGGAAGGGAGGAAGGGAGGGAGAAGAATGAAGGGAAAGGAAAAGAGAAAGAGGGGGAGAAAAAAAACAAAGAGAAAGAGGAAGAGAGAGATGAGAGATGAAGGGAGGGAGAGGAGGATGAGTGAGAGAAACAATGAGAGACAGAGAGGGAGAGAAACAAAGAGAGACTAAACAAAGAAAGGGAAATAGAGAGAGAAAGAGAGAGGGAGAGAAATAGAGAGAGAGAGAAATAGAGAGAGAGAGAGAGAGGGAAGGAAGAGAGGAGAAGGAGGTAGAAAAGAAGGGTGAGGTAAAGAGAGGAAGAAGAGTGAAAAGAAGAGAGAGAGGGAGTGAGAAAGAGAGATAGAGAGAAAAAGTAGAGAGCGAGAGAGAGGGAGAGAGAAATAGGAAAACAATGAGAGAATGAGAGAGGAGGTTAAGTAAAAAAAGTAAAGGGAGAGGGGGGAGAGAGAGTTAAAGAGAGGTGGGATGACATTTCTTTCAATATCTTTGTTTTTTAAGCTTTTTATTTTCTATCTTTGATTGTCTTTGCAATGAGATGAGTTGAGTGAGAGTGGGGAGGGAAGGAGGGAGAGAAATAGAGAGAAGAAGGGAGGGGAGAAAGAGAGAGATAGAGAGAAATAAAAAATGGGAGAGAAAGGGGCTTCATAAAAAAGTGTCGAAACCCGAGCATGGCATTTTACAGGTTTGTAAACAAGCAAGAGAGAGAGAGAGAGAGGCCACTGCCACCGCCGCCATCCACGAAGAGGGAGGAGACAAGTGTAAAGGAGAAGGAAGGAACTCGCGAATGAGAAAAAAAAAGGAGAGAAGTATGAAGGGATTGTTCTTCAAGTTTTGAGGTAAGTGCATTATCTATTCTCTCTTTGTTTTTCTCTTTTTTTTACTTCTCTCTTTCTTTTTGTTGATAAAGAGTGTATAGATAGAAGAAGTGAGAGAGATCAACGTGCACAAGGGAGATTGAGAGAGAGAGAGAGAGGACGTTGCCACCGCCAATCTAACACAAAAAGAGAGGGGACAACTGCAAAGAAGAAGGAGGGAACCCATGAAGGAGAAGAAGAAGAAGGAGGAAACCCGTGAAGTGCATTCTCTCTTCTCTCTTTGTTTTTCTATTTTCTTTACTTCTCTCTTTCTTTTTGTTGATGAAGAGATGGCAGAAAGAAGAGCCTACATGATGTACTACATGTACCTTCTATTACCAAGAATCTATTGTCGATTGGACAGATGGCAGAACAGAATTTGCAAGAATCTATTGTCAGTTGGATAGATGATTTCAACTGATACACATGGCTATACATTCGGAAGTACAAGGATGAGGTACTCGATGTCTTAAAGAAAATGGGTTTATAAAGAGAAATGCAAGTCAAATGGTTCGTTGGAAATGTATAAATCCCGGCTGGTTGCAAAGGGATATGCACAGCAATACGGCCTAGATTATGAGGAGACTTTCACCTCGATTACCAAGATGGAAATGGTGAGAATAGTCATTGCATTAGCTGCTTCTAAGGGCTGAAAATTATAGCAGATAGATGTCAAAAATGCATTCATGAATGATGACTTGCTTGAAGAGGTATATATGGAGCAGCGTAAGGGTTATGTACACAACCTAAAGGTAATTATGGATGGTGACTTGCTTGAAGAGGTATATATGTAACAGCGTGAGGGTTACGTACACAACCTGAGGTATATATGGATGATGGCTAGCAACACCGTCTATCATGCTAGATCCAAACACATAGAGGTTCATTACAATTTCATCGGAGAAATGGTACTTGTAGGAAAGATTGATCTGCTTCATGTGAAGACAGAAGACCACATAGCATATATCTTTACCAAATCACTTGGTAAAGAGAAATTTGTTCATTTCAGGGATCTACTTGGAGTACAACAACTAGTATGAGCTCAAGAAATGGAGTTTGAGAAGAGGGAGGATGAGCTTGATTTTTTGATCTTAAAACACCTCCATCCATTGAGATTGAGGGTGAAGACAAGAAAGAAGAGATAGAAGATGACTTAGACATAGGTAAAAATAAGAAGGAAGAAGTAGAGCTTAGAGACACTACCACTCCCTATATAAGTGTTTCTGGCTCCAACACCATGGTATAACTCTTACAAATGTCCAAATGCTCCCCCAAAAAGACTTGAACAAGTTTGGAATAAGCTGGAGTAAGCAGAAGATCAATGGGACTTATTCATACCTCAGGGTCCTGACTATAATGAAAGCTTGAAGTGAAGCTCTTCTTCTGGGGCCCAACAAGTGATTAAAAATATCCTTGAGTAATACTTTTTTGAATTGATTATATCTAGCTTTTGCAATCACAAGCTCTTTTTCTTCTCGGGCCTAAGCAACTGATGAAACAGTTCATTGTGAAATACCTTTTCGAATTGATTATATCTAGCTTTTGCAATCAAAGGATTCAGTTGTTTTTTTTTTAAATCTGATACACAATTATTAGACATTAGGTATAGGTGACATTGGCAAATGAATTATGCAAGAATATTTAGTGTATATAGTGAGAAGGGTGGTAGGGTTGCATGCCCTGTCACCTATTTTTTTTTCCCCTCTCTGTAACCGTCGCTATTTGTGTCGAAAATTTACTCTGCAAACCGTCGTTATTAGCGTCTCTATTAGCGTCGCTAATTAGGTTAGCAATGCAAATAGTGACGCTAATAGCAATGCTAATAGTGACGCTAATAACGATGCTAATAGCAACGAATCGATCACGCCACTAATAGCAACGCGAATAGGATGACGAGGGTAATTTTTTTCATAAATAATTCCATCGTTTTAAACTTCGCTATTGGGTCTATATGTTGTAGTGTATTCTCCTCTTCTAATCCACCTCATGGCCCACACCAAGCAAACCACATGACGACATCCACTACTAGGGCAAGTCCAAGGGCAAGTATTTACATGTCCACTATGGCAAGGCAAAGAGATCCTTAATTTAGCTAGCAAGATGATTCCAATAGCAGTACAACCTCCCAATCCTTTCTCCCATTATCCATCCAAAGGCTAGAAGACCCTCCTAATGATGATGAGGATAACATTAACAATAATATCAATAGGCCCCAAGACAATATTGATTGGCCCCAGGCTAATGCAAATGCAACTAAATGGCATGCAATATGTGGTGAGGCCCCATGCAATATGTGGTGAGGCCCCATGTAACACCCTAAGATACCAAAAAAATGAGATAAAGCACTTCCTCCTCCTCCTCCTTCGGTACCCCTCCTACCAACTCCAAAACTAGTTTCCACCGCCGACGAGAAATTTGCACCTAAGCTCCAACCTCAACCTCGATAAGCCTAAGGATGATGGCCATGACAAGGTCGAGCAAGATGAATCTTCAGATAAAGGCTAAATTTGAGAAAGAACTATCACTTAGCACTCCTCAAAGAGATTTGCAAGTACCAAAAGAGCACATAATTGTTGATCAGGGAAGTGCCCTTTATGCTTTTAGAGAAGGAAAATCCTTCACTCTTATGGATATTGATTCTACATGTAAGGGATTGCAATTAAGGCTATCCAAGGAGCCATAGAAGCATACCTTATTGTCATTTTTTAAGACACATATCTATGCACAATGTGTTGTTTCATATCCAATATTTCTTAGTTTTGTCCCAATTTTTCAAAAAATAAAAAGAGAATGCCAAATGAGCTTAGTAGGAAGCCATGGACATTATGACGCATGAATGGATAGGATGACACTAGTATTTTGGGATAAAACTAAGCAGTATGGACTATTAAACAATAATCTTTTCGCAAAAAATTTATTATATTTTAATCATATTTCATAATCTAAGAATATTAATACCTATACTAGCTAATATCAATTCATAAAATACTTTAATATAATGATAGTTGAACACTAAGAAATAGAAAATATGTTCAAGATATATATTGCAAGAAAAAAATATTTGTATTACACTCAAGAATAAAAGGGGTTGTTCCTTTACAAGGATTTTCTTGGAATTCTAGAGCTCAGTATATGTTTTAGGTCATTTTTAGGTGATTGATTTTCTCATGGGCCTACTTGCATCTCTTCTTGGCCTCTGGTAGCAAGCCAACTTTGACACTCCTGCATGGTGGCCTGTGGCTAGTCCATATCCTCTCCACCACCAATGTACCCTCCCACCACTTAAACCCCACCTTCCCCCCATCATCATCACTTATTTCCCTCCTCCCCCTCCTCTACCTCCACCAACCAATATAAAACCTCCTACCTCCACTTGCATACGTCCTTCCCCCACCACCAAACCTCCCCCCAAACCTTCCACCGAGCCGCACCCCACACCTATCTCCAAACCTACCTATCACACCTGACTTCAAACCAACCTCCCAACCCTAGCCCCAAACCACCATCCAGGCCCCTCCTAGCCCTTGTTCCCTTGCCCCCTCATAAAACATCGTTCCCCACTATAAACGTGTTGTCCATGCATGTAACCTATAGCTACTTCCATGGCCTCATGTCACACGTAGGCATTATTTCAACCACTAGTCATCCATGCACATGCCTTCGTGGTGTCCCCCTATATTGTTCGCCTCCATTCACCCAAAGTCTATCCATTGGATTTTCTTTCACTGTTGTTCACACACAAGATTAGGATTTTTTCCTATGCGCGTGGTTTTAGTTGTTGTTTGCGCGTGAGGACACACGTGTCCTTTGCTCATACTGCAAAGCCATGTTCTTCACATGCTACCCATCAAGTAGACACCTTTTTCACTAAGACGTGTTTAGAAATTTAAAAAAAATAAAAGTCAAAACAAAATTGCATAAAATCATTATTAAATCCTCCAAAAATAATTAAAAAGCTAACAATTGTGAAAAAACTAAAAATTTATTAAAAACATTAAAATATAAATAAATCTAAAAATGAAAAACAAAAATAAAAGTCAACAAAAAAACTTTAAAAATATCCTTAAAGCCCTTAAAAAGTTCAAAAATAAGTCAAAAAATCATACAAATTCAAAAAATGTCAAAAAATCCCTTTGAAATTCCCAAACTTTTCCTTACAATTTGGATCATCAATCGTTTCCCGAGTCTTAGGATTTTCTTTGTTCTATTTATTTGTTTTAAAAAAAGAAAAAAAAACAAACTAAAATTCTATATCATGTTGTTCCACATTTTGAAAACACACAATAAAGTGAAAATGTTTAGAAGACAAGTAAACCTACCCCAACACACAACCCCTGTCGTCATCTATATTTTTATTTTAATTTTTAAAACCAAATCATAAACATTAGAAACACATAATACAACAATGTATGTTGTGTTGTTATTTTTTCCTCCCTTACATTGGACATCTACAAATTTTTTGAATGGCTTTTCTAGTTTCTTTTTGTGGAGGCAGTGTCTCGTCAATCGATTTTCGTTGTGATCATTTAGATTAGGGTGTACACACCCTTGATGTTCTTATTTGTACCTTTTTCCTTACACATTCCAACCATACTTAATCAATAAAAATGAACCCAGTCAATCACCTTTTCAACGTGCTTCGTGCACATAACACACACAATTAATTAAAAATAAATTGAGCCCACCGTTCACCTTAACACATGTGTTGCACTAAGCACACCCTCTAATTTTTTATAAGATAAACCAATCATCACTCTTGCACGTGGCGTTGGCCAAAAAACCACTCCTTCTTTCTCACTTAATGAAAATTCACCCATTGATAATCATTTCTAAAAACAATCACACATTAAATCTAAACACAACCACTTACACACTGAATATATTTCAATGAAAGTATTATGTAGGATGTTGGGTCACGTAATCTTGTCCTATTCATAATAAACGTACTCTTCAGTCCAATCTATGGTTTAGTGGTGTGGGTGTGTTGTGATTTATTGGTCTATGATTTTTTATCAATCGCAATTTTGTGGTCCTTAGTATGGTATGTATTCATTGATTTTCTTTTATTGCTTGATTACAAGTGCTTGTTTCTTTGCTTAGTACAAAGCTGTCACTCACATTTGTGTAAAGGTCATGTTGAATTTTTAGTAGGATATGGTTTGCATAGGGTAGTCATTGATTTGTATCATGTACGTGTCATCATACGTTGTGGAGATCTTATCTTTGGTTTATTTTCTATTTTGTAGGCATCCTCTTTGTTTGTCTATGTGGTATGTGTATACTATATTATTTGAATGGCACCTCAGCCTATTCAATATGTCCCCTCAAGGAAGGGAGGGGGGGCGATACATCAAACAGTGTCAGTGTATCACATGCTATTAATAGAAGGGTTATTTTATTTAGTAAAAATTATATGATTATATTTATAAAATGGATCTTTAATTACAATTTGAAAAAAATCGTAAGTATCTTTTAAAAAATGTGTCATTTTATTATCTTAAAGCATATAAGAAAATGGCATTTTCTAATATCCTTGAACGTACATTATATATAGGGTTTACATATAATGACCCCCTCCCCCTTACTTCTAGGGACTACTCATGTTTAGTGGAGTTGAGCCTTATTCTTATGGTCAACTTATCCAAATTTCTAACTAGATCATTGCCACTAGCTCGCCCAGATTCTGCCATACGTGGTATCTTCCTATCCTCCTATAGCAAGCATATGGGTCGTGTTAGGGATTCCCTCATTCCCTTGTCCTCCAAGCATCTAGGGAAGGTTCTAGCCCTTCTATACCATGGTGACATCCTAGCTAACCAGGAATTGCTATCCTCTCAAGAGACCATGAAGGTATTGTAGAAACCAACCAAGGATCCCTTGCATGTTAATTGAGTCATTACTACTTCTAGGGTCTCTATGGTAAAGAGTGAAGTAATACTAGTGATAATATTAAGCTCTCAAGAGACATTGTAGTGGCTCTAGTGCCCCTTTAGAATCAAACATACCTTTTGGAGGAAACTCCATGACCAAGTGGCTATGATGCATGAGTAATTAAGAGAGGAAGATGGCCATTTTAGAGGTTCAAACTATGTATTTCTGAGAGAAACTATGGGAGATTAAGAGAGACAGACTATGAATAATAATTAATGAAGTCTATGTGATCGATTGCATTCAAGATTGAGTAGATCTTTGTATTCTCTTAGTTTTTGGCACATAATAATGAAGAGATTTTAAATATTTAATGAAGATAAATCCATGAAAGAAAATGTTAATGATGTTGTATAGAGATGTTCCTATTATGCATGTTTTTTTTGTTTGGTAATATGAAGTGATGAAAAAGTTACTTGTTGGTGACTATAAGATAGACTTTCTTGTAGTATTTTCCTTGCTGCCTTGGGGTTCTTCAGTGAGCTTCAAATTGCAATACTTGTACATTCCATCTTTTGGTGTTTTACTATTTCTACCTCATCTAGGTTTAAGACAAATATGAATCAAGCATAGTCTCTAGAGTCATAGTATAACATGTAATATTGTAACCTACACACTCTTTAGATCTACCCATATATCGTTGAATTCATTATACTAAAAAACCAACATATATTTTTTCTTTCCCTTTGTAAAATACATTGAATCTTAATATGCTTATAGATACCTTGGAGCTTGGTGATTGCCAAGTTTTGCCTTTGTCTCTCTTCTGCAATCATATATAGTCTACAAAAAACTAAACTGCTCTAAGGATGCTAACAAAACTTTATCACCATCATCTTTTTAATTGCTCAATATCCTTATCTACTTATTGAAGTGTTGTCACATGCTTTCAAAACTTTCCCTAGTTCAACTATATTTTAAAAATCCTTGCTTAGCTTCTTTCATACATCTTTCCACAAAGAAATTAAAGTCGGGTCCCATAGCAAGTTGATAATGTCCTCCTTGTTTTTGTATGCTATTCATCTCATGAAATGAAAATTATTGAAGTCAATATATGTTATATTTTTTTTATTTTTCACTTGAAGCCTTCGCCTTCTGGTGCTAAATTGTCAAGGCTTTTAAAATACCTTTGATTGAAACTAAAATTAGTCAATGTTAGTGAGGCTTTTAAATTTTTATAGTCAATTATTTTATGAATTATTTTTCTCCTTGAGCTTCTCCATTTTTTCATTTATTATTTTTAATTATGTGTCTACTTCAACCAATCTATTTATTTGTAATTTTCCACACTTTTCTTTCCAAGAAGAATGGTTGTGATAGAGTAACTGCCTCAAATTATGAATGTCACTTACATATTGGGACTCCAAAAAATTACAATATCCCAACAAAGCCATCATTTCCATCTCCAATAGACCTGATTATGTCATGAAGAGTCCAAAATCTAAGTGATTGACCTATTAATGGATTTGTTAGATATAAGCCTTTGTTTACTTACAGATCAATGTACTTATTGACCTATTAATGGATTTGTTGGATATAAGCCTCCATTTACTTATGGATCAATGTACTATTAATGCATATGTTGGATATAAGCTTCCATTTACTTAGATATCAACGTACTTCTTGCCTTCAACTCTCAACCTTTCAACTTCAACTTCATCACAAAGTACCTTACGGTTCTTTTCTCTCCACGTAGAATATTCTTCTTCCACATTAACATGAATATGACTCCTCTTTTCTATTGGAGCTTCATCCATGTTTCTCAAAAGTAAAAGAGAGTGAAAAACCTACAATATTGAGAGACATGGTTATTAATGACTTCTTAAACCAATATAAGCTACTTGAGAAATTCAATTATCTTGATAAATTTCTTGCTTCGTCTAATCCAATCAGCATGCTAAGTCTTTTGAAATAGAGTATATGAATAGATGAAAAGTAACATAGCAATAATAAGAAACAAGACAAAGTGGTGTCATAATGAAAAAGACTTCTTAATCCCTTAAATTTAGCCTTTTAATTACCTTCAAGACTTTCTTGGTTCTTTCAATTCAATTCGCATGGTAAGCTCATTCCAATAGAGTATGTAAATATAGAAAAAGAGTAAGAACAATAGTAAGAAATAATAAAGGTAAGGAGAAAGACTTAACACCATGAAAATAACTTTTAAAACCATTAAAAACTTAAAATTCTAATTATCTTTGTCAATCTTCTTTCTTTTTCCAATAGTGCATGCAAATACATAAGAAAAGCTATAAGACTTCTTAAACACTTAACAATGCCAATGGAAATGATATCTCAAGCTTCTTCCAATTGCATGGACAAACTTAGAGAAGGAGAATATTGACAAGAGGAGGAAGAAAAGGAAATAGTAAACAAAACAACAAATGAATATATAGAACCTAGAAAAGTTAAAAAATAGAAAAAATTTAGTCCAAAAATAAAATGTAATCATAACTTTAAAAACGGACATCTAGAGGTTGTAATCAAAATTTCTTGGGAAATGTGGTATTTAATGTGAACTCAACCCTAAAACTAGAGAAAAAGAGAGCAATATATAAGGTGTCATTCTTTCCCTATTTGTATCTAGTTAGGATATGATTAAGAATCAATCCAAATTCTTACACTGTCCTTTTGGCCTCAAAATTGGCCCTAATAAAGAGGAGTTAGTACTCCTAGAGTGATGATTCTCATCGAAACTGTATGAGACTACACTACAAGGATTCGAGCTAGTAGCGACGCTGATTAGCGACGGTGGATAGCGGCGTCGCTATTGGCATCGCTATTGGCGTCGCAACTGCAGTCGCTATTTGCGTCACAAACGCAACACAAATAGCGACGCCAATAGCGACGCCACAGGGAAAAAAAGCGCGGCCGAAACCCGAGCGCCGTTTTCATTTTCTTTTCTTCGCCTTTTGAGAGCGAGAGCGAGGGAGAGAGCGAAGGCTTTGTGAGAGAAGAAGAGGAAGAGACTTCCCGCCGCCGCCGCCGTTGTTCGCGAAGGAGAGGAGGAGCCCTCGTTGCAAAGAGAAGCCACCCACACTCGCCATATCTCATTGGTGAGTCTCCCTCTCTCTTTCTTTTGTTTGTTGAAGGTTTAAATCGTTCTCTTTTGCTTGTTTAGGAGAGGAAATGAAAGAGAAGGAGAGGGAGAGGGAGAGAGAGGGAGAGAAAGAGAGGGAGAAAGAGGGAGAGAAAGAGAGGGAGAGTGCATTCTCTCTCTCTCTCCCTTTTGCTTGTTTAATGTTTAAATTACTTTCTTTTTTGCTTGTTGAAGAGAGGAAACGAGAGAGTAAGAGAGAAAGAGAGGGAGAGGGAGAGGGAGAGGGAAAGAAAGAGAAAGAGAAATAGAGGGAGAGGGAGAGGGAGGGGAAGGAAATAAGAGAGGGAGAGAAAGAGAAAGAGAGGGAGAAGGAGGGGGAGAGTGCATTCTCTCTCTCCCTCTCCCTTTTGCTTGTTTAATGTTTGAATCACTTTATTTTTTACTTGTTTAGGAGAGGAAATGAGAGAGAAAGAGAGCGAGAGGGAGAGGAAGGGGAAGGAAATGAGAGAGGGATAGAAAGAGAAAGAGAGGGAGAGTGCATTGTATCTCTCCCTCTCCCTTTTGCTTGGAGGATATTTAAATCACTTTATTTTTTGCTTGTTTAGGAAATGAGAGAGAAAGAGAGATAGGGAGGGAGAGGGAGAAAAAGAGAAAGAGAGGGAGAGGGAGAGGGAGAGGGAGGGGAAGGAAATGAGAGAGGGAGAGAAAGAGAACGAGAGGGAGAGGGAGGGGAAGGAAAAGAGAGATAGAGAGGGAGAGGGAGAAAAAGAGAAAGAGAGGGAGAGGGAGAGGGAGAGGGAGGGGAAGGAAATGAGAGAGGGAGAGAAAGAGAACGAGAGGGAGAGGGAGAGGGTGAGAGAAAGAGAGGGAGAGGGAGAGGGAGAGGGAGGGGAAGGAAATGAGAGAGGGAAAGAAAGAGAACAAGAGGGAGAGGGTGAGGGTGAGAGAAAGAGAGAAAGAGAGGGAGAGGGAGAGAAAGAGAGGGAGAGGGAGGGGAAGGAAATTTAAGATAATAGACTTATTGATAATGGTATGCAATGTGCTTTGCCATGGGCCATGTACTTCATCAAAATGAACCCAAAATTATTGTTATAAAAGAAGAAACCCTTAAATTGAGGATAGGATAATTTCTCTCAGGTCTTATGACTATGAGTAGAATTGATTGAAATAAATTTTATTACTATAGTTATAAAATTTCATAGATGGCGCGCATTAATTTTAAAATGGATTACTTATACTCAAAGCCGAGATATAACAAATAATTATCTACCAGGACAAACAAATCGTTGAGCATGATATAAGGCCGAGATATAACATCGGAAAATCTCTCGACTACTATATACAATGCAAGGTTTATGGTCAACTTGCAACTTGACGTACATCTCCTACATCTCCATAAAGCTATCCATTTAAGCCTCGTTTGCTGTAATCTAGATAAGATGGCAAACGAAGAAGGTCTTATTGTTCAAGACCGCGAGACGTATCTTAATCAGCGTGTCCCATGTCCTTGCTCTCAATGCAAGTTGGCAATTAGACGAAAACGCCGATTGTCTATAGAACACGTACGACGATTTGGCGAGTTTCAATCTGAGATCATTGATCAGGTGATTGCGGATTTTCAGCAAACGGTAATTTGAAGTTAGCATTTATCATGCATTGTACTCTCAAGCTAATTGAAAACCATACACAAAAAGATTGGGTCTTGTTGGCAAATTTTGTATCCAGGGGGGTGATGTCTCGACCCAAGGGGGAGTGCACCCTTTGCGGCCAATTAGAAGAGTTCGTGGACGTGCGATGGATGGATTGCAGGAGCCAATCGACCACTCGCAAGGCCCATCTATACCGTCAATGCCAGAGGAGACAGACAACCTTCCCGACTTGCCTACAATCTTGGAGCCTGAGATGGAGGCAATGATCGATGCATTGATTCCCATGGATGTTGAGACATCTGACCCGCTTAGAGAGGAAGCATCCATACCATTATATGATGGGTGCCAAGTATCTCGGTTCAAGACATTGCTTGCACTCTTAAGTGTGCAAGCAAAATACGATTGGAGCGATACGAGTGTGACTGAGTTATTCAGGTACCTTGCACATAGACTTCATTGTTTTTTTTTAAAATAGTATTATTGCAAACATTTGTGTTTTTTCAAGGTGTTTTATGTTTTTTTTCAGGTTATTGAAATATCATATATTGCCACCTGCAAACAGCATGCCTGAGTCTCATGATGATGCACGACATGTTTTACGAAAGCTTGGCATGGACTACAATAACATCCATGCATGTATCAACGACTGCATATTGTTTCGAGATGAATACGAGACTATGGAGACATGTCCAAAGTGTGGTGCTCACAGGTATCGACAAGACTTGCAAGGGCAGACCATCCCTCAAAAAGTTCTCAGACACTTTCCGCTCATCCCCCGCATAAACCACATGTTTCGCACGTCTGTCATGGCAAGCTTGACAACGTGGCATGTGCAGAATAGGTCCACAGATGGAGTTCAACAAATATCAGCAGATTCGCGCGCATGGAGCCACATTGACTCTACCTTCCCAGGCTTTGCACGAGAGCCAAGGAATCTTCGGCTCGGTCTCGCCATGGATGGTGTGAACCCATTCGGTCTGCGCTCAACTTCTTACAGTGTGTGGCCTATAGTGCTTGTCAACTACAACATTCCTCCATGGCTTTCTACGAAGAAAGGACATCTCATCCTTAGCTTGCTCGTCCCGGGCCGCTACAAAGTAAAAAATATGGACGTGTATCTTCGTCCATTAGTTGATGAGCTTAAGATTTTGTGGGAGGAGGAGGTCACGGTGCAAGATATGAGCAGGCGAGATGGTCGGCGGTCAACCAACATTCGAGCCATTCTCATGTGGACGATGCATGACTTTTGGGGATTGGGAGAGTGCTCAAGTGAGCAGACCTTTGTTCTCGCTGGTAATATCTATAGTTTATTTCATTCAATCAAGTATTCATTAGGTCATGGATCGCCTTGCAGGTCTCGTTACCTCAGGTTATCATGCATGTCCATTGTGTGGGCCACAGTTAGACTCCCGAAGGTCACGAACCATGAAGAAGATGGTATATCAAGGACACGCCGCTTTCTTGCCGGAGGATCATGAACTCAGGAAAGGTTTTCTTGGACGACCTCCAGCACGTATGAACGCTGCAAGCTGGTACAAGCTAAAAATGGTAAACCCGGAATCACATCCAAATGGAATGCGACGGTTCTCAGTTTTCTAAGAGTTGCCATATTGGACCCACCTACAGGTCAACCACTTGTTGGATCCCATGCATATTTTCAAAAATGTGGGCAGCTTGCTATGGGACCACATCACAGGAAAGAGAGACACTATAGGGTCACGAATGGATTTAAAGGAGGTAGGTAAGATGGAGGCGCTTTGGCCGCAGTCGAGTGCTGAAGGGGGAGTGCAGCTTCCTCGCGCTCCCTGGGTTTTGTCTACCAAAGAAGAGTGCATTGTGAAGCAAGTAATCAAGTCTATCCGCACTCCGACGGGTATGATGCGTTATCTCAAGTCCACATTTTCTAAAGATGACCAAATGTCTGGGCTAAAATCCCATGATTGGCATAAGATATGTCAGGTTTGTGAACAGAATGGATTTTAATTAGCGTGGACATTTTGAAATTTGAAAAGTGACCATTATTCTCAATGCTTTCTCATTTGTGGCAGTTTGTCCTACCGATCGCGATCGCGGGATGCCTAACTCCAGAAATTCGCAGGGCCATTTACAAGTTGTCGACTTTGGTGCAATGGATCTCACAGAAAGAGATTAAGACGTCCTCTATTGAATCCGCAAGGCGGGGAGCAATTGAGACGGTCTGTCTCTTTGAGAAATACATGCCCACTAGCATGCTCACGATACAAGTTCACCTTCTTGTGCATCTTGTGGACGAAGTGGAGATTGCTGGACCTGTCCATACACGATGGATATTCTTCTTGGAGCGCTTCATGAAAACCCTGAAAGGCTTTGTGCGACAACGAGCTCGTCCGGAAGGTAGCATGGCGGAAGGTTGGTTGGTGTCAGACGCGTTAGTGCATATCTCACAATGGCTATCAACGGTGGAAACTTGCAAAGTATTATTACGGTGGATTACCGTAGCTTCTCCATGATACTATTCGATGTGCAGTGGTTCAAAGTGGTACTTGGAGGAGCTGGAGCAACAGTTTGACGAGGTCCATCTGGATTTCTCGAAATAGATTCCGAAAAAAAATGGATGGATTTGCGCGGCACCTTTGTGTTGCCGGCCCATTGTGAACAGGTACGCATAGTCATTTGCTTGCTAATTATAATACGACATGGTTTATGTCACAATGGTTTGAAGTCGCTTTGTAAGTGTTTGTGAACATGTAATCTTCTATCCAAACCCCCGACAACCTCGATGGTGGTATGTTATACCTTCAACTCCTTGAGGTGCGAGAGTATATGATCAAAGCGATGTTCCAGGCATAGATGAAGAAAATATGCAAATAGAGGGATCGATATTACAAGGGGTGGAGGCCACCGCAAGCTTGGAGCCCGCATCGGCTAACAATGATGGAAATATAGAAGTCGTAGAATTTTTTGAGAACGAGGCATACTCGTCCTTTTGTGGTGACATATCTATCGACCTTCCAGTGTATGCAGAGTTGTGTCAGGAGATTAACATGGGACCATAGAATACTTCATTCTTGGAGAATTGTATTACTCAATTCGTTGTTTAGATCTTCCATAAAGGTAGATAAGATACGCATTTTAAAAGGGATTTTTCAAAAATGATTTATATTAATGTGCTTTGTATAGTTTAAATTGATTATTCTAACATCATTTTTTATTTGTGCAGGTATCGACATTTTCAGGATGAGTCGAGGGATGAGCGATGAGGAGTTTCAGGACATGATGGCACGCATGTCTCCAGATCAGCTCGCGAGATTCAGAGAGATGGCAGATCAGGAGCTGTCTCGTTCTTCTTCAGGGCGCTCTGCTAGATCAGCTTCAGCGCGATCAAATGCTTCAGCTTCGAGCAGACGATCTCGACGCTCGCGACTTGGGCCAGAGGGAGGGACTGCGACTGCAGGAGGATCAGGGGGGGTGCTGCTGTGGAGACACGGACGTGGTGTCTCCGTCTCGTCGTTCAACTAGAGCTGCGTCACCTCCAAGATTTGTCACACCTGTGGGACGTCCACTCCAGTTACTCCGGCTTTTGCGCAGCCATCGGCAGATGGCACGCCTTTTGGTGGCACTCCATTTGGTGGCACCCCCTTTGGTGGCACCCCTTTGAGTGGCACTCCGGGAGAGGGTACCCCCGTCGGTACACCAGATGTGCAGGGGTCTCCTGGATATGCCCAGGAGCGTGGACGGAGATGGGAGAGGACCCATCTTAGGCATACTCCTAGGGGTTATGGATACCTAGTGGATGGCAGGTCAGGAGCCATCATCATGAATGATGAGGGGAGGAGGGTGATGGCTCGCATGAGGGAGTTGTGCCAACAAGTTTTTCGGCACAATGTCCTGGATCATTGGAGGAACATATCAGAGGGGAGCAAGGACTACATAGTAGCATCCTTGCACGAGGAGTTCCCGGTGCCAGCCGCAGTGGATAGATTCTCTACGGGCTGGATGATGGATTGCATGCGTGCATACATGTCACATAGACGATCCGACGCACGCAAGGCAATCAAGAGTGGGGCTCCAAAGCCCGAGTGGTTAGATGCAGACAACTGACACCGACTGAGGGAGGAGGCTACAAATTCGCGAGGACGTTGGAGTCAGCAGCGGGAGACGGCGAGGGCACGAATCGAGGCCGGATCGGTACATCATCTTGGGAGTGGCGGCCACAGGACATATTTGGAGGACTTTGTAAGTTTCTCTTTTGTTTTGCTTATTTGTTTTTTTGAGATATTCTTTGTACTGACAATCATGTTTCTAACAATTAGCATTTTGTTTTCTTTGCAGCACTCCGTTATAAATCGCGATCCGCAAGGCCTTGAGACTCAATATACAGAGAGGCACGGTTTTAGGGCATTGATCGACCGATTGTATAGACGCGACGGCCCTGTAAGTCGCTCATCTTTCTTGTCCGTAGTTACCATGAGATATTTGAATGCATTATTGTATGGTGGATTGATATGTTGTTTCTTTTTCTGCAGAATCCGTTTGATGCTCCTTTGCAGCGGGACGAGCTTTCGGGGGACGAGGATTTGTAGCTCGCCCTTGGATCCTTAGAGCTCACACACCTTTAGTTTTTAGTCGCCCGATCTATGTAGACATTTTCTATGTATTAGTGATATCATTTCATGATTGTACCAATCACATTTTATGTGATATCATGTATTTATTTCATGTATCAGTTTTATGATTTCAGTATACATTCTTTTTGTTTACAAACGCTTTGTATGCAGCAGTGCAGAAACTATTTTGTATGGCTCTCATACAGCACACAGTGCTATGTGTGGCAGGGCAGCTTGCTCCCCTGCCACCAAAAAAAAAATTTCTCTGTTACTGTCACTATTTGAGTCGCAAATTTACTGCACGCGTCGCTATTGGCATCGCTATGAGCGTCGCAAATACTCTGCAACCGTCGCTATATGCATCGCAAATGCGACGCATATAGCGACGGATATAGCGACGATTCTATGGCGTCGTCAATAACGACGCTTTTTGCGACGACGGGGGCAAATTTTGTTGTTTGTATTTTCGTCGCTTTTAATGTCGCTATAAGGTCTATATCTTGTAGTGCTAGAACTTTGGACTCTCCTTAAGCACATTATGTGATTCTCGTAACAGAAGGACCAATGCAAGATTGGAAAGTTGACTGTGAGTGTGATTTTCTTTAATATGCAAGGACATCCTAAGGAGACTTTGTGCAAAAGGGATAGTGCTAGCCTTGTTTAAGGTGTAGATGTAGCTAAGTATTAAGAGGGTTGTGTCTCTACTCTATGTAGGCACTGTTAGTATTGATCCTTTAGGCTAATGCATGTGTAAGAGTGAAAGGAGCCCATTACCATATTGTGCCTATCCTAGATGCCCTAAATGTGCTATTCCCATGCAATAGTGAGTGCATAGACCCTATGGGAGAATGAGTGTTTATACCTATGCAAGAGTGAATTCCTATGTCAATCTACGAATAAGGGTGACCTACTACATGCACCTACATGTAAGAGTGAACTTTGATGTCAGAAAGTGAATGTGTGTTATGTGTAAGAGTAGATGCCTACAACGCGCAAGAGTGAACTTTTATGTGTGAAAGTGAAACATGTATATGCAAGTGTGCTAGAGGTTGGTCTACTTTTGCAATAGTGAAATGAGTGTGTGCGAGAGTAAACACCCCATGCAAGAGTAGAAATGTGTAAGAGTAAACACCATTGTGCACCTACATACAAGAGTCAAAAGCTTAAGTGTACGAGTGAAATGTGCATGCCTACATATCATACTAAAGTGCCTACATGTAAGATTAAAATGCTCCCTATGTGCAAGTGTAAAGTGTGCACCCTGTATGGTGCAACAATGAAGTCCTATGTAGTTGTGAGAGTGAACTCCTATGCACATATGAGAGTGAAAGAATAAGAGTGCAAGATGAAGAATACAAGTGAAGGATGAGTGTAAATGTGAGCCTACATGTAAGAATGAAGTGGGAGGTATAAGAGTGAAATGTATGTGCCTAGGTACTAGATTGAAATGCTATGTGTAAGAGTGAAATGCAAACATCTATGTGTAAGAGTAAACTAGACAACCTACTTACAAGAGTGAACTCTGTATGCATATTCACGATTTATTCATGTGCATGAGGGACTTACTTCATGTGCATGAGTCAAAATTTTGATGTGCACGAATTGGATACTTTAAGTACATGAGTGCTAATAGAATATCACAATGTGCACAAGTGCCTTCTATTCCACATGCATGAGTAGGGTGAATCCCTACAAGAGCATAAGTAGTGCAGTCAAGGCTATGCATACAAGTGTGATAACTATGACTACCTACGTGTACGAATGCAACTGATATGCTATGCCAAAGCATTGTTTGGTGGTGTGCACATGTGCACCCAATTATAGCATGTGCATGAGTGCTACGAGTGCCATGATGGCTGAGAGTGCTAAGTCCTCCATGAATGGGTGCTCTATCTACCATGTAGTCAGGTGCTTAGAAATATGTCATGCCCGAGGGTGACTTACCATGTACAAGAGGGCTTTGCACGACATGAAACTTTGTGAGCTTGTGCACCAGTTCTTATGGTCTATGTGCTTGAGTCCTAACCGTAAGGTGCCCGAGAACTAAAGTTGTGAGCGAAAGAGTGCAAAAAGTGGCAATGCGACCGAGTGGGGAAATGACGATATGAACGAGGGCCAGTCGTGAGAAGAACGACGTCGCCACTCACAGAAGTCCCCAACAGTGGTCGAATGCCTATGGCCAAGGGAAAAGGTGGATGAGCGTTGGACGAGCAGAGGAGCAGGCACTCGTGCACACGAGGCAGTCGCTGGAAGCAGCAAGTGCTCGTGCGCAGGACTATGGTCTCTTGGCGGCTATCTATCTTCCATTGTGGCGTTCTCGGGTGGCGGGCTAGGAGGGCAGCGCCTCGACCCGCCAACTCTTTCTCAGAGGAGCGAAGGGTCGTGCACCGACGGAGACGGACACAACAATGGCTTGTGCACGGTCATCGTGGATGTGGGCTCGTGCACGTGCTGCACCTATGGCTCATGCACCGACGATGAGAGGAAGCTCGTGCATCGTAGTCGTGGGCTCGTGCACGGTGCAATGAATGGTGGATGGTTCGTGCATTGTAGTGAGTAAGGGGCCTCCACTGTAGGATGGATGGTTCGTGCAGTACTGTAGTCACTAGTAAGGGGCCTCCAGTCTCCTACACTAGCGACGCTGGGTCAAACCAACTTTTCGGATCGCTACCCGCCACCTCAGACGAACTGCGCAGAGGCTGAGAAAGGGGCGAAGTTAGATCTCGATAGGGGGCCTACATTTTTAGTGACCTCCTTATTTTATTTTTAGGCAATGAAATTATTGAGCAATTAATCCTTTCATCCGATTGTCACTAGAGCATACGAGTGGCTACAGCGGGATGCGAGTTCACATCTCGGTTTGGGATTGGTGAATCGGTTTGCCAATGGGCCCATGAGAACCTGTGGGGCCCTTATTTATAAGTGTCCATAGCCGCACCAAAGGATATTCTTTGAGCTTCTTCTATCAATGGATGGAATAGGGTACCCATGCGATATATTCTTCCTCCTTCCTACCTTGCATTACTTCTTTGAGCTTCTTCTATCAATGGATGCAACTGGGTACCCGTGCGATATATTTTTCCATGCGTTACGGGTCTAGATACATCCCAAGCCCCTCAACCTGTCGTTTCTCCACGTAAGATGGGGATGTGCGCACGACAAAAAGGTGATCTAGGTAAAACAAAAAAGGTACACCTTTCTCTCTCTCTCTCTCTCTCTCTCTCTCTCTCTCTTTCACCCATTAGCTCCCATGGTACTTTGCAGTTCATAATGAAGAGGGTTACGAGCAAGATCTCACTAACAAAATCGAGCTTAGATAGAGAGCATGATTTCTTAGGAGCTTTGCACTACTTGTATGTGGTGTGATGCGTGCCTGGGCGGTAGGGATGATGTTAAGGCGAACTTGACAAGAATCGAGTTGTATAATTCCCTTGATAACAAGAATGGCACATTGTCGTGCTACATGTACAATAAACTTCCTGCTGCAAGTGTAGTCCCAGTTGAATAGCTTGTTAGGGTCAGACTGGCAAAACTTGGAAACTTTTCTAAAAGCAATCTCATTGCTTTAGCTGGTGCCAAATACCATGCTGGAGGAGCAAAGCTTTCTGGTGTGAGGCAATTTGTTTGGGCAAGGTATGAGAGCTATAGTTCAAGGCATGCTCGAGGCTGCCATATTCCATGGGTCAAAGCAAATTACACATTGAATAGCTAAGTTGTATAATTCCCTCGATAATAGGAATGGCACATTGTAGTGCTACATGCACAATAAACTTCTTGCTGCAAGTGTAGTCCTAGTTGAATTTAGGGTCAGACTGGCAAAACTTGGCAACATTTCTAAACGCAATCTCATTGCTTTAGCTAGTGTCAAATACCATGTTGGAGGAGCAAAGGTTTCTTGTGTGAGGCAATTTGTTTAGGCAAGGTATGAGAGCTATAGTTCAAGGCATGCTCGAGGCTGCCATATTCCATGGGTCAAAGCAAATTACACATTGAAGAGCTAAGTTCAAAAGGAAGCAATTTGGCTAGGATAGAGGGGGGTGTGTTGAGCAAGAGGGAGCATGTTTTGGACTGGCCTTGTTTTAAAGGGTCTACCTGCCTCCCAGTGGGTCCACTAGGGTTTACCGTATGGTACCACATGAATGTAAGGGAGGGGGGTTATTTAAGGGAAGGAAGGTACATTTTATAATGTAAGGTCCCATAAATAGGGGGTAGATAAGGGGGTATTTTCATACATTTCTTGCACGCAAGTGACGTCTCCTTATTACTTCTAGTGAATCCCCCGTGATCTGCCGAAGGTAGATTGACGGAGCCTTGCCTGTAGACTAACAAATGATAATGGACTAAAAGGAGTAGTGTTGCTCTAGAAGTTGTAGGCTGACTAGGGGCTGTGCAAGCTTCCAGTTTGAGATAGTAACCAAGGGTTTACTGCTGAGCAATGTGACTTTTACGAGGTTTTGCAAGGTCACTGAGGGTTTTGCAAGCTTCAACTTGAGGAAGAAAGCACCCAGGGTGACAGGGGGTTCTGTAAGCTTTCAGCAAGCAACCTGCTTGAGGAAGAAAGCATGTGGCTTACTGTTGAGCAATGTGACTTGTACTAGGTTTTGCAAGGTGGCTAGGGGGAGTACAATGGCCAAAATCTCCTTGTCATGCTGATAATTTTATTTCACTGTGGCTCCTCCTCCTCTGTTAATTATCCTCCAACACAGACACTTTTGTACTCACCTCCCTAGTATTTCTCCTCTACTCCTTTAGCTCTTCCTCAATGAACTATTCCAAGCATTTATTGTAGTACCGAGCCCAAATTAATAGTGTTAAGCTACTACTAGATTCACAAGTGAAAGGCTCATTTTCAAGTTTAACAATGCCATTCTTCCTATACTTCTTCCTATCCAAACTCCAGTAATTACACCCTTGTGTTGAGCAAAACATTCCCCCACCTTTGTTAATTTTTGCAATTCACCTCTTTACTTCATACTATGTGCTCAATAACCCTCTTCAAGATCCAAATCTTTATACATGAAAACTTTATAGGTGATCAACTTACCTTCTTTTGATCAAATCTACATCTTGTAGCAAGGTAGCTTAGAACATAAATTGAATAGTCTAAGAGGAGCGAGCTCAAATGCTAGGAAAAAGGTGTGATAAATTCAACATAAATCCAAGAGGCATTACGTAAACCCAATATCAGTACCTAAGACATAGATTGACATTGATTTCAATATTTTAAAAATGTCTTAAGACAATGTAACGTATCTTGGCACATGGAATGTGGTCATTCTACTTGCTTATGATATAGTTTATCAAGCTTTGCTTGCATGTTGACTTTCTTCTTCTTCTCAAGTTTAGGAAAAGATTTCAATACCCTTGCATGTGCCTTAGTCCACTTTTGTGACATTGAAAGAGTTTGCTCTACAGATGGCTTGGTGCGAATTAGTGAGTTTCCAAATTCATCTTCAATACGTTGCAATTGCGAACATGGATGTGATCCCATGTTCATTTTAGAGGCCTTTAATTGTTGCAAGGAAGCTACCATTTGAAGCCCCGATCATTGTACATACAAGAAAAGATCTATATCTGCACTTGCTCAAGGGAAAACATTTCATATTCAAGAGTTTAAAAATGTTCAAAAGCATGATTTGAAAGTTGCCTCTATAAACCACAAATATCCTTGACTTCGTTGAGCACATGCTCCAATTGATCTTTTGCCCTATCAACATCATCAACATCTTGGACAGTCTTTTGTCAGAGCCCTTGCTTTCATGGCCCAATCACATGAGTAACAAACCGATTCACAATCTGCATTTTGAATAGTATAACAATGCTCATTTTGGCTTTGGCTATTTACTCTTGCAATCTTCCTTTCCTCGTCCAAAAATTGAATAAGGTCATTTGAAATTGCTTTTGCATGCTCCAGCGAACTTAAGACATACGAGTGGCAAAGACCTAGACCAACGAGTCTAGTCGACATCCATGGATTCCAATCAAGAGCTGAGACTTTAAAATGCCATGATATGATTGTATGCTCCCATTTGTCTCTTGATTCTCATGAGGCAATATCCATGTTGCACATACCCACATGTCTAAACAATTTTCTCACATTAGTGTAGATTCTAATCTTAATTTCAAGAGTAGTCAAAAATAATGTAAGGTATTTCAACTTTTAACCTATTCTCCCTAGCCACTAGTTGTTAAAGTACTCTATAAAGGAAGTTTGTGTTTTATATGTGTCTAGAAACTTTTGCACTAGATCTTTTGCCTCTTCTTCTTTGTTTAGTACTCCATTGCATGTGTGCATATTCATGATATGCCCCAAGTGCTCTAAACATTGTTACACGAGTAATAGGATCATTGACTTTTTTTATTAAATTCTTGAGCCAACACCTTCATACGTGCCACAGACATAAATAAATTGGTATACCAAATACTTTCCTACAATGACATGTTGAACTATTTATAAGTTCATAGAACTAGAACATTTTTATATGACTTATGAGAAAATTACATACTTGATAGCCACAATCTCAACTTGGGCATCATCTACCATAAACGCGTTTGCTTTCCATGATTTTTTGTGATCCAAAATGTAGATCCTTAGGGCAATCAACCAAAGTTTGGTGACTTTAGTTGTTGAGCAAGAGGTTACTATCCATGTAATTGGGACACCATTGTGATGTGCATCAAATACTAACATAGTGTAAAGAGAAAACTGTACACAATTTATGATAAAAGTAAAGAGAACATCAAGATCACATAGTAAAATTATTTAATACAAATATCAAAAATATAATAATAATAATTTACCTTATAGTTATTCATACCAAAGGTTGCATCCATTGCTAATAAACTATTGTTCCCATATCTATTATTGAGCACCTCTAGTTGCAAGAAGTTTGAATACCTAGTATAAATGGTTGATTTTTTGCCTCATCATATATTTGATCAATAAAACCTTGGCTTTTATTTGACAGCACCCAATAATGGATACTATGAGCATAATCTTGAAGGGTTTGCAAAGTCAAAGCCTTATGTTTGCTAGCAACATTCAAAATATCTCTTAATGTAAGAAATGTATATCTTACAACATGCACATTTCCATCATTTGCACCCATTTTTTGAAGAAGATGTATAAGTTGTTGTAAGATGCGTTGAGGGGTAAAACCCTTACATAACATGTCGTAGGTCCAAGTTCTCATCTCTTGTGATCTCCATGGTGCAAAGAATATATTTGTAGAACTTTCCCCTATGTAATATGGTCCATGATATACACTGCCATGAGAATTGACATGGTGATATTGGACATAGCAACTTAGATGAGCTATAGAAGGCCATAAATACAATTGTGTTGTCACAAAGTGACATTGGCATCCAACACAAATGCATTTTGAAAGACACCCTTCTCGTTTTGAAATTTGTGGAATTTATGATTTCACAGGCATCTTTAGGACCAAAGTCACACCAATATCTATAAAATTAAATATGGATTAACTATAGAATTAGTCATACTAACATGAGTTGTATAAGAATTAGAAAAATCTTGAGCAACAGAAAACTTACATGACTAATTGTAGATAGCTATCTTCAGTAGGATGGATTAGGGACCCATGCAACCTTTTTTTAGTCCACTCCACACGAAATTCGCGGATGCTTCCGGTCTTTTATTTTTGCCATGCATGAAATCATTGACATGATCCCATGGAATGTAGGCAAGATGCAAAGCATTGAACTTTGAAAGGGGATCTTCTCATGTTTCCCATTGAAGATTTGTGGAATCAAAAAGACTCCGTGTAGGGGTTTGAACATTGATTTGATGGCCTTCTTGAGCCATTGCAAGTATATAATTGTAAGAGAAGGATAGGATGGAGAAAGTGTAGTTAGAAATTTTTCAAACTACTGTCAAAGAAGAAGGGACAAAAGAAAATATAGGTGATTTTGTGACGTGGAGAACTATGTCCTTTCATAACCTTTAATAATTCTAGCTAGTCAATGTAGGTAATGGAGGAATGGTGGTAAATTTTGAATTCTTTGAGCCACAAACTCTCATTTAAGATTCTATTTTTGGTGATAGTGGGGGATAACAAATTCTAGGATGGTAGATGTTGTGCCGTGGTAATTGTTGAGCCACTAACTACGATCATTATTATAAGATGAGGGTGGAGAGGCATGATGTGTGAAGGTAAAATGGTGACTTTTACCAGGTTGTGTAAAAAAGTTGAGCTCATGGGATCCACCACATGCTTACGTGGAGAAAATGACAAGTTGAGGGGCTTGGGATGTATCCAGACCCACGCATTACAAGGGGTGTGCAAACTAGCAAGGAAGTTGCTACGATCTATCTTGATGCCAATCTAGTAGCATAAATCATGCTTTGCATTGCCCTTTTCCAATTATTGTAACACAGGCACCACAACAGTAGGAGTAAATGCTAAAACATAAAAGTCATGAGGTTAATCGCAACATGGATGTTGTACTCACTTTTGGAAGTAACCAAGGACAAGCATCATACCTGAAGCCATACTTGTTTAAATTTCTAAGTGGTTCTTCTGATTAGTTCTTCTTTTATTATTTTCTTTCTCCAAATATCCAAGGACAATAGTAAAGCCTTCAACAAAGCAATGAAAGTGAAGACCTTCCAAATGCTTCTCCACCCACAAGATAAGCATCTTTTCAATATTTTTCCTCACAAGATTTAGGTCTTTTATTTTTTATTTTGTAATTTTTAATTTTCCTTTGTGTTTTACAATTCTATCTGATTAGTAACACAAAATAACCCATAATAATGACAAGTAAGATGCATTAACAATCCACAACAATGTTACTCAACTTGTTTTAACAAGAAAGTTTGATTTTTAAGTTCTGCACTTGGAATTTTGCATTTATTCTTGTGTTTTCTTGTTTTGGGCTTTTCTAATCTATTGTATTTTGAGTTTTAGATTATTTTCTTATTTTTGAAATTATCTCTTTATTTTTCTTATCTATTTTACAAACCAAACTTTTCTAATCTAGTTGTGTATGTTTTAGAGTATACAAGATATGAGTGCAAATTACTAATCCCTTGAAAAATCTAATCTACCCTCCAACATTAAGCCTCCTAGTCCCTCATACGGTAGGATTATGAGAACCTTGGCAGTTGCATCCTTCTTACTCGCATGAGCAAAATAACCAAAATGTTGGGCTAAGTACATAGTAATTAGGATTCAAGACATTGGATAGACGTCTATCATTTTTTAAGCTATAACTCGCTTTGGTAACAATCTCTCACCTATCATGGATTTACTAAGAGTGCCTAGAACATACTAGCTTTCTTGATACTATTGAGGGCAACAAGAACTTGGCAAAAACAAGGATTATCACCTCACAAAGTACAAGAGAATAGCTTGAAGAAGAAGAAGAACACTAGAAAAATCAGAGAGAAAGAGATTAAGCGAGAGAGAGTACTTATACCTTATGTTCAAAATGATCTCTACAAGAAGAAAACACTTAGAGTTAAAATTATACTAAAAAAATATCACAAAAGAGAAATCACAAAGAGATACTGAAACCTATGTTTTGGCCAAAGTCTACAATTGTGTGGAGAAAAAATTGCAAAGGTAAGCTAAGAGATCAAAACCATAATTACTCTCTCCACAAAGCTTTAATGGCAATAAAAACTCATCAAAATGAAGAAGAGAGGAAAGGTGGTATGTTGCTCCATTTTTGGGTCAATTTGATTTCTTGAGAGGAAAAAAAATATAAAATTTTCCAAAAAGGGAGAGAAAAGTATGAGGTTAGAGAAACTCAATTTTTTTGTAGTATTCGTTCCATTCTTTTTAAAAATCTTCCAATACCACTTTTTTAAATTAAAAACCCAAGATTTGGAGAGAGAAGATTTACCCTCCATGGAGGTCAACATCTAGCATTCCTATTATACGATCAAGAAGATTCACCTCTTAAACTATATTATTTTTAAGGGGAAATTTTTGAGTCCAAGTTTTGCTTTCCCCTTAACCTCCGCAATTCTTGTATCAATACGGATCTTGGGCTATAAGCTCTTCAATCTTACCAATACAACTTGTACGACTCCTATATGGTATGTGCTCTCTAGTTTCAGTTCAAGCCATGTATCTCTAGTTCTTGTTTTGTCTTGTTTTAACTCTAAATGTTATCTTCTTACAGAGATCATTTTGGATATGAGGCGTATCTACTCCTCTCTCTCTCTCTCTCTCTCTCTCTCTCTCTCTCTCTCTCTCTCTCTCTCTCTCTCTCTCTCTCTCTCTCTCTCTCTCTCTCTCTCTCTCTCTCTCTCTCTCTCTCTCTCTCTCTCTCTCTCTCTCTTTGTGATTTAGGGTTTGCTTGATGTTGGTTCTAACTCTTGTTGTTGTCTTCTTACAAGGATGATCTTTGAAAGAGATAGGTGCTCGTGTGTGTGTGTGTGTGTGTGTGTGTGTGTGTGTGTGTGTGTGTGTGTGTGTGTGTGTGTGTGTGTGTGTGTGTGTGTGTGTGTGTGTGTGTGTGTGTGTGTGTGTGTGTGTGTGTGTGTGTGTGTGTGTGTGTGTGTGTGTGTGAAGTTACAATGTGCCATGGGTCATTTCTACAAGGTACAATGCTTAGAAGGTATTGACTTGTTCTAATATGACATTATGGATTCAAAATAGTACACTTCTTTCTACTAAATCTGTGCCAACTATAATTGCCAGGCTTTATTTTAATCTTGGAGTTTGTAATAAAGCTTGGCAAATGCCGAATTGTAAGGGGACATAAGTTGGAGAGGGTGGATTTTACATTGATGAGCTACGCCATGGCCTATACTATGTGATCAAAAAAGAAATTTTGATGGCTAGTAGAACTAAAGTGCCTAAGGAGATCTATAATGTTCTCTTTTAGATCTTCCAACATACTCTATATCTAGATATATTTTTCAAGAAAACAAGTAGCGAGAAGTTCTTTATGAAAGGAGTCAGAGAATTCAACGTTAATTGGTACTTGGACCAACAATCTCAAGACCCTTAAGGATATATTCAATTGTAACACTAAGGCATCACCATCATTACCTTGCCCATTTTGCATGAAAATAAACAATTCTTCTGAGGTTGTGGATAATTTTTCATGGAATGGAGGAGCAGTGGCATACAATAGAAAGATATCACCAAATAGGTCACGTCACGATGAGAATTGGAAAACCATATTTTCAAATAACATTAAGAATGTCTATGTTTTTACTTTACATTTGCTCATGCACATATTTGACACGATTTTGAAGTTGTATATCAAATATATATACATAATGATGCCTCCCTCTAGATATGAAGCAACTATTGAGAAAGTTGAGGAGCTATTAACTTCATTAGGTGTAGATGAAGGCAAGGTTAAGATTAAAAAGGACTAGAAAATGCCATGCTTAACTTATGACATAGCACAAAGAATATCAATACGAAGGCAAAGATATTCCTAAGCAATATGATTGGCAAGCCATCAAATTTAAAGTGGGAGCTATGGAAAGATTTATAAAGATACAATATAGATTTGGAAAGAGGTCCTAGTCTTAAGAATTATTGGGTTAAAGTTTGGCGTTATTTTGATAAGCTAGTGTGTATAATGCTAAAATTGTCAACAGATCATTCCACTCAAGTTGAATTTCATACATTGGTCAATGATTTTACAAAGCTAGTTGTCAATTCATGGGGAGAAACGAACATCATCCACTGCATGGTATGCTTTCAACTCCACTACTTGCATGCACGTTCTTCTATATTTGTATAATTTGACATTCCAAATTTAATGTCAATGCTCTATACCTTTCCAATACATATTTTATCCTCATGGATCCTTTTTTTGACAAGCATGGGTCTTTGGAACTATAGAGCATCCAAGGCATGGAGAAGTCTCATTATCGGGCTCATGGTGCATATTTCAAAAACACTTACCATGGAGATGGTCACGTCAAGAAATTCTACCTTAGAAAAATGTTTGATTGGTTTTATATCTTCGCTCGCTCTATCACATTGAAAAATGCTAAGGCTACCGCACTAGCCAGATTTCTCAAGAAAGACATCCAATTATGTAATAAGGAAAAGTGGTGAAACACATCTCCACTGAATACACATGTAGCATGGTGTATGATAAGGTGAAGGAAAGGGTTCGAATACCCCTCTTAAACCCTAATATTAGATTTCATATAAATAGACCTCTTTTAGTTCATTCCCTATTTCATGCTTCTATTGTTGTCTACTCTTCTCCTCTTCTAATCCACCTCATGTCTCACACCAAGAAAACCATGTGACGACATCCATTACTAGGCCAAGTTCAAGGGCAAGTATTTACATGTCCATCATGGCAAGGTAAAGTGATCCCCAAATTTAGCCAATATGATGACTCAAATAGCAATACAACCTCATCATCTCACAATCCTTTCCCCCCACTATCCTTCCAAATACTTAAAGTCCCTTCTAATATCCGCCTTGGAGACTATCAAATGAGCTCACGAGCAAGAAGACCATTCTGAAGAGAAATAAGCAAGTGATGATGTAAAGATGACCACTAGCCAAAGAACAGTGAGGGTAACACTTCTACATATGAAGAAGGTGGAAAAAATGATTATGAGGGTAATATTGATGACCAAATCAATAGGCTCCGTGAGAAGATTGATTGGCCCAAGGCTAGTGTAGATGCAACTAAGGGGCATGCAATATGTGGTAAGGGCCCCATGCAATGCCCTAAGCTACCAACAAAATGAGCTAGAGGGCTTCCTTCTCCTCCTCCAGTAGCCCTTTGGCCTACTCTAGAACCAACCCCCATTGAGCAACGACACCTCAGCCCCACACCTGACCTCAACTCTGATGACAAACATAAGGATGACAATTATGGCGAGGTCCATCCAAATGAGTCCTAGGAAAAAGGCTAAATTGGAGAAAGAACTAACTATCACCAAGCAGTCCTCAAGGAGATCCACAAGTACCAAAAGAGCACATACTTGCTGATTATGAAAGTGCCCTTTGTGCTCTTAGTAAAGGAAATCCTTCACTCTTATGGAATTCAATTTTACATACAAGGG
The DNA here is from genome assembly GCF_053477565.2 of Lygodium microphyllum. NCBI lineage: Eukaryota > Viridiplantae > Streptophyta > Polypodiopsida > Schizaeales > Lygodiaceae > Lygodium > Lygodium microphyllum. The sequence goes on along the minus strand of NC_141161.1, from coordinate 30,346,934 downwards.
ATTGCAATGGAGACCATCCAAGAAGCCACAGTAGCATACCTTATTGCCCTTTTTTAGGACACATATCTATGCACAATTCATGTCAAGCAAGTGACCATCATGCACAGATACATACAATTAGATAGAAGGATAAGAGGGGAGGTATTAGCAATGCCAATGGCCTAGTGTTTTTGTAATACACACTGCAATACAATGAATTTTGTAAACTTCGATATGTAATGAAAAACCTTTGGCTTTTATTGTGCCTTGAATGTCCCATACTACATTTCCGTATGATGTTGTAATTATTAAATTTGCAATGTCAATTGAAAACTTGATGATCAAGTAGAACAAGCAATTTGTTTCAAGCTAGCCGGCCAATTAGCCTTTCTATTTTGCTGAAAAAAAATTATGTTGAAATTTTTTTATAGTGAACAATTAATTTTATGGAAATCTCAAAATTTTATGGTGAAATTTTTAATTGTTCGATAGCCAATATTACTTGGTTTTGTCCCAAATTTCCAAAAAATGGGAAAAAAAATACTAAATGAGCTTAGTAGGAAGCCTTGGATGCTATGGCCTATGAACGAATAGGATGACACTAATATTTTGGGATAAAACAAAGCAGTATGAGGAGCAATCAAACAATAAATTTTTCACCAAATTTTTTTATTATATTTTAATCATCTTTCATACTTTGAAAATAAGATCAGTTCATAAGAGACTTTAATATAATGATAGTTGAACACTAAGAAATAGAAAATATATTTGAGAGAGATATTACAAAAAAAATATATTTTTATTACATTGAGAATATAGGGGGTTGTTTCTTTAAGAGGATTTTCTTGGAACCCTAGGTCTCAGTACATTCTTTAGGCCATTTTTAGGTGGTTGGTTTTCTCATGGGCCTACTTACATCTCTTCTTGGCCTCTGGTTGCAAGCCAACCTTGACACTCTTCTGCATGATGGCTTGGCTAGCCTCTATGGATTTTCTAATACCCATGAATTGTAGTGCCCCTCCACACATATGTGTACCAAAAATATGCTTTACCAACTCCTGTTTAACAATAATTATCTTATGTGCATTCAAAGTGATGATGGAAGTACATAGCACTTTTGATAGGGCCTTCAGGATATGGTTCTAAGCCCGATCATTTACCATGAATGTGGCATGGACAATGACTATGCCGCTAGTGAGGATGTGGCCAATGTAGTGTCCTATCGAGGCATCTTTCTTGAACACTCTTTGGTCCTAACAACAACTTGCAAAATCATCAATTTTAGCATGGCCTACATTGACATGAAGTTAGCTCAAAATAGTATGCACAATAAAACAAAGTGTCAATATGCACTATTGATACACTTACTTCTTGCTTAGCATTAGCAATAGCCTCAAAGGGTTTGACTAATTCCACACTTGACTTAGAATCATCAATCAAGGAGGCAAGCTACTCTTCCAACTTGGGCACCTATCCTTCCACCAAGCTAGCTTGCACTACTTCAAACTCTTGGGTGCTACCTGTGGCATGCTCTACCAAGGGCACCTATCCTGTCACCAAGCTAGCTTGCACTACTTCAAACTCTTGGGTGCTAACTGTGGCATACTCTACCAAGTTGATGACATCCCCAAGAGCTATGACTATGCCCTCTATGTCTTCAAGATTTTGAGTACTATCCTTCCCATGCAAATCATCAAACATGAGAGGGAAGTCATTAATGATTTTGCAAACATTGACAATGCCTCATCCTCCCTCACTCTAGAAAATTTCTCCACATCATGGAGAAACACAAATTCTTTAACGTTGATGAAGAATTTGCTCATGCTATGTATGCAATAGTCTACATCAATGGCAAAGGGTACATCCTTCTTCTTACTTAAGCCACTCCCCAAGGTGATGTCAATAGCACCTATAGCACTAGCTACCATAAGGTCTAGAGCTTTGGCCTCTTTTACAACTTCCACTTCTTCTCTTGCATTGTTTAGTGGTGAAGGCTTTGGTTTAGAGACATCTTTTGGTAACCCTCCCACCTCTTGTTTGGCATTCATCGTGAATGCAAGGGGATATTCACTATCATTGGGTAATAAAACAAAGGTAATTGTTCAGGAAAGATAGTCGATGCCATGCTAATCAATGTCGTATTCTCTAGCTTGTCAAGGTGTGAGGCATTTGAAGTAGGTGGGGGTGAGATTTGTACAAAAATGATTGATTCATTTGTGAAATGCCTTTGTACCATTGATATACTTTAAGAGATTATGGTATACCCATTCCTCAATGAAATCCCTTTTAGCGGATTGTATACTCTCGCAAGTATGTGTTCATATATTCAAGGGTACTGCAGACCATGCTGCGATACAATATCATAATACTTTATATTGGGACAAAGGATCTAGTAGAGATCTAATCTCTTGATGGATTTTGTGGCATGAAGATATCGCATGAAGCTAGCAAGTGTGTGATCCATTGTGGGAGGGGGGCAAGTGCAAGGGTTCTCAAGAGAAGAGAAGTGGTTAAAGAGTTAGAAAATGAAAATAGGCAATGGACTTAAATTTTTATTTTTTAAAAATATATTAAATTATAAAATCAAAAAATCATTTAAAATTTTAGTTTTGAAATAGCCAATTGAAAAGAAGAAAATAGAATCATATGATAATACAAAATATAAAATGTTAGAGAATCTAAAATATGTATAAAGAATGAAAAAAGGAAATTTCTCAATCTATTGATTGTAAATTTTTGATACATTATTTGTCTCCACACAAATTTTGACTCGTTACAATGTACTTGGTACAATATAATTCTTTCTATTCTTTTACCCCCTAAAAGAGAAAAATATTAAATAAGATTCGAAATATTATATCCCAACCAAAACTAAACAGTTCCTATATTAAACAATCTCACCTTTACACCACCAATATAGATGTTAAGGCTCTCTATACAAGCACTTCCCATCAAGACAAGATACCCCCATAGATTTAGGAGACTCCAATGATCACTTACTGTGATTGACTCGATCATTACACTTCGCATATGAATTTGAATATCAAATGCTTATTCCATTTTTTCAATGGACTCCAAGTGAATCCATTGGTATGCTTTTTTCATCCAATGTCTATAATAAAAGTGTAATTAATTATTAATGTAAAATCAAGTAATGGAAGGTAACACTAAAGACCACCACTCTATATGAAAAGATGTCACCTTTGTGCACCCTACCCACCTCATTCCATTGTTCAAAAGTAGAATTAAGAAATTTCTCACCTATATCCTTACAAATAAATATGAAGGGATATTGATGTGTATTGGTGGTTTTGAATATATAAGCAAAAATATGAATTTGTAAAACCATGAAAGACCCAATGAACTTGAAGTACTCCCGAATTTTAGTGAGCTATGAATGTCATATACAATCTTTAATTTAGCATCTAAGGTGTCCACTCATCTGGGGCCATTCCAAAGAATTCAGAGATGGACAAGGAAGTAATTCAAGAGAACCATATGAATCAACTAATGTAGACACTATATACATGAACTTATAGAAGAAAATCTTACAATATAAAAGATATTGTGATGACTTTTCAATCATCATTCTCTCATCCACATTCACATGTAGATCTTTATATGTCCTAGAAAATTTTCTCAAAGGCTAATCCTCAACAAGATTCAAAGGAAAAACGTCTAACAGGAGAGAAGAAGTAAAAATCTCAAAAACATATGAGAAGTTAAGAATATAAAAGTACTGACTTATAATTCAAAGGAAAGAATTGTCGAGTAGTCCCATGAGGAAGCTTCAAGTCCTTATCGTATATATGTTGTACTAAGGCAATAACCCTGCCATCTTGAGCCTCCCAAAACCTAAGCACTCTATCCTTCCAATTATTTTGTAGCATACCACGACTCAATGAGGCCATATTGGTAAAGGCTGCATGTAGACCTATGAACCACTTGAACAATTCTCATTCCCATTTTCCATGCTCATTCTTTGTATTGTGTATATAGATCGTAGATATGGAATTATGGCGTCACCTTTATCAACATGTAGATGCTATTAGAATGGATTTGAAATAAATACTACTTAGAAATAGAGGAATGGCTATGGTTACGGCTGGGAGAAGTTAGGTAGGTGTGTGGCTATGGTTGTGTAAGCATAAAAAGATGAGAAGATTTGTGGAATTGAAGTAAGAGAATGACCATGAAAGAAAGGGAGAAGTTGGGCATTGTATGTCTTTGGGTAGGAGAAGCTAGGGACTATGTGGCTATGACTATGTTTAGAATAAAGAAGGAATCAGCATATTGTGTGGCTATGGTTAGGAGAAGTTTGAGGCTATGTAGCTATCCCATGGAATTCACTATATATATACCCTCTATATCACGCGTGTTGAATGCCTATTTATAAATGTCTTTATTTGTGAATTTTTTCTTAATAAAACATAACCCTTTTCTATTCAATATGTAAGTAATCCCTTTATATAAGACCCTTCTATATGTGTAATAAATGTGTCAAAATTGCATTTTAAAAATACATTATATTGAACCCACGTGATGCATATATATATTTATAATTGACCTCCTTGGGGTAGTTATATATGGCTATATTCAAAAGAAAGAGGGAAGATAGGGTTGTGTGGCTATGGTTGTGTGATCGTAGAAAGGGGATTAGAGTTGTGGAATGGAGGTAAGAGAATGGCCATGGAAGAAAGAGAGAAGATGGGTATTGTGTGGTTATGGCTAGGAGAAGCTAGGGGTTATGTGGCTATAGTTGTGTGAGTATAGAAAGCTGAGAAGATTTGTAGAATGAAGGGAAGAGAATGACCAAACGAGAAGCATGTCTTACAAAAAGACACAAAAAAATGCTTTTTTTTTACTATACATAACATAAGAAGAGGTTTTAGGGAGGGGAACACTTTTTAGAGGGAGAGAGAAATTTTTAAATTTTAGGTCACCTTTTTGGATACCTAGTGTGGGACACCCACCTAACATGGAGTGGTAAAAGTTGGGGGGTGGGGGGGGGGGATTATGTTAGAAATGCGGGATCTAGAGCATGACATAACCGGAAGCTATGGAGGATGGAAGGAGAAGTGTAGACTCATGATGGAATGGACACTGTTTGTTACACAAGTGAATTAGGTTCCAAGATTGAGACTTGGACTCATAAACACAATCTTGTGTATGTGGACAATGACATTGACACTTTACTGAAATGAAAAGAGTACTATCATTGCATTAAGAAAGGAAGCAAGTACAATGCTTTATAGGAAAGTAGGAAACTGCAGTAGGCACTATTGTGCATATGGGATAAGTTAGCCTGCATATCCTTGACCCTGAGACTCCATACAAAGAGGCTGTTTGAGTGTGATTGCTGATTCTCAACACCCCTCCTCAATCACAACTAGTAAAGGCACAAAGTGTGTAGAGGCTGTAATGAGAACCACCTGCAAAGTGTGGGCATACCACAGACATGGCAAAACACCAGAGGCTGTTGCAGAAAAAACTAAGTGTGGGTACCATAAACATGGTGGACATCCAGAGGCTGTAACAGGGGCCTCACAAAGTGTACAGGGACTGTAATGCCAAGTTACATAAGGAGTTTACAAAGCTTATGGCAGGAAACATTAGGGCAAGGAAAATACAAGGCTATTAAAACAGTCTATCAGAATTATGAGAGTACAAGGACTGATGGGTCTTGTCCTTCCGATCCTGGTGGTCTTCATCTTCATCTTCTTCTTCCTTTGCTCCATTTTCTTCTTCTTCTTTGACTGCGACTAGATAGGCTTTTTGGGATCTCTTTCTTGCGTGGCAGAACTTCTCAGTGTGTCCGGTCCTTTTGCAGAAGTCACAAAAGAGCTGATCTTTCTTGCCTTTGTACCTGTTGCCAACATATAATGCATGCTCATCTCTAGAGGTACTTGGTTCTTCTTTAGTTTTTAGCTTCTTTTCTTCTTCTAACAGTGATGCCTGGATATCAACAAGTTCAGGATTTGGCATGTTGATTAAAGTTGTTGATACGTTATTATATTCAGGAGGCAAGCTCTTAAGTAGAACACCGATGCAAACATCTTCATCCATTTTAATGTTTATTCCTGCAAGTTGGGTTAGGAGTCCTTCCATGTAATTAAGATGTGTGGCAAGTGATGTGCTGGACTTCATTTCAAGCCTGAAGAACTCAATCAGGAGACCATACTTTGATGATTTAGATTGTGCACCGAACAGGGTGTCAAGTCTTTTCCATGTATCCTGTGAGGTCTCACAGTTATCCACGTGATGGATATAACTGTCATCTAGCTCCAATTTGATAATGGCCTGGGCTCTGTCATCATTCTTTTGCCAAGTAGTTGCAAGGTCCGCGTCCCGCGGTTTCTTCTCTTTGCCATTTGTGATGGCCCAGAGACCCTTCTTCATCAGGATGAGCTTGATGCGGGTTTGCCAAGTGTGGAATCCGACTCCTTTGAATCGAGCATTTGGCGAGTCTTTGCCCTTGTTAGATTTACGGGAACAGTAGCAAATCAACTTCAGACTTTATTAGATTTGAGCAACAGAAGAATTGATTGAGAGACACAAGTGCTAAAAAGCACTAACTGAGTGTCAATGAATACCAAATCTGCAAAAGTCTTTTACTCCAACTCCAAGTGATCTTCCCCTTCTTGATTTGATGCTGATGTCTTCAGATCTGAGTGACAGTACTTTAACGAACTTCAGAGAGTATTGCTCAGTAATTAAAATCACTGTTGATAACTTCAGTGAGAGAAACAGTGAAAAATGTCAAGATTTTGAAGCTTTTGGCTATGGTGGAATTAGGGTTTCTGAGACAGGGGCCTGGTTTTTTGCTTATTGCAGGAGCTACAGTGCATCATTTTCAAAACTTTTTACATATCTAGGAAGCTTATGTCATGGGCTACCAAAGCCCCATGGAGATTGTGCAGATCGTGGTCAGTATGCAGCGCGCAGGTGCCGCGAACAGAATCGGCGCAGATCTGGACAGCGAGGTCGAATTTCTGCAATGCTGGAGCCAGGGAGCATCAATGTCATTGATTATTGTGCCAAGATGAAGCGCCTTGAGCTGAGGAACAACTCTCTAGAAGAAATCGTGGGCTGAAATGGCCTGGTTGAAGAGTTATGGAAGCTCCAAGCAAGGTAGGTCCTGTCTGGCTATGGCAGACACAGAACAGAGATTGGGGATTTTCACAATGCTGAGCTCCAGATGGTCCAATGTCCTGGATTGATGTGATACAGGGAAGCTTTATGAGTTGGGGAATACTTTTCCAGAAGGAAGCTCCAAGAGATTTGACCTGTGGAGTGAGATATAAGCAGTTCAATCTGACAGGGTGCTGCTGGCTATGGCTGCCATGGAAGCTTCAGTGAGAGTAGAGTTGAGAAAAGAAGTCATACACTGACACTGAGCTGGATGGAGGTTCAGAAGAATCAAGAGAGGCTGGAGAAGCAATGCCATGCCCAACTGGGCTCTGATACCATGTTAGAAATGCGGGATCTAGAGCATGACATAACCGGAAGCTATGGAGGATGGAAGGAGAAGTGTAGACTCATGATGGAATGGACACTGTTTGTTACACAAGTGAATTAGGTTCCAAGATTGAGACTTGGACTCATAAACACAATCTTGTGTATGTGGACAATGACATTGACACTTTACTGAAATGAAAAGAGTACTATCATTGCATTAAGAAAGGAAGCAAGTACAATGCTTTATAGGAAAGTAGGAAACTGCAGTAGGCACTATTGTGCATATGGGATAAGTTAGCCTGCATATCCTTGACCCTGAGACTCCATACAAAGAGGTTGTTTGAGTGTGATTGCTGATTCTCAACAGATTAAAAGGTGGAAATGCCTATAAGTGTGGGACAAGGGAAAAAAGGGAGTGAATAAAATGTGCACATCACCCCTCTTCCATCAGTCCATCTCAAATCTCTTGTCATTAGGAGAGTTATTAACTCTTAAGCTAAAGGGCTCTTTTTGAGTTTATATTTCCCCTTATTCTTAGTGTGTTTGTATGTTTTCTCTTTCTTTCTATTTGTAAAATAGGATTTGATATAAATTCTAATTTTAGAATCAATTGTTATCGTAGTGATCAACATAGGATAGAGCAAAGATTCTCTATTCTTTTCTATAAATAACTTATAGGTAAAATTGGCCTCTTATGTATTGCCAAAATTCATATGACTAATTAGTCATGTTTGATTATGAGGAGATTGATGTTTTCTTATATCTATCACTTTCAATAGGTTTTGATAATCAAAACTATCTAATCAATTATTCTTATAGTGATCAACACAAGGAAGATCATATATTTCATATTGTCTTCTACAAAATGTTTTATAAGTAAAATTTTCCCTATATTTGTATTACCATAAGTCATGTGATCAAGTAGTTCTTTTTTTCTTTTATTGAGATAATATGTTCTGCCAACACACATGTGCAATAATGGGTTTAGTTGAATTATATAACTCTCAATTCACTTTGTTGTAGTGGGTTATCATTCATACAGATAAGGATTGGGTGTTTTGGAAGTCAAGGTTTAGAAATTCTTTGAAGTGTCAATGCCTTGTGCTTGTTTGGATCTACATACCATTTGGTTGCCATCCATGTAACTCATATATTATAATACCCATATATCACACAATATATTGATTCATAAAACATCACTATAAGGGAATGGAGCGATAGCGACGGCCATTTGTGACTCAAAAACGGGCATCGCTAAAAGCATCGCTATTTGCATCATTAATTCTATTAGCGATGCTAATAGCGATGTAAATAGCAATGCAAATAGTGATGCTTTTAGCGACACACATAGCGACGATAACCGTGACACCGGTCTGAGAAAAAAATTTCAAAAACCCGAGCGTGACATTTTCCAAGAAAACATTTGCGAGAAAGAATGAAAGAGAGAGCGAGAGAGATTAAAGCTTTGAGAGGGAGAGGGAGAGAAAGAGGGAGAGAGAGAGGGGGCAGCTCATGACCACAGTCACACTGCCACTGCCACTATACACGAAGTAGAAAGAGAAGTGTGCAAAGGAGAAGGGACGGAAGGTACAAAGAGAAGGTACAAAGGGTTTCATCTTTAGGTCTTTGAGGTAAGTACATTGCCTCTTCTTGCTTTAAATTTGTGTTCTCTTCTTTTCTTTTTTTGTTTTTCTTTGCAAAGAGATGCATGGAAAGAGAGGGAGGGAGAGAGGGAGGGAAAAGAAGGAAGAGGAAGAGAGAAAGAGGGAGAGAAAGGGGAGAAAGGAAACAAAGAGAAAGAGGGAGAGAGAAATGAAAAATGAAGGGAGGGAGAGAGGAGGATGAGTGAGAGAAACAACGAGAGAGGGAGAGGGGGGAGAACAAAGAGAGAGGAAACAAAGAAAGGGAATTAGAGAGAGAAAGAGAGGGGGGAGAAATAGAGAGATGGAGAGGGAAGGAAGAGAGGAGGAGGAGGTCGAAAAGAAGGGTGAGGTAAAGAGAAAAAGGAGAGTGAAAAGAAGAGAGAGAGAAGTAGAAAGAGAGATAGAGAGAAAAAAATAGAGAGGGAGAGAGAGGGAGAGAGAAATAGAAAAACAATGAGAGAATGCGAGAGAAGGTTAAGAAAGAAAAGTAAAGGGAGAGGGGGGAGAGAGAGATAAAGAGAGGTGGGTGACATTTCTTTCAATATCTTTGTTTTTTAACATTTTTATTTTCTATCTTTAATTGTCTTTGCAATGAGATGTGTTGAGTGAGAATGGGGAGGGAAGGAGGGAAAGAAATAGAGAGAAGGGAGGGAAAGGAAGAGAGTCTTGTGGAGAAATAAAAAAGGGGAGAGAGAGGGGCTTCATAAAAAAGTGTTGAAACCCAAGCATGGCATTTTACAGGTTTGTAAACAAGAGAGAGAGAGAGATCGCCACCACCACCGCCATCCATGAAGAGGGAGGAGACAAGTGTAAAGGAGAAGGAAGGAACTCAGTGAAGGAGAAGAAAAAGGAGGGAAGTAGGAAGAGATTCTTCTTCAAGCTTTGAGGTAAGTGCATTATCTCTTCTCTCTTTGTTTTTCTCTTTTATTTACTTCTCTCTTTCTTTTTATTGATGAAGAGATGTATAGAGAGAAGAAGTGAGAGAGGTCAATGCAAGGGAGATTGAGAGAGAGAAAGAGAGAGGCTGCTGCCACCACCAATCCACCACAAAAAGAGAGGGGACAACTGCAGAGAAGGAGGGAACCCGTGAAGGAGAAGAAGAAGAAGAATGAGAGAAGTGCGAAAGGATTCTTCTTCAAGCTTTGAGGTAAGTGCATTCTCTCTTCTCTCTTTGTTTTTCTCTTTCTTTACTTCTCTCTTTCTTTTTGTTGATGAAGAGATTGTTGCAAATGGAGGATGACAACCTTGAGTATGACGCATCAAGAAATCATGATGTTAACAGAGAATTCAATTGCTAACTTATATTTAAATTAGATATAATATCTTATGCTTGCAATAGAATACAAGTACTTTGCAATGTCCTACACTTACAAAGAAATACAAGTACTTGTATTTTTTGCTTATAAAATACAAGTACTTTGCATTACCCAATGCTTGCAATATTTTAAGTGTCTATTATTTTCCAACTCGTCATATACTTGTGTACATTATTTAAATTTATTTGAACATATTTATGTACATTTTTATTTTTACAAAAAGATGTGTGCACCCAAATGTCCATTGAGAAAGAAGAGATACCTTCACTAATTTTATATCTTTCAAATGTGCAAACATGCATTTTTAAATTGAGATAAAGACATATGCACTAACACCCATTAAATGGGAAGGGTGTGTGAACAAGCCCTTTTTGTTTTAAAAGTTAGGGTTTTTAAGATAGATCTAGTTTAACTTTTGGCTTCATTGTTATATTTCACAAACTCTCTCTTCATCTCCTCATATCCAACACATCCATCCTACCTCTTGTAATGGATGCTCATGTGCACTTCAACGAGTCAATCCACAACACACACAGTTGACTACCCAGGGTGATAAGATCTTTGAGGTCTTCTCAAAGGTCTTCGACCTGGAGCACACCTTTTCTTCTCACTCATACTCCATCAAGGGATCAGACCTCTCATGGATGCCTTTGGACTACTATTGGGTATGTACCATGGGAAGAGTGAATAGAAAGTGGTTAGCATGTCCTTGGCCTACATGGCTCCATGAAAGAGAGTATGCACTATTGTACCTATGGGCAATGCTCCATGTACATCACCCTTTGAGCTTGTGGAGCACAAGGCTACCTTGGCCATCTACTTGCTTGCCCTAGACCTATTCACAAATGAGGGGAGCGATGATGAAGATGTAGGTTCAATAGTTCCTGCTATTTCCTACAAGAAAGAAGAGCCTCTGGAAGATCCCATTGATCATAAGGAGGAGTGAAGTATCATGTGGTGAGATAGAGCAAGGGTTGGCTCTCACGATGCGATCATTTTTAGAAGAGCCAATCTAATATTTCCTTCTTGATGCCTATACAAATAGAGGGCATATAGCATCTAGTACTTCTGAGATATTGGAGTATTTGGAGATGGAGGAAGAGCTCTTTTCGAATCTCATTAGAGATTCAATGGTGGACGACATCATCGATGACGATTACATGGATGTGAATCCAACAATGGTAGAGATTGGAAGGTAAGATGGCACCAATATAGATGGAGTGAATGCAATCCTAACTGCCTAGGAGAACATTGCTACAATAGTTAAGGCATATTTAACCATTTTGGTGTCGATTTTGAAGTTTTATTGCATGACCTCTCTTGAACCAAGACCCAAGGTTTCAATAACAAGGGAATTTTCGGATTCCTTTGCTCAAAAGGGTATTCATAAACATGTGAGGAGTTATAGGTTCAAGATGAGTTGAAGAAAGTAAGTTTTTCTAGTTTTATATATTCTATTGGAACAAAACTTGATCGAGGGGTGCATTAGGACTAAAGGATGCCATGGAAAAAAATTTCCAAGAAATGTGATCTATATGGCCCTAGTCCAATGTCTAATATCTAAGGGCATCCTTCACACCCAATGAACCTCCTAATCAAGTTTCGTTACAATCTGATAACTCTGGGCCAGTTAATAATCATCTTTTTGTTTGAATAATGTGATCCAAGGCATAATTTGCATTGACAAGTTTGTGTTGCATCCAGGAGGATCAAGGTATGTAGACTGTTGCAAGAGCTCTACTCTAAAGGAGTAAATCGACCACCTTATTTTACTAATATTGTCATCTTTTATAAGAAGTACTCATCTGGAGGGGATGAGATAATATTCAATCATTGAAAACTTTTGCACCATTCCATACTATATCTAAAATCTCCATCATGGAGAAGGTGGTTCTCGTGAAGTGTAAGAAAACTTTTGCGCTCGCTCGATGAAGTGTGTGGTGGAGCACTCTACATGGTTGTTGCTTTGGGTGAACTTGGTAAGGTTTTCAACCCCATTCTCCTACAAGAAGATTTGAAGGGCAAACATGTCGTATTTGAGTCAAAGAAACCATCATTGTTTGCATCTGAAGCATCATCATCTTTGCCATCAGAGAAATCGAAGAAACATTGAGTTTCTTCGCTTAGGGTTTGCTTAGATATATTTTATATTAGTCAATGTCAACTAAGCTTGCATCTTATTTGGTCAATAACTACTTTGCTTTGTCTAAATAATTTTGAAATCATTTAAAAAATAAATGGTGCACATGCATATGATAATAATGTGATGTACTAATATGTATTTACATGTGATAGCATATGGTATGTCTTTATGTAGTAGTGCAATGTACATGTGTGGTATATTTAGTTATGGTAACTGAGAACCAATTAGGTACGTAATTTGTGTTAGTACAACAACGTGTGGTTACACCCAATGTAATCATACATAATTCGTATCATACACAATAGGTGTGACTATGATAACGTGTGGTTACACTGAATGCGATCGTACATAATTTGTGGTATGGTAACGTGTGGTGGATGCATGCATTAGAGTACCCATGTTAATCGCTACATGTTGTAATTAAATAAAATCAACAATTAAATTTACTCAAAATAAAGGTGACAAGTATATAAATATAGAAGACATAAATGTAAATATATAAAATTACTCAAAATAAATATGACAAGCATATAAATATAGAAGACATAAATGTAAATACATATTTCATAAAGTTACTATATAAATGAATGGCTTTGAGGGTGCTAAACATGGTGATACATAACCAAACCTCATATGTAAGTATCATGAGGTTAGGTTCCCTTCCCTTGACAAAGGCAAAAAATGAAGTTCATATCCTTATTAGTCATAGTGACCCACTTTGCATGGATGGCTACCAATTATGTGTCATTGAAGAGGTCGATTAGGTACACATCTACCAACTATGTGTCATTGAAGAGGTCGATTAGGTACATATTTGCCACCATTTGCAAGGTCTACATTGCTACAATGGTCTAGTTCCGTGGTCTTGGACTGCCTGCCACTTAGTCTCAAAATTTCCCCAGTCTCGTCCACTGCAAATCCTATAGGATCTCTCGAACAACCTTTTGAAATAGTGCCTTGGGTATTAGAAGCTCCCACTCACATTATATTTGCCTAACTTTTTGTAGAATTGTAGTACCTAGTCTCCATCTTCTCTTCTTCTTCTATAGAGGTTTGCATGGAGTCTCAAAGGGTGATGCACTACCTATTGCTAATGCACTAGGGACCACAGAGCATACAATCTTGGGGTTACGGCAAGTAGTTTGCTTGGTGCACACCATGCAAGCCTACAAAGAGAAGAGGAGGAAGTTGAGGAGGATAGAGTGAAAGCAATAAATGAGAATGAGATGAATATTGAGCTTTAAATCCTTGAAAAACCTAAACCCACCTATAAACATTATCACACACACAATTCATCATATGATTGTAAAGACATCACCTTTTATTGGAATACAAAGAAACTTAATGTGCACACCTATTAGGTACCTAAGAGCACACAATAATTTTTTTATGCCAAAACAAATCCAAAAAGGTCTTGTGCATTTGGGATCACTTTCCTTCCTATTTAAAATTATGGGTGGATCAATAATCAAGGAATTAATATTGTAACTATTTAAAATTATAGATGGATCAATAATCAAGGAATTAATATTGCAACTATTGTTCCACATATACTCTATGAACAAAGGCTTCAAGAGTAAAGTGTGCGATAAGACATTGTCATTTTCGACCTGTTTTTCATGTTAATATTGGTAATAATAAAAAATATTAAAATTTTGTAGCCAAAATAAGAATACTCACATTTAAGTTGAGAGTGAAGATTGAAAACAAAAACTTTGTTCATACTTCAAAGCTAGTACAACAATGTTTTAGTCAAATAAAGCCATTTTCCCTATGCATGTGGAGGATACTTGTCTGAAAGGATAATATTACAAACAATATTCATTCCGCTGGAATAAATGCTTCCTTCATTACCTTGAGATTTCTTACAAGGTTCAAAGTCTTTGGGGATTACAATAATGTATTTGACATGTATTGCACAACATTGAGTATCGAATCAAGTCTATCAAAAATGCATTTGCAACACCTTGTAGAGTATGAAGACATTCTTTGCTGAAGTGATGAAATCTATCTTAACCTTGTGATAGAAATCACCTCCTACTTTCTATTTAGTATAAGTCTTGCATAATCTCATGAACAAGTTTTGAAAAACTAGTCTTTGGAATGATGAGATCAAAAGAATGTTGGTACTCCCTAATTTCTCTTAGGGCCACTATACCTAGCCTCCACTTGTGCTTCTTGTGGGGATGTTGAGAAGGACACCTCTCAAGTGTTGAGAAATGTGCAAACACACCTGCTTTACAGCATGTTTGTATGGAACAGCAAGGCAAAGAACCATATTGACAATAAACCTTAGACTAGGTCACTTAATGCATGCTTGATTTAAACCACGCTAGTTGAAATACCATGGTCCCTTTCCACTCTCTGCCACCTACCAATACCACCTATTGTAAGCCTATAAAAGGCACTCATCCCCACACTCATTTTATCCCATCATTCTCATTCAATTGTACTTGCATTATGCTTCATTAATATCACTTGTTCTCTTTTGTCATTACTTATGATCCATTATAATTGTCTTCTTGCTCATCAATGATTCACCATAGCATGCTCCTCAATATTTTAATATGGTATCAAATCAATTCTTACTCCTAATTAGTCACTAGCTTAACAAATCAAGTCAAATAGGTCATTACAGTTTCAATTTTTGGTTCACCCCTTCTCTCCATCAATCTCTCACATACCTCCATAGCCACCTACCTGCCCTGGAGGGCTTGGATCTCTCTTTCCAAGTAGTTTGAGCTCGTAAAGTGAATAGGAGGGATCTTTCTCAACTCAAGAAACTTCTTTGTATCACTTCAAAACTTGACATTAGGTTATACTCGCTCCAGCATTGCACTTCTTCCTCTTCACTATCCTGTTTGCGCTTGATCCCTGTCATACAGTTCACATCATATGTACCCATAGCAATGTCTCCTACTACCATAGGGCATTTTAAGCCCACTATATGAGCTTTCTCCTCACAAAAAATCTCACTAGATGGGTGCTTCATCGAGGTGGTATGAATAAACAACCAATCACCTATTAAAAACCCTAAGTGGGAAACCATAGCCACTTGACTTCAAGCTCAGATAAATACCTCTTCAATCTCTTAATTTCTTTGGGTAAATCATATTGACACTCTGATCTACTCCAACACTCATATTTTAGCAAGGGTGCTTGGAAATGGGAAGATTAAATTTGGAGATTCAACATCAAAGATTCATCAAAGCATAGTATCTATTGATACTCACTTAGTGTCTCTTGACACTATAGCTTCTTGTGTCTCTTGACACATTCAAATTCAACTCCTTTTTGGTCTTATCTCAGTTATTTGCTACCGCTCTTGCAATCAAAATGGGCAAGGATTCACCCTCATGCCATTTTAAAGATGTCAAGTTCCATACATGGCAAACAAGAATCAAGCTCATCCTAATGAAGAAATGCTTGTGGTCTATCACAAGTGATTCAAGAGAAGAAGCCAAGGGAAGCTGCATTCTCAGTAATATGGGAGAAAGATGAGACAAATCACAAGCTATTATCAAGATCAAACTTTATGATAGCTACATTCATCATGTTGATGATTATGAAACCTCTCAATCAACATGGGATCACGGTTAGAAACCTAATTGTTTGGAGCTCACTCAAAATCCTCCAAATATGGTTTGCTAATTGAATTTTTTAGGCTTGAAATGAAGAGTACTACTTCACTTGCAACTCATTTGAATTATATGAAAATCTTGTTAAGACAACTTACAGAAATCAACTTGAAGATGGATGAAGACATTTCCATTGGTGTACTTCTCAAGAGTCTACCACCTGAATATGATCATGTGTGTATCACACTAATCAACATGCTACAACTAAAGCTCCTGGACATTAAAGCCTCTCTCCTTGAAGAGAAAAAAAAGATCAAAAACAAAGGAGAAACAATCATTTCAACAGGACACCAACAACTCCTCTATGGAAGGACAAAGGAAAGAAGGACATAATTTGTGATTTTTGTAGAAGACATGGGCATATTGAGAAGTTTTGTCATGCTAGGAAAAGATCTCAAAGAGCATACCTTGCAACAGTCAAAGAAGATGAAGACAACAATAAACAATAATAATAATAAGATACTCAAGAGAAAAAGGATAGGACCCATCAATCCTTCTTTTGCACCTCAAATTTTGATAGAATTTCTTAGATTTTGGGTGTGTACTTGCCTAATGTTCTTTTCATAAGCTCTTTTACTCCTCATGTAGCCTATGCACCACAACCTCTACACACTTAGTGAGGCCTTGTGATAGCCTCTAGCTTTACATGGTTGCTTTTTCCATGTCTACACTTAGCAAGGTTCTATTCATAACAGCCTCTATATACTCAATGATTTTTATGGTTGTGATTGAGGAGATGTATTGAGAAATGTGCAATCACACCTACTTTGTAGCCTCTTTGTATGGAATAGCAAGGCAAAGGATCACACTAACAATAAACCTTAGACTAGGTCACTTTATGCATGCTTGATTAAAACCACGGTAGTTGAAATACCATGGTCCCTTTCCACTCTTTGCCACCTACCAATAGCACCTAATGTAAACCTATAAAAGGCACTCATCCCCACACTCATTTTATCCCATCATTCTCATTCAGTTGTACTTGCATTATGCTTTAGTAATATTGGCTGTTCTGTTTTGTCATTACTTATGGTCCATTATGATTGTCTTCTTGCTCATTAGTGATCCACCATAGCATGCTCCTGAATATTTTAACATCAAGGCTACTTGATGAACCTAGTTTAGGTTGGGAAGGGGATGATCCGTTGGTAGGCTATGAAGTTTAGGTTGGGAAGGGGATGATCTATGAAGTGTTGTTGTGAAAGGTGGCATTTGAGCCAATAGATGCCCTATTGAGGTGAATACGATAGGAGGCTCTAAGAGGAAGCTTCTTTGCTACTACCGTTTGCCTAGACGTCTTTTGTACACATCAAGAGATTGGAAACTAAATGAATAAGATAAAGAGTGAAACCCTAATATTCATTCAATTTTCTTCACTTCTCCTTTTAGCCATTGTATTTTGTAGATGATGTATCACCATGATATAATGAGAGTTTTTTGCAGTTGCTTGGCATGCTATGAACATATGTTTCATAAGCTTTTGCTTGATCATTACACTAGCTAGTGCAACCAAGCTATCAACTTTCACCCTTGCACACATATTTCACCAAGTTTCTGATTCTTGAGAAACTAGGAGGTTTCTTGATTAGGGGATCATTGGGATAGATGTTAATGGAGGTAAACTAAAAAGGCATAGATAGACACATAAAGATTGACCACACATAGATGTTAATGAAAATAGAGTAGAGTCTATGGAGATAGACTGGAGAGGCACATGTAAACACATAGTGATAAACATATAAAGATGTTAATGAAAATAGGGGTTTGATATTTGTGAAGGTAGACTAAAAAAGCACATATAGATACATAGAGATGTTAATGGTATCAAGATACTTGATTCTATGAAGGTAGATTAGAGAGGCACAAATACATGCATAGAGAGGTTACTGGGGTAATTTACTCATGAATATATGTGTGCGCATCACATGGGTTCAAAATAATGCATTTTAAAATACCATTTTTTTACATATAGAAGGGTGTAATATAAAGGGGTTATTTATAGATTGAATTGAAAAAGGTTATGTTTTATTCAAGAAAAATTCACTAGTAACGATATTTTTAAATAGGCCTTGAATGCATATAATGTAGAGGATATACATATAGTAACTTCCCCAAGAGAGGTTAATGAAAATAGGGGTTTTCATATCTATGGGTTAAACTAGAGAGGCAGAAACAAAACACATAGAGATTTCAAAGAAAAGTAGATAGCGTAGTGGTTGAAGATAGGGTGGAAGGACACACAAAGATGGCAAGGAAAATGGAATAGTTGAGTGTAAAGGGAGAGTGCACAAACATAGATATATTAATGTGATCAAGAGAGGTCAAGATAGGTTGGATAGATTTAGAGAAAAGCTCATAGTAAAGCTGTGAGAGAGTAGTGGAATGGGGAAAAAAAAAAAGCTTAGATTGAGGGTATGCCCCAAAGGTTTCGAACTCTAAAAAATTAAATTTGAGAGGCATAATATGTTTATACATGCCATGGAATCTAGATTGGTTTCTTTTGCTATGATGTATATTTTTTATAGTTTTGTTTCTTATGTACCATTCTAGAGTAAACGGAGGTAGAACATGATTTCCCATTATCTAAAGATATGTTCATTGAAGAGGAATACCATGCTGATAAAGGACCCCTATTTTAAGAAGAGTGTGAATCTAGAGAAAATCCAAAAGGTTGACATGATCCTGAGTTCCAAGGTGATATTTGTGTTGGAGAGGAGATCACTACTGAAGAGATTCCTATAGAGAAGCTATTTTCATTCCTTTATAAAGCTGTGCATTCTTGAAGTCTTGATAATGCAAGGATAATGTTCGATGCTCCATTCTTCTTAAAGAGGTCATTGTGTCCAACATGGGTTTCGAGGATGAGTTTAATGAAAACAAACAAGAGGGACAAGAGGTGAAGAGACCAAGAGCACACACACAAAAGCAATGGAGACTTGAGCACATAGAGAAATACTGTTGAAATCTTATTCTTCTTCTTTCTTCTTTTTTCTTCTTCTTCCAACCAAAAGAACCAAGTCTACAACATGATAAAAGACTAATATGAAAAATGTCATAATGTATGTACATGCAGTCACCAAGTGTGGACCCTCTAAGAAAGGAAGAGGTGGCACAATGAGTGTGTCATAATAAAGGATAGACTACATGTGTGTAATCACTAGTGTATCCTCATATCAATCACCTAACATGCAAGTGAATAATATCCTAACACATCACCAAGGCACTTAGTGGATGCTAGATCATGTAGAGCTCGACATCTTAACACTCCCCCTTGAGCTTAGCATGAGCTCATGAACTCCATGCATAGACCTAAAGCATTGAAGCTTCTTAGCTCTCCCAAGGCCTTGGTAAAAATATTGGCAGCTTGATCCTCTGTGTTGACATAAACCATGTCAATATCACCTGTTAGAACCCACTCCCAAATGAAATGATAATGAACCTCTATGTGTTTGGTCTCTGCATGATACACTGGGTTCCTAGCCAATTGAATGTTGCTAAGGTTATCATAGTAGATGATAACCTTCTTATCCACCTGCATCCCCAAATCACTAAGTAGCTTGTATAACTAAGCTACCTCACATGCTACAATTGTAGCACCTTTGTATTCGGCCTCTATACTAGACAAGGCAATTGTCGGATGTTTCTTGTTGTTCCAAGTAACAACACCACTATCAAAGGAAAATATAAAACCACTCGTAGATCTCATGTCTAAAATACTACCAACCCAACGTGCATCTGTGTAACTAGGCAAGACCAATGGTACGCCTGTACCATAGAATAAGGTATAGTCCAATGTGCTTGACATAGCACAATGTGTGCCGCATTGCATCAAAATGTGACGTTTGTGGAAGCTACATAAACTAACTCTCTAAACCAATTGTGTAGTTTAGGTCTGGCCTAGTGATCATCAAATAGATAAGGTTTTTCACAATCTTCCAATACATAGTGACATCCTCAATCAAGTCACCCTCATGTTCATTAAGCTTAGAATTAATATCCAAAGGTATAGAAATAGGCTTGCAATTAGCCATACTATACTTCTTTAACATATCCAATGCATATTGTCTCTATGAAAACTATATACCCTTTAGATTCATGATGATCTTTATGCCAAGAAAATAGCTCAACTCTCCTAAATCCTTCATCTCAAATTCATCCGTGATAGGACTCTTCACATTGCCAATCTTTGTCTTAGTATCACCCACAATGATCAAATCATCCACATATATAGTAATGACCACACTATCTACATCACTCTTACAAACATAGAGTAAATGATCAATTTATGCTCTTCGAAATCCAATGTTAACAAGGTATTTTGCAATCCTATAATGCCATGCCCTAGGTGAAGAGCCTCCTACAACTATAACCTAAGGCAAATTGAGCAAGATGGAAGAGCTTCTTACATGTTGCTTGCTTGCTTACATTCATGCTCCAATGCCTTCACCTTAGCCTTCAATCGAGTTTCGTGCAGCCATGGGATGGCTTTGATACAATGAAAACAGACAAGAGGGAAGAGAGGCAAAGAGACCAATAGCACACATATAAAAGCAATGGAGACTTGAGCGCACAGAGAGATAGGAATGAAATCTTATTCTTCTTCTTCTTTCTTCTTCTTCCAACCAAAAGAACCAAGTCTACAATATGATAAAAGACTAATATGAAAAGTACGACAGCATATGTGCATGAGATCACTAAGTTTAGACCCGCTAAGAAAGGAAGAGGTGGCACAATGAATGTGTCGTGACCAAGGATGGACTATGTAGGTGTAGTCCAATTCTAGAATCATTGGCACATTCTCATGTCGATCACCTAACATGCTAGTGAATAATATTCTAATACATCACCAAGGAACATAGTGTATGCTAGCTCATGCAAAGCTCAACATCTCAACATTCAAGGCATTGAAAGACCCTATGGTTTCAAAGAAAGTTGTGGAAGATTCCAAGTACTTTAAACATTTTTCTCACTCAGGAAAGAAGTATAATTCAAAGAGGATTGTAAGGAAGCAACTCCAGCAACTCCCAGAGGATTGTAAGAAAACTTTGGATTTTCCATTCCATAAAAAGAGATATGAGTTCTATGAGCTACACTTTGGTTTCTTGAGCTACTTGTCTTCAAAAGAAGAGCCTACTAACCCTACATATGAGTCCTATGAGCTACACTTTGGTTTCTTGAGCTACTTGGCTTCAAAAGAAGAGCCTACTAACCCTACAAGGCTTCAAAAGACTACTTCCTCTTGCAAGAGCATTAGAGACATCAAAGAAGTAGACGTGAACATGGAAGAGGTCCTACCTATTGAGTAGGAGGAAAAAAGTCAAATGAGCTTTGAATAGTAAATTTGAAAGTTGGCAATCTTGTGGAAGAGGTCCAACAAGAGATTCGAATGTTCATTGAATCCCTCACTCTTGCCAGTCTCCCTCCTATTCCCATTCTTAGAAAGGAGTTCTTAATGCTTAACAATATAGAGAAATTTAGAGGTCTAAGGAAAGTTTTTTGCATTGGAGTGATTGCACAATCTTGTGAGGATGAAATTTACCTTATTGATGATTTCCAAGAGGAATTCCATGTCCTAGATAGTAATACTTCAAATTTTGTTCCTATAAATGATGCTCTAAAATACTATCTACAAAAGACTCTTGACCACTCCAAGACACTTCCAACTAAAGAGGAGTTCCTAGAGACTCAAAGGCAAGTTATCATTAAGTGTGTGGGTAGGGCGATGGAGAAAAAGGTCACCCTAGACAAACCTCTCTCTAGGTTCTATCAATTTATGGATGGATGAGAATGTCATAGAGGAAGAAAATCCTAAAAATGTAAGTCATGTTTTCATTCTCCTTTCCCATTTCTTTAATTTCTTCAATATTCAATAGACAATAACATAGTCTCATATTTTCCACAAATATTAGTTTACAATGATGATGGTTTCCTTACTTCATTTGGTGGCACATGGGCCAAGTTTGGGCAAGATTCTACCCTTGCATCCTATTTTTCCAAGCTTAATCCAAATATTGTAAAGATCTACCATTCAAAGTATAGTGATGAGCCATCTATTCCAATGACTGCTCTAAAGACCTTATCCAAATATTAAGGGTATTCCCACATACCTACAATAGAGACAAAATCATACTTATTGAGAAGTATGCATGAATAAGTTTTTTTGGCTATGCTTCTAGATGCAAAGGCTCAAGGAGTGGATACTTCCTATGTTACATTGCTTATGCCATTGCTGTCAATCCCTCTTAAGGAACCCCCCTTTGCAAGGGTATAGGAGGTGAAGATATCTCCTACAAAACAAAAGTAGCACATTTTTTCTAGAAGACAATAAATACAAAGAAGAAAGTGGAAAAGCAGAAAGCAGCAAAAGAAGATTTCTCTTTGATTGACCTCTGAGTCATATGTGTATAATGTCCTTAAATGTATTTACAGAATGTTACAGGGAATGAATGCTCTCTAAAAAAATGTGATGACAATCACATTTTGTAAAAATCATTGAGCTAATGAGAATATTGTTTTTGAGTTACATATCGATCCTCTATGGTTTCCTCAGTTTTCTATAGTGCTAATTGTTTTTACATGCCAAAGCTATTTTTTATAAAAGTATTGAGCATTTTAGACAATGATTTTTCCTTTCTTAGTCTACCACCACATCTCCTAGTTCTAAAGTAGAATGCCCTTGCTTGATAGTGAGACTTCTCTATGTCTTTTGTGTTCCATATGGATAATGGTCAACAAAGTATGTTCCATGCTTTAGTAAAATGTGCTAAACAAAAACAAAACATATCAAATCCAAGAAAAAATGAGTTTCTAAGATAAAATTTCCCCGTTTTAAACTCACTAAGAAAAATGTGATGTCTTTCTTTTCCCAAGCTTTAACTATTGCTTCCACAAACTTTTTATAGCCTTCTTGTAGTCTACATAATAGCTTGCACTGCTTCTACTTTGCCACAAAAGTCTTAAGAAGTTATTGAGTCCATCCACACCTTCCTACAATTCCTTGCTACTGAAGGATCGCTTGCTACGTTGGTTGTACATTCACACAATTCTTTCCAACATTTCCATATTGTATCTTTTTGAACATTATGAAAGTTGGAGAGAAATCTTCTAGTCGCCCCTCCCATTGATATAGGGGCTAAGACATCAACTGATTTTACAAATTGTTATATATCTTGATCCACCTGTGGAGACTCTAAACATAAAATGTAATCACAAATCTCCTTTTTGTCCTTTTGACTAACATTCATCAGTTTGATAATTACATTGTCCACATATCCTGCTTCAAAGAGTCTCTTAATAAAGAGGTCCTTCATGTTATCAAAATCATTGTGTTCCAACATTATCGAGACTAATGAACCATGTATGTCCTCTCTCTCTCAAGGATAGCATAAAATCTTATGCATGTTGGGTAATGTCCTAGAGATTGTTGGCCTTATAAACCTGCTCAATCACTCTACAAAGTTGTAAGGGACATCTCCTACCTTATATCTCTCAATTCTTAATTTGGCTAGGATTGAGGCAACTAATGTTGTGCCCCTCCACTCATTGAATTGTTTGATGATCGCTTGGTTAGGAGTGAGATCAACTTTGAGTGTTATTTCCATGTCTACATTGGTGTCAAGTCTAGTGTGCTCGGTAAATGCCAAGATGAACTAAACCTAGTTAAGTTTGGCCTCTTTCCTTTGCCTATTGATCCTTTGTGCTTGTGTAAACCTAGAAACCTGCTATAATAGGTCTTTTTCCAACCTTCTCTGTTCTTCTAATTCGGTTATGATATCATGAGCTGGTCTACCCACATGCACTATTCATACTTTTTGTTCATATTCTACCAACAATTGATGCTAGATTTCAACTAGAAATTCTCTAGTATCAATCCCTAGATTATCATCACTTATACCTTATTCTAACATAGTAGTCGCTTTCTCTTCTTGTGCAAGTAAGCTCTCAATGATGCTAATGAGATCAGGTAGAGCAACAGATACCCCTATCGAAGACTGCTTTCTTTGATGCTAGGATTTACCCCTCGGTGATCAATGTGTCTATCATTTAGGGCTAGTTACCTACATAGACCTCGTCAATTAACAAGACATGTGTGATATTTGTATCTTTCTTGCCCATCTCTCTCTTAGATTATTTCAATAGTCTGCTTTACTCTTTGTGAGTTTTCTTTTCCTCACAGTAGGGTAGTTTGGAGGGCCGATTGTATAGGTTTGTAAACTTAGTTTCTTTGCTTGTTCTTTCTCGATTGATCCTATTTTCCCTTGTTGTCATTTTTTTTTAAATTTAGTTATGCGTTCATTTTTTACATTAAGCAATTATTTCCATTTTGTGTGAATGGTATTGTACGGTGTGTAACCAAACTTTCAGCTTTTCTCAAACAATCGTGAATGCACAAAAGGTATTTTTTGTATACAAAAAATAAGTGTTCACACTTCTCAATCAATTTTCTTGTGATTCACATATGAACATCAAAAGCCAAAAACAAGTAACGTTAACTTAAGAACTTTTAACACCAACCTTCAATGACTTTATGTACTTGAATTTGTCATCTACTCAAATTTTGAACCTCTCTAAAGTTAGGTGTCGGTTCCACACATTAGGAGATTGTCATGAGTTTGTTTCTTCTTTCAGCCTCTCTTCCCACAAATGGTCTATCGATGCTCACAAGGGTCATTCAAGTCAGGTGTTGCCCCCATTTTAGCCTACCAAGCAATCTTTTGTTTTTTTTATTTTCATCAAACAATTGTGGCTTCCTAATAGAATTCTAGGGACCTCTCGTTAATACCTAAACTATTTTGAGTTAAGACCATTTTGACATGAAGATTTCTAGTCCAAACTCTTAGCTATGAGGAGTTGAATGCACCTATCTTGAGTGGTACGAGTACTTCCTTAGTACAAGTGACATAATTAAATGTACCGGTTCACTTCTGCCAAGACAGAGAGTGGAGAACATGGATTCAATATTTACTTGTTTGAACAATGGTCCTCATGGGAGTCACAAGTGTAATGTATCCTAGGATGTAAGGCAGTCGTGTAAATGACTTGGGGATTGAGCTACATCCTCGATTAGGTGCACTACCCAATTGAATAGCAAAAGAGGTGGATATAGTGCCCATGAACTCTTGGGTGGGCACTACATGTGTACAAGCATACAAATTAGGCATCTTGTGTTTGGGAAATTGTGTCAATGGTTTGTGACATGCACACAAGTATAATTGTGGACTCAAATTTGGAGTCAAGGTTGGATGATCATGTGTACACAACCTACTATAGGTGGCAATGCTTATGAGAGCCAACATAGATGAGTGCACAAAAGAAAGGGGGTTCTCATTTCCATGCTCAATGTTATGCATGCAAAATCAAAAGGACAGGGATCTAGGTAGCCCAAGGTCCCATGGTTGAATTGTGAGAGTGCTAGGTTAAATTGAATAAGCCCATAGCCAAGTTGGCTAATTGATGATCCATGCACCCTAGTTGGGACAAATCGGCAATTCCCAAGGTCACTTAGTTAAGACAATGGCATAATTCAATATTTTTAAGGCCAATAATGGCCTAGTAGTAGCAATTGCATCCAAAAGGTAGTCAAATGGGGTGTTGCAATAACTGAAGAGGTCACGTCATAGCAATTATGGCCATACTTGGGCCATGCATTAGACACCTTAAGGCTTATTTCCAAATATTAAGACCCCCTTCCCTCTTGCATTTATGAGGTATTCGAGGCCTAATTGATCAATCTATCATTTGTGGCCCAAGGGCCTAATTCAAGCCATTTTGCTAGAGCCTAAGGCGTAAAGGCCTTTCCAAAAGGTCTTTTCTTTTTTGTTATCAAGACCTTACGGCCAATGGTTGGTGTATATGGCCGCCCATGGCCTAATAAGAGGCCCAAACTATGTCCTAATGGTAAGCACTTCAATCATTTTTCCTTTTGAGTATTTTTTAAAATTTTAATTAAATAAGGTTGAGAAAGAAATAAATTTTACAAAAAATCTAAAAATGGCCTTATGAGGCCAAAACAACAACTTTTTCTCTCCTTTTTTGATACTTTTCTCAAAAAAATTAAAAACTAGTATTATCAATATTACCCAAAAATCCTAATAATATTAAAATGACTTAATAATACTAAAATTGCTTAATAATTTAAAATAGATAATAATATAAAAATTATATAATAATATTTTTGAAAAATTAATAATTTAAGAAATAAACTAATGTTTGAAAAATAGTCTACTAATATAAAAACACCCTATTTTCAATAGAAATGTTCAATTTTATCAAGGATGGTGAACTGGGATATAAATAGCCTTTAGTAATGGTGGCAAATAAAGAAAGAAGCATAAATACAAGGCATAAAAACATCCATGCATATACTACATTTCCATTTTTATCGAGTAAATAACATTCACATTGTTGCAAAATTATCAAATGAGACACCTTCCATGAGAGAGCCACATGCATTAAAGTCAATTTTATGCATAAAAGTTCACATAAGTGCATTTACTAAGAGTTAGAAAGAATTAAAATATGAAGGCCAAAGCCTGACAAATCCAAATGTATCAAAAATTTTAAGAAATAATAAAAATATGAAGGGGTGTGGGTGTCTTTTGGGAGAAAGTGGGGTGGAGTACACAAGTAGCTTTCTCTTTCTCCTCTCTTCTCTGTGCAAAAATTTATCTTTCCCTCTTTTCCCTTTACTCTTTTCTTCTATGCAATGGAAGCTACAATAGAAGATAATGAAGATGAAGATCTTGTTCATTTATGGAGGAGTTTTTAAGTTCTATTGTGATTTTGAGATCAATGGCTTAGCCATGTGCACAGATTTTGCATGCTTTTACCTTGGTTTTTTGTTCCGATGTTGTTGTGGGAGGGTTGTCTTCAAGTAGGTTGATTATCGGCACGGCCAAACAAAATGTATGAAGGCCTTTTTAGGCCACTCAACAACCGAATGAAACTTAGTTCTCCCCTATTAAATCAATTCGACACCAACATTGATTGGATAAATTCGATTAAGATTCAGCAAACTTATTCATATATATAATGAAAGTTTGACATATGTTGATTTTAGAAAACAAAATGGCACCTCATGTCCACAAGCAATTCAAAAAAAGTTTGGCCCAAAGCACATTATGTCAACATGCAATCCAAGAAAAAATCGACCCTAAACTAATTAGCCTACTCCTATGAAAAAGTTAGCCCGATTTGACAAATGCAAGCATAAAATCGGTCCTTTCATCATAATCATCCCTTAATCACTAAATATGGCCCATTAAAAAAATTTTAGGCTAATCAATTTGAGAAAATGTATAATGGCCTCTCAAACAAAGATAAGCTAATTGTGCCTATTTCCTTGTGTTACGTCTATTGGCCTCTTAATAAATTACTAACCAATTCTTATGTGTAGAAGAAGCTTAAATAGCATAGATGATCTAGAAACCATCAATCAAATTGATGCATTTTGAAGGCCAATGGCCTAATTGAAAGGCCTACTACCAATTAGTCTTTAGAAAGGTCTCTATGGTCTATTGTTTGGTCTTATGGATGATACTCACTTAGAAACCCTTAATGGCCTCACTAAGGAAGGAAGTCATTTTGTTTTCAAGAGGTTCAAATTGGGTTTGCTCAAATTGACCACCAATTAATGACACACTTCAAAACCATGCGTGCTTGCTCACTGGGGATGGGATTAACAAATCCCACAATGTGATTGGTTCGTTCTCTTCTCTCCTTCGCTCTCCTTTATGATGTGAGAATTCAACCTATGATCACTCTTCTTGTCGTGACTTATTTTTGTACTATAGCTCCCTACTCCCCCAGCTTTTACAAAAGGTAGAATGTGAAAAGCACAAAAGTGAAAATACACAGAAGCACAAATGCACAAGAGAAAGTCAAACGAAAAGCAAATTGCTCAAAAAGACACAGATTCTTCTTAAGCCCCATGCTTCCTAAATCCCCTACTTCTAGGTTTCTCTCTATTGACAAGAGAAACTAAAGATTTTATATTTTATTAACGTTCGAGACATTTGAACTTTAGTTTTTAACGTTTCTATGTTTCTTTAAAACATCAAATGTACCTACAATCCCAACAAAAATCTAAAATCACAAGCAACAAATCGATTGCCTCTCAATTTGTTGGTCCTATGGTAATCCATGCAATGTTTTGAAGTATAATCTCCTATTCCGCCATTCAACATAAAGGGTATCCGCCTAGTTACTTGATTCCTTATGTCTCGAAAAACAGAACCAAAACATCATCACTTTAACAAGCCACACATGTTGGACTTAATTGAATGTTTATTATTTCAAACATTTTAAGCAACACAACTATAACGACCTCTCATATAACCATTGCAAACTCTCCCAATGAATGTAGTGGACTCAATGATTTACTTTATTATTGTATTCTATGTGCAAAAGGCTCATCAATGGCTCTATGATCCTTGCAACGTGCCTCAAGTGAGCTCCACCTACTTTGCTTCAATCACCGTATAAGCTCCACAAAGACGAAGAAGAAGAAAAAGAAGAGAAAGCAAGAGCTTGTCCACACTGGTCCCTCACTTTACCTCACACTCTCAAAACCCTCTCTCTCTCTCTCTCTCATAAGCAAGAAACATGCAAAAGTCAAAAAGAGCTCTCAAGCTTGCACAACATAAGAATAATCTTATCTATTCACTTTTTAGATTTTATATATGGCCTCAATTTATCCTTTCATTGCATTAGCCTAGACCGGCCTTCTCTCACCTTGCACACATCATTTTACATTTTATGAAAATTTTTGACTTATTTGGTCAAAATCCATTAAGTTTACGCTATCATGCCACTACATGGACACGGTGTGAAAAAGCATGAAATGTATCATCATCCGACTTTCCTATTGATCAAGAGAGTCAATGTGATCTAAGTCATTAATACTAGTGTGAATGGCATGGATTATCTAAAAATACTAGGATTTTGGATAATTTTAGCCTATTTTTTATATTATTTATTGTTAAAATCCGAAAAAGTTAGAAAAGCTTCTAGATCAAGATGGCATGCAAAAAGCAAGTTGCTTTTTCAGCCAGTTATGAGATTTTCATAAAAAAGATAGATTAACGAAATCGTGCATGTCGCAACCGCTGTAAACAAGCTTAAAACTGCAGTTTGATTTGGAAGAGGAAGAAGAAGTGATCTGGGAGATCCGTGACCACGCGTTATGGGGTTTTACCCCCCCTTTCGGAGCCAACGGAGACATTAGATTTGGGTTGCGAGTAGCAGAGAATGAGCTATAATTTTGATGCACGTTTTGTTCTACGAAGAAGCTCCAGGAGATCTAATGCCTGGAGATTGCTTCTGATTAGTGCAAGGATTCCAGGTTCTTTCAATACATATTGATTCAATTCATTGTGCTTTGTCTTTGTCGTGTTTACCACTTGTGTATTCTATTTCTTTTCTTCCATCTCCTATCTCTATTTCCTTCTACCTCTAAACCCTGGTGGATTCGACCTTTCGACAAAAACCCCTCCGACATTGGTGAACCCAACATGAAAGGTCGTCAAAGAAGGAAAGATAAGATGAAAGAACCTTCGAACACAATCTCCAGTTATGTTTTGCAATAGTTGGTGTAAAATATGAATATACTTATGCATGTACAACAGCAACAACAGGTGATGCAAGCTTCTGCTCAAACAAAAAGTGTTGTGATGAATGCTTTGCAAGCAGTTGAGCGTGAGGTGAAGTTATTCAATGGCAAGAATGTATCTGTATATGTACATACCTATGCTCAAAAGATGGAATTCCTTGGAGTGGCTCAACTCCCATGGAGCCAGTATTTTCTACGTATTACTGTACATGGACTAAAAGCACGAATCACTGAATTATACATGCAGGATGCTGACTGGGTAGCTTTCAAGAAGACACTCAAGGAAGAATTTTACATTGAGGATACCAATTTAATTACACACAAGACTTTTCAGGAGTGGATTTTACAACCCAATAAAGGTCTTGTGGCTACAAAATTGTTAAGAGAATTTGAAAGTCAATTTGAGCAGTTGGATCTTGCAAAACAACAAGCTCTTGCAAGTCAAAAAATTGAATTGTTTCTACAGGCAGTTGATCCTGAGCTTCAAGAGAAGCTTGATGATTTACTGGAGAATTAGACTACAGAGACAGATTTGAAAACAAAGTGGAAACATGTCAAAGGAAGCTGTTACTGCACTTGTGAAGAAGCATAGAAGGAGGGAAAGATTGCATCTCTAGCTTGCCCACTATTACGGGCAAGACAATTGATGTATTCAGTAAGCCACCTACTTCTGTGGCTAACCCTATGGCTATACCTGCTATTGTTCCCTCTGTTAGGGAAGATGTCTTAGATGAATTGGTCAAAGGCATGCGGGATCTTCAATTGAAGGTTGCAAAATTGGATGAAAAAGGACAAGAGGAAAGGGGACAGACAACAGTCCCTAAGCCAAGAAAAAGATATATATGGTGTGATAGTTTGCAACATGAGAGAAAGGATTGTGCTACCTATCAGGAAGCCTTGGCACAACAGCTCATCTTTTGGAAAGATGGCAAGATCCATGCACAAGAAATGGGATTGTCTCTTGCTTTGAATTTTGGAAAGGGAGATATGTAGAAGTTGTTGGAAGACTTGGCAGTTTGAAATGCTTATGCGACAGTACATGCTTCTACTTTTGGTCTACATTTGGATAGAATGCATGACCAAGTTATGGTTGGTCCAAAGGCTGAAATATGGACACATAATTTGCATGCAGTTGAAAAGGGAAAAGTCACGGGTAGTGAAATATCTCATACAGGGCAAGAAGTTTATGACATAACTAGCTAGGAATTACCGATAGATTCATATTAAGCAAAAGGGAAAAACACAAATGTAATTCTGGAAGAGAAATAGAAGAGAGATGAAGATAATGCTGGGATATCTAAGGAAGTGACAAAAAGACATGTGGATTTGTCTAAAGCTACAAATCAGCCACCTCTCGAGCATGTCATGGAAGAGATTGAGCAAGAGCAAAAACAGGATAGCGAGCAAGAGGACAAATAGCTGGGATATAAGCTGCAGTTTGATATTGAGACAGGCACAGATACCTTGGAAGATCTTGTACTAGAAGATTCAGTCATTGCATCTATAGATTTTCTTAATGTATCTGAAGAGATTTATGAAGATCATGTTTTACTTGATGCAAAGAGTCAAAAGGAGATTAATGACTTGTTGGATGCACATGATTTGCAAGATAAAGTTATTACCTATGAGACAATACATGAGCTTGAGGATATGCTTGTATTAGGGGACGCTAGATATGATGCTCCACAGTTGGAAACTATTTCAGATGCTTTATCAAAGGCCTTGATAGACAAATCAAAGATGCTTCAAGATATGGATTGTTTCACTATTTTCGATGATGGTGAGAATGTGTTGAATGCAAGTGAGACTCAGTTTATGTTGGATGAGGAGCAAAACGATTATTAGAAGCAACTTCCCATGCAATGGATTTTGAAAGAGCAAACGTGTTGCTATGTATTTATTTATGGGTTCATTGATAGCATGTATATGGAGATTCAACAGCCTGTAGTGTATGATATGCACCCAAGGTCTTATGACCCCAGAGGGGGTACTAGGTATGGCTCAAGATTTGTACAAATGTCGAGTATTTTGATCTATGATCCAGGGGGATGCTTTCTTATATGCATGATAAGCAACAAGTTGATACTATGGGTGTTTGACCTGGGTGGTGCATCGGTGGCACGTACCGGAGGATGTGCAGATTCAAAGGGGGTGGATGTCGTGCCACTACACGAACACAGTGTGAAAAAGCATAGAATGCATCATCATCCGACTTTCTTATTGATCAAGAGAGTCAATGTGATCTAAGTCATTAATACTAGTGTGAGTAGCATGGATTATCTAAAAATACTAGATTTTTGGATAATTTTAGCATATTTTTTATATTATTTATTGTTAAAATCCGAAAAAGTTAGAAAAGCTTCTAGATTAGAATGGCATGCAAAAAACAAGTTGCTTTTTCAACCAGTTATGGGATTTTCATAAAAAAGACAGATTGATGAAATCGTGTGTCGCGATCGCTGTAAACAAGCTGAAAACTGCAGTTTGAACTGAAAGAGGAAAAAGAAGTGATTTGGGAGATCAGTGACCAGACGTCCTGGGGTTTTAGCCCCCTTTTCGGAGCCAACGGAGTCATTAGATTTGGGTTCCGAGTAGTAGAAAAGGAGCTGTAATTTTTATGCACGTTTTGTTCTACGAAGAAGCTCCAAGAGATCTAATGCCTAGAGACTGCTTCTGAGTAGTGCAAGGATTAGTTCTTTCAATATATATTGATTCAATTCATTGTGCTTTGTCTTTGTCGTGTTTACCACTTGTGTATTCTCTTTCTTCTCTTCCATCTCCTATCTCTATTTTCTTCTACCTCTGATCCCCGGTGGATTCGACCTTTTGACAAAAACCCCTCTGACAAGGCCTTAGTTGGACTTTAGAATTTGCAAGGGAATGTGCCTCACCCTCTTTTATAAAAATAATTTCAAATAATTTTGTTGTTGAAAAAATACATGTGCTAAATAATTGCTCAATTTCGCTTTTGTCCTACATTTTTAACAAATTTAAAGACTTATTCTATATACTTCTTTAGTTAAGCCTTCCTAAAAGGGATTAGCACTTTTCCATGCAAAATAATTTTGCATTCTAAGCTTTCAATTTACACATAGAGATCGTACAATCATTTCATGATCATGTCATCTTATTGATTGTAACTATCTATTCTAGCAAATCTAGCCCACAGTTCAAGGTATTAATTCTAAGCATCTATGACCTTGATATATTTGAGTTCCAATCACAAGTATCTCATTTTTTCTAACCCACTACGCAAGTCCACCATAACCTATGACCACTCAACTAATGGCCATCTCTAATGCATTTCTTATTAGGATACAAATTCATTCTCTATTGTATTTTGACAAACTAAAAGGTGTTATTAGGAAAAATATATGGCTTATTCACTCTAGTTTGAAGCTGGATAAGGAGATACTACCTATGGAATACTTAAAATTGTAAAATAAAGTTATTTTTAAAAATAAATTATAAATATAATCATTAATTCAAAGTTTGATCTTTTTATAGGTTGAACTGGATGTTCACAACCTCCAAAAGTTCAAAGAGTAGATGAATCCAAAAGCTACTAACAAGAATGACTTGGGCATTGCATGGATCCTCTTGAAAATGAAAGAAAAACAATTTGAATACCTCATTTTATAATGAATCCAAGCAACTATTGTTTTGCAAAGTATTAGTGTGCTTCCAAGCACTAAAGCGCTCTAAACCTCCCCATACAAGTGTACATGTACTTTATCTTTTAAAACAATCTTAATGCTTCCATTTTTTTAAAAGAAAACTAGTTCTATGCAAGCAAAAATAGTGGGCATAATTTGCATTTGACTACAAAAGATTGGATTCGCATTTGGCAAAATTCAATTACTATCACACAAGTTTGCAATTTGAAACTCTTAACAAAGAGCACTACTACATTAACTACAATAAAACAAAGAGCACCATTAAAATATTTTTTGTGCCTCGTCTATAAGTATTTATCCTTTTTCAAGATATAAAACCAAGACAGTCCCACACCTCATGTCCCCATATGGATGTACAACAAAACAAGTAGTTGCAACATAGCCACTTGGAGTAGGGAACAAAAGATGGTAACAGGAACGCGACGAGAATGGGAAAGTCCCAGTCCAAGAATGGGAAGGAAAGATAGAATTTTTAAATAGAAAGATTTACAAGCTTTTTCACAATTCTGCAATTCTAAATGCATACTTCAAACATCATATTGCACTAGTAAAACTGAATTGAACAATGCACAATATATTAAAACCAATCGATGCAACAGCCATTATTTTGGAGCTCAAGTGATGAGAGAGAGAGAGAGAGAGAGAGAGAGATGGGCATTTTGGAAGTGTTCCAGCATTCCAAGGGCCCATTCCATGTTGCCATGACTTGTAACTTGCAAGCAAAGGAGTAGGATCGTGCCCCAAAGGCCAATACAAATTAAGGATTGTGACAAAGATAGACTGATCCAAAGAGCCATACACCCAAGTATGGAGGACTTTACTTCAAAAGGAAGTTTGGTGCATACTCTCATCTGCAGAAGCACCTTTGGAAGAAGTTAGTTTGATCCATCTGCCGAATCAAGCTTTAGAGCCGGCCGTAAAGGTCATCATCCTTGACCATAGCAACATGGAACAAGAGACGGCAAAGGAGAACAAGAACGGAAAACACAATACAAACAGGAAGGCCCCATGCGGGCGTCTCACCTAGACCGGCATTGGGAAGTAGTAGCCATTTATGACTGCGCTATAAGCAAGAGGTGTGTAATGCTTCCTGAGAGAGAGAGCGTGTGTGTGTGTGTGTGTGTGTGTGGGCGGGGGGGGGGGGAAGGGGGCGGGGCGGCACCAAGGCTGGTGAAAAAGGTGGGAGGGCTGATAGATGGTACCCGAGCCATACATGGATAAAATAGCTCCAAATGAGTCGCAAGTGGGGGCAGGCAGATAGAATGTGGTGTTCCCAACAACATTCCTCCAAGTTGGAAAATTTCCTGCAAGGAACGTTGTCCGAAACGTGACAGGAACGTTCCCAGCAGTTGGAATACATTCCCTGTTCCTATCCATGAGAAAACCGCATTCCCACATTCCAAGCCCTTCCTAGCAGTTGGAATGCATTCCCTATTCCTATCCATTAGAAAACCGCATTCCCACACTCCAAGCCCCTATTCCCTCCATTCCATGTTGCTATGTCCTAGACCGTTCAGATATACCAGACACTTCGCGCATTTTATAGAGGGTGATTCCTCTGTGTGTGTGTGTGTGTGTGTGTGTGTGTGTGTGTGGGGAAAAACTCTAAACATCAGATGGCCTTGTACTTTGGCCGAGAACGCCGAGCACTTAAAATGCCCACAACAGTAGCAAGAAATCCATTCCAAAAACCAATGCCTATGCATCTTCACGTCAATGTGGATGATGGCCTTGCCTTGGACACAATCGTTGACCCAGAAGGGTAGCAACACCTGCACTAAGCTAAAGACCAGCATGTCATACCATGTTGCATCGTAACCAGAACTAGCGCATTAGCCTTTGTAAATTATCAAGGAAGACTGGTCTAGGCTTAGACCCAAGCATATTCTCAGCCCCTTCATTTCATATTAAAGACAGTAATACAGAAAACCGTCTTGTTCACTGAAAGGAGAACATATTCAGAAAAGGAGACAAAAGCCAAAACATGGCAGAAAACTAACACAACAGACACAGATTTGTATTTTCTATTCTTTTCGAAAAATGACTGTCCATTAACAGTGATTTTTCATTTAATATGCAAAATCATATACCAAAACAGATTTCAGACAATAATGGACCAAAAATAGCCCTGTGTAAAGGAAAAAAATTGGCAAATTACAGGGATCTTTTCGGTCCCAGGCTACCCCATTTGTTTAACTGACAAAGAGGCTTCGAAGTAATTGGTGATTTCCTGAGATTTTCCTTAATATGGACTGACACTGAAATGTTGTCAGGGAAGCTTGCAGGGCTCTCAGAAGGGCCAATTGCAGGTAAACTGCAAACGCTTTTTCCATCAGTGTGTGATTCTGTTTTTTGCATCTGCTTAGAGCTTGACACTCCATCAGGCAGTTGCCCATCGTCGTCATATGACACCTAACAAAATGGAAAGAACTTTCAGATATTTTCCCTAAAATGGGAAATAAGTGCACATCCGCCTTCAATAAAATTGCTCACAAACACAAAGTTCTACCGTGTCACCCACCTGATCAAATCCTTCCGATGCACAATATTCCACATGCACTCCATTAGTCCTTCGTGTTATGGATCTTTCATCCTGATCTCCACATAAAGATCTCTTTCTTTTTCTTGCATCTGAAACTGTTGTTTGAGCCAGTTTAGATGGAGCACATTGGAGAAGGGCTTGCAACAATGAATCATTTACTGTAACACAGATCAGCTTGGGACTAACTAAAATGAATACTTTCCTTTAAAAACAGAAAGTCCCACTTCCACAACTAGAAAAGAGAGTTCTCTTGTTGCCAGAGATAATGCACCAAACATGCAAGCACTACCATATAGATGAAAAATAAAGTCTGCAAATCAAACCTGGCACTCTGCTTGAGGCTGATTGATGACTATCCAATCTTTCCTGTTGTTGCACATCAACCACACCCTCTGCATGTGTGCCTGGTTGTGTGGATTTGACTGGTCCCGTACATTTTTGTGCCTCCACCACTCCACATTCCTTCTCATCAGAAAACTGCTGCACTAGCCTGTTGCCATTTTCAGAGTGGGACCGTGGCCTAAAATGCTTCACCCAAGGATTTGCTAGTAGAGCCCAGGGAGTTGAAGCTGGGATGAGAGGCTTTGAGATCATCCTCCAGTACCAATCCCCGTTCTGGCAAGACTTGAACTGTCACAGTTACACTATGATTAATTTAAGGACAATCTTCAAGCGTTATTCACAGTGATAACGCATGAACCTATGACTTCGGTACTTGAATCTGCATAAACTATGGATGAAAGACAGAAACCATATTCCAAAGAATTCATATGCAATTCACTAGCATGTTGAAAATTTACGTGCAATTCACTGACATGACTTTCAACAGACCTCTGTGGGGAGATGAAACCGTGACTCTGCTGAGTTACCCTCATCCATATCCAAGCGATGAGGTGCTTGCCCACACAAGTCGGGGGCACAATATTCTCTGTCGTACAGATTCTTAACGAATGCTGCCTCCATAAAATTAAGATAAGAACTGTGCTTATCATCAGTCCAACAAGTATCGATGGAAACCGAAGCATCATTGTTCTGTCAACAAATAAAAGAGCACTCGATTAACAACTTGAATTTTCTCTGACTTATAATAATTTTTTAGAAAATGTCACAGAGAGTGATGAAAGGAAAATCTTTCTTCGCAAGATCGTGCCAGAAACAAATCAAACCTTCTCTGGCAAGTGCAGTAAATTTTGTGATCTAAGGGAGAATTTTTGACAGAATGCTGAGATGCAGAAAATATCAACAATTGAAGGATAGGATTTTGAAAAGATCAAATTATTGTGATTACAGACTAAAGTATCGGCCACATTTAACATCACTTCTGCATGTTGAGAATGAACTCCAGTAAGGTGTCATCAGGTCTGTGCGCATGCAGAGATACATAAAAACAAGCCTCCATTACCGTGTTATTACAACCGTTTGAGTCATCTGATTTCGGCTGCTGCACAAAGGTGACTATGGAAGTCGCAGAACTGCAGCTGGAGAGAGATGCGTCGTCATCATGATCATCCTCATAATCATGATCATAATCATCATCATCGTCATCATCATCGTTGTCATCAAGGCTTTGGCCACCACGATCATCATCGGTGTCAAGAAGTGACGGTGAGTCTGCATGACGATGGCCATCACCATAGTATTGTTCTGAGGCAGGGCTGATGGAGGGGGCGGGGGCAGTGGCTGCGGCCGCGGCCGTGATGACAGTGGTGTTGAGCGGGATGCTGCAGGGGCACGTAGGTTCGCCCATTGCAGGGCTGCTAAGGGAAAAACGAGGCGCCGTGAAGGAGATCTGTTGCCTGTTCTTGTTCTCTCTTGTTCTGCGTGCTCTTTTTCTTGTCCTTCGAAAGCTCGAGAGAAGATCTTCTTCTCTCTTCTTCGTCGTCCTCTTTTCTTTTCCTTTGCGTCTTCAGCAAAAGCTCGAGAGGCCTTCTTAGTCTTCTTCTTCTTCTTCTTTCGTGTTCCTTGTTTCTATTTCTTGTTTCCTTTCTTCAGCAAAAGCTTGAGAGATGGACGGAGGGAACCTATCTGTCTGTCTGTTGTCTTCTACTTCTTCTTCTTTCTCGTCTTGTTTTCCTTGTCTGTCTCCAGCCAAAGCTTGAGAGATCGAGGGAGGGCAGCGTGTCTATCTATCTGTCTGTCTGTCTGCTTCTTCTTTCTTCTTGTATCTTCCTTCTCTCCTGTCTTTCTTTTCCTTTCTTTCTTCAGAAGCTAAGAGTCTCTTCGGAGTTATATTTTTGCCCGCACGCAGACGCCCGGCGCAAAGAAAAATGCAGGCACGAAGACGACAGGATCGTGCTCCCCGTCACTCCCTCTCTACACGCCAGTCCTCCAGCGTGTCATGACCTTTTGCGTCCGTTCTCACCACGACTATCAGCTATGCGAACCCTCGGGTCCGACGTGGACAAACAAAAACGGATAATGTTAAACCGCCCCTCCTGCGGAACAGCGGTTTTGGACCCAAAAACTACCTTCTTGGAAAAAAATATCTGGCCAGATCTTTTTTCTTCCTCCATTTTGAGATATTTTCGGCTTAACGTGTCCGAGGGAGAGATGGCGACACGTCATCAAAAGGAGCTTCGCTTTTTGCCCCGATCTTTTTCCTTTTCCTCAGATAAATGCAGAGAGTTTTTTTTTTTTTTGAAAAATCTCTTTTTCTGGATCCGGTGACAGAAAATCCGGGGCTCGGGAAGAAAAAAAGACAAGTTTTGCTCCAGCCAACAGGAAGAAAGACAGCCTTTTTCTGGATTCCGAAATTCGGATTCACGACCTAAGAAAATATACAAATTCGTACGTTTCGAGAAAGGCTAATGTATTAAAAGGAAAAAGAAAATATTTACATCTTTGACAATAACCAAACATTGGCTTTTAGTGTAAGCCAGGAGAAATAGATACCCTGGTCTGGCATGGTGGCTGAGTGAACAATTTTGCTAACATATAAGGGCAACATATTGCATTCCTAGTGCCTACGGGCGGGGCTGTTAGGTATTGTATGGGACGAGGCTGTGAAGAGCCTTTTGCTTGGCTTGTATACACGATAGACCCAATATAAGTTGTAAGCACCTATGATGAAAGAGAATGCCTTTCCCTATTACAAAATATATTTTATTCATGTAGGAGAATGAGAGGGGTGGATCAGTAGCATCTTGCAACATCCTTGGTAGTAATCAAGATGTTGGATAGCTCATGTTCTTGGTTAGCCACATCCATTCTAGATTTGTTTTCTACATCTTGAAGATCCTAAAGCATCTTCCTCCTTATCTGGCTCTTCAATCAAATCATCAACCTTTGATGCCTTGCACCAACTTGCACAAGAAAATCAAATTTTAGACGTTGGATATTTGAACAAAAGTTACCTTTCAAAATAACGTTTCTTTAACACCAAATAAACCAAAGAAATTATGCTTTGATAAAGGACCAAATTAATACATATGTGTTGTACCTATAATGTATAAACAAAAGTGTGAGGATTTCTAGCAACAAAGGAAGAATGAGAATTCATGGCACCACTATTCTATCATTATTGGGAAACGTCAACCTCGAATCTCAATAGAGACCATGCAACTGGACAAAGCTTCAAGAAACCCAAAAGAATGCCTCTTTCTATCTGTAATGTTTAGTTTTATGTTACCAAAAAAGATTCACTAGGAGGGAAGATAATTAAATGGACAAGCTTTGTTAGACTATGGAGTGATAGCATGCTTCATGGATGAGAAATATATAGAGCAACATGGTATACAAATCCTAAGGAAAGCAAAGCCAGTATATGTAGAAGTAATTGATGGTCAATCTCTTTCTTCGAGAGATATTAGGTATGAGACTCGACCCATAAATGTTGCCCTAAGGAGCCTTGTATCAGATATAGCCTTCAACATCATCCATTAACCAAATAGTCTCATTGTTATTGGGCTACCCTAGCTAGAATTACATAACTCTGATATCAATTGGAGGTCTAGAAAGGTCAAACCAAGACCAATGCAAAATATTAAAAGAAAGAATTTGTAGAAATTACATAGCATAGCAGACAAATTCTAAGCAAGGAGTAGAGAACATACAATGAGCATACAACAAATATGAGAAGAATAGAGACTGCTTTAATTTCTAATGAATTGATACAAAGATGGCATTGTCCACCCATTGTCGCAGCGTGTAGGGTTGAAGGTCACCACTGGGGTCTAGCAAGAGAAGAATGTATGGGGGTTCAAGAGCTTAGACTCCGGAGATGGTAGAGATAAGAGAAGGGTTGAAGGTTTCAAGCCAAGTTCTTGAATATAAGAGACAGCAGGGTGAAGGTAGATTCAAGGAGAGGAGTAGACGGAAGAGAAGGGGTTTGAAGAAATTGAAGATGTAGAAAAATACTCAAAAAAAGAATTAGAAAATGTAGAAGAATACTAACAGAGATGAAGCCTATCAGTTTCTTTCAACATTATGAGAAGATATAACTCTAATAAACAAAAACGTGTATAAAATAATACCTTCTTCTATGCTGCTCAGATCGCCAATCTAATGCTTCCATCTAATATTTTGAACCATGGACACTAGCACTAATGTCTAAAATGGCATTGGCTCTCTAAATCAATAAGAAAGCCACATTCTAGATTTTTTTAACACGGTATGTGTGTAGCGGCACGACATCCACCCCCTCCTAACCTGCACATTCTCTAGCATGTGCCAAAGTCTTATGGATCTGCAATGTCAGAAGAAGTATCTTCTGCCATGTCAATGTCTTCATCTTCTGCCTCTTCTTCTTCCTCTATGTCTTCATGCTCTTGAATTATATCCAAGTCTTCTAACTCATATGTTGAACTTTCTCTTCGTTTGAAGAGCTTGATTTCTTTTCCAGCTATAGATACCTTCATGCTTGTTCTATCCAATTCAGCCAATGAATATGTGGCATTGTCATGAACGACCTTTACCACATACATGCCAAACCAACGCTTTACCATCTTCCTAGAAGCACTGTATTGATTATCTAGGCTGCTGTCATAGACAAGCACCCAGTCATTTT
The DNA here is from genome assembly GCF_053477565.2 of Lygodium microphyllum. Lineage (NCBI taxonomy): Eukaryota > Viridiplantae > Streptophyta > Polypodiopsida > Schizaeales > Lygodiaceae > Lygodium > Lygodium microphyllum. The sequence continues at coordinate 30,305,924 of NC_141161.1, read as the reverse complement.
CTTGAATTGCTCTTGGCCGAAGTCAATGTCGCTTATCAAATCTTCTTTTGTTCTTTAGTCTTGCTATCTTTAGCTTCTCAATATCTGCTTGAACATCTTCAGGCCTTCTTTCTAGCTACCATATGCGCAAAGTCAACAACTCTTCTCTACTGATGCCTTCCTCCTAAGGTAGAAGACTCCATGTGAGAATAGATTCTTCAATTGGCATAATTGGTTGTTGTCCATGCATAAGTTCAGCTGGCATATAGCCAATCACTGTACTGTGAGTAGTCTGGTCAACCCATAATGCAAAAGGTAGCATTTTAAGTAATTCTTTGATCTTTTCTCTACAAGACTCTGCTAGAGCTTTGAGAATAGGTTGGTGCCCTCTCTCACTTTTCCCATTGCCCTCAAGGTTGTAGGCTGATGTTAAAGCCAACTTAATACCCAATTGAGCAAAGAAGTTGCGTGCCTCATCAACATCCAACTCTCCTCTATCTGCAGTTACTTTACCCACACAACCATATCTACAAAACACTTATTCAAGCAAAAAACGACAAACAACTTGAGTGGATTTGGTTGTTAAGGCTTTGCCTTCAACTTGATTGGTTAGATCCTCTCTTGCAAGCACTAAATATCGCATATTCCATATTCCTGTACGCATAGTTACAAGATCAATAACCCATCTATAATGTATAGACAAGGGATAAGTCGTTTGTAACCCATCTCGATGCTTGACCATAGAATACATCTAACACACATAACATGTTTCAACAAAATGTGCTATGTCCCGATATATGTTTTGCCACCAATATTTTTCTTTGACTTTAATAAAGGTTTCCCATATGTCTCTATGTCCTGCCCATGAACTTTCATGAAATTCCTTCATTATCTATTGTTGCAACCTTTTGTTACCTACAACTCGAACATGCGCTCTTTTCTTCTTCTTTGTATACTTCCGTAGATGTCATTCTTTAAGAAAAAAGCCATAAGCTTTCCTCTTGATATGCTTAAACTCCTCATCAGTCCAAATCTCCTTCTTCTTCATTGTGCTCAAATATTGGCCGATCTTCAGCCAATCTCCTTCATAATCTTCTTCAAGAAAATGAACTACAACTTAAGCAATGCAATGAGCATGCTAGCTTCTAGTTGAGCACCCTATTATTTTAAGCTTTGGACCAGTATATGCAGTAACTAAAAATGTACTTTTAGCAGCCATAGAATGAAAGTCTTCAAGTATGAATTCTCCAACTTCATCTTCTTCCATAAGCTCTTCTTCATTGTCATATCTTTGTACGTGATAGTATGTCAGCAAAACTAGGTTTTCCTTTCCTGTAATATGCTTTAATTTGGGGTTAAGAGATTTAATATATGCAATCTATCTTAGCATAGCAATGTCAGGTGTAGAGGAGTTGGAAATCATGCCCAAGAGTGGAAGACAATTAGTTTCTACCACTACGGAAGCACCTATAAAGTATTCACGATCACACTTTAATGTTGTTACAACTCCCCACAATTCCCTTTTTACTTGTGCATACCTTATTTGACGTTCATTGAGAACTTTTTCTCCAAAACGAATTGCATACCTATTACCTTCAAGATCCTCTTGGCCAATAGCCCATCCTATCCCAATGGGACTTGTATCCACAGTGAGGATGATGGGTTGACCATTTGAATAATCAGCCCTTTTGAGAGTAGGGATTGAAATTAACACCTTCTTTAATTTACACATAATGAGAGTATGCTCATTACCCCAAGAGAATCTTTGGCCTTTTCTTAATAATTAATAAAGATTTTCGGCTACATGAGCAAAATGTGGTATCCACCTGAGATAGAATATGCATGCGCCAAGAAATCTTCTTACTTTTGAAATATTTGTGCATTTTTCTTGCATTCTGCTGATGGCATCTATCTTGATTGGCGAAGGTTTGCGTCCATAGGGGCCACATAGATGATCGACCACTAGGACTTCTTCTACTCCAAAAATCAACTTAGCTCCTGAAAGGGTAAGATATACCTCTTCTAGCCTTGTCAAAATCCTGTCACAATCATGAATATGGTTAACTACAAATGTCATGCAACCATCTTGATCAAGCTCCTCATTCTTTTCATTGACTTCACATCCCTTGATAGGTACATCATGAAGAAATGGAAGAGTAAGTTGTGGAATAAAGTCCCTTAAGACTTTGTGCATGGCATTCATCATATGGGCTACGGAGTTTGTTGCACCTTGTGGTAGAGTGCACATGCGGACCAGTCCAAGAGGTGTCTTCATTGTGGTAATGTTTTGGCTTTCTAATGAAAGCTGAAATTGGTCATATCATGAATATAGGTCACCCATAGAATAAATTGCTCTACTTGCAAAAGCTTCAGCAAACTCGTCAACAATTGGACTTGAACCAACATTTCGGATTGTGACACAATTAACAGGCTGTAGATCTTGAATGAATCGTAAGGATCCATTTTTCTTGGGCACACTAAACCATCAATTTGAGTAAGGTGCTGAAGAAGGTTCTAAAATTTTCATTTTGATCTTCTCATTTAGAAATTCCAATAATTTGGGCAAATGCGCCCTTGAAACATGAATAGGCTTGAGGTTCCAAGGCACATGTGGGACCGTAAAAATAATCATAGGAGCCACAATATTTGGATCCACACAACTTATTTCACTTGGCTGAAATGCAAAAGCTTTTCCATGTTTCATTACCATTTGCATTTTAGCCGGCGAAAGGAAAGAATTTTCACCTATTTTGAGCTCTTTTATACTTCAGATGTGAACTTGTGACCAATGTTGGAAGGATCACGAAAACTTGGCTGATTTGCTACCCTATCAGCTAGCCCTTCACTTTCAGGAGGTAGTGGGACTGCCACAGGCTTGCTTATAACAACCCATACTATTGGCTGTACATAGTGTATCACAATCGCAAGTGTTTCGAGTTTTGAAGTGAGTTCTCTTGTAATCCGAGATCCCCTTAGGGCGTTATTGCCATGTTTGCCATTGGCCATGGTGGCATTGGCGTTTGGCTCAAGACCATGTTTGCCATTGGCCATGGTGGCATTGGCGTTATTTCCGTGTTTGCCGTTGGCCATGGTGGCATTGGCGTTTGGCTCAAGACCATGTGTTCTCTTGCAATCAGAGATCGCCCATTCCAAAATTATTATGGCTTCGTTTCAAGTTCGGATGAGTTCGCAGGCCTCCAACACTAAAGAAGAAGCAAAGTCTGCTTCTACACGACAACCACCTGCATTCCATACAAACAAAAGAAATTCCAAGCATGACGAAGTTTCTGAGGTAAATTTTAGTGATATCCTTAAAAGAGTAGCTTCTCTTATTGAACCTCACTATCTCTTAAGAAAACCCTCTTCTTCTTCTAATCCCCCAGAATCCTTATCTCATGACATCTCTTCTAGAAAATCTATCCAAAGCAATAATCTTGTTGAGCCCCTCTCGTATCCTAATCACCCCGCTAATATCCATAAAACTCCTATTAATGTACATTACCTAGAATCTAATATACAATCTATCAAAGATTGTATTACAAAACTCACTGTAGTTTTAATCTCCAAAATGCTTACATAGAACAACTTGTAGGAAAAAACCAAAAAAGCCTTGTATCTACTTCTCCTACTGTTTCACATTGTTCTTTTCCTATTATACCTAACCCCTCCACTAATCCTCAACAATCCGGTTCTTAGTGCTGATGCTTCTCAAGAATCTCATCCTCTTCATCCCAAAGATAAGAATGAACAACTTGCACCTGATTCTCCCAATGTTTCGTCGTAGATTTATGATAAACAAGAGAATTTTGCATTAGGTTCCTATGGTGTAAGTTCTTATGGTGATCTTAAAGTAGAAAAATAGAATTTCCTATCTAGTTCTTTTTCTGCTATGCTCCAACAATCTCCCCCTGTTGCTCTTCAAGACAAACAAAGAGATCTTACATCTAGTTCTTCAATCGAGCATCAACAGTCTAATTCTATTGACTTTCAAAATCGACACAAGGATCTTGCATTTGGTTCTTTGCCTATTTCTAAGGGAAAGAATTTAGATGTTACTTCACAGTCTCATCTTGGTGTTACTTTATGGCCTCAACTTGGTGATCCTAAATATCAAACCAAGAATGATGCATCTCGGTCTTTTGGTGTTTCTCCACAGTCTCCTCCTCCTGTTCTTGATGAAGAACCTAAAGAATTGGTATCAAGTTTCTCTCCTCTTCCTCAATGATGTTGTCTTGCTCCCCGCAAGAGAAAAGGATAGCCATTCACTTATAGCCAATGCTATTTCAGACATTAGTGTTAGTGTCCATGGTTCAAAATATTAGATTTTTAGTCATGGTTGGAAGAGACTTATAACAACCCATACTATTGGCTGTACATACATATAGATTTGCTAGAGACACAATTTCTGTAGCATAAGGAGGTTCAATCTTTTTACATGATGCACTACCATAGCCTCTTTTTATAGCAGTGCAGCTCGAAAACCCTTGAATTCTTGGGCATTAGGAGGCACATGATAATCACGCAGTCGATCTCTGTTTCGATGATGGTTAACACACATAGTAAGAAATTGGACAGCTCATTCAGTATCCTTGCTTCGAATTCGAGCATAGAAAGAACCATCATCAAGAGCTTTTGTTTCCAAGCAGGCTTCAGAAATGTAAGGTTGCCCAAGAATGATAGGATAACTACAAGAGCCTTGAACAAAAAAGTAAAAATTGTCTTTTATGTCTCCAATAGCTGCCTGTACATTAGGACACACAGCATATAACTCTCTAAAAGAGTTGTTTGCAGCTCTCATTCGCCAACCTGGATCAACATCTATGGGCCATCCGCCACTTTCATAGAGACTCCTTGCCATGACATTTATCTCCAAGCCATGGTCTAAGAGTGCAATACATGGTGTTTCTTTTTCTCCAATTTTGACGACTATCTCCGTTGTTGCTCTTGCCTAATGTGTACGGGAGTAGTGACTACTTGGAATGAACCGAGCCTCTTCCTCCTCATGCATGTACTATAGACGACCTTCTTTTTGAGAGGTGGGCTACCCAACTGGTTTGGACCCAACTGACCATTACATTTTCAGCTTTCACTTCTTTAATTCTTGTATTCATGCAAAAAAGCATGCATTGTTTCTTCAGCTTCATCACCAACATATTGTCTTTTCCTTTTGATTACATTAATAATTACATCATGGAATTCACGTTTCGCAATTCCAAGAATTTCGCCTGAGGTGAATTCAATTTTGCTTCCTAGAATTTGTTTTTCTAGGACTCGTTTGAGATCGGTTGTTTGCGGATTCTATGTCAGACTGCAATTTGTAGCCTGGCTGCTTGCCTTTCTTCTTTCCTTCGGTCTTCTTTGTTTGTGGCGCATCTTCCATTGCTTGATCTCAGGTTATATTTTCATCAAGCTTTGGTTGTTCAGGCGTTCTTCTAGTTACCCGTTTCAGAGGACCAGAAGAGGAAGATCCTAGTTCATATTTTCTTCTTCTCTTTTTTTCAATCAATACTTCTTTATGATTGATGTCAGCCAAATGTGCAAAGGTGGGAAAAGAATCTACCAGTTTTTTCCAATCAGTTTTTTCCAATCAGTTATTTCTCGAATGCACTAACTTGCATTAGCCAAATCTTCTTTGGCTGCTTTATCACGTTCCATTTAATCTAGTGTCTACATCCATACTTTAGATTGCACATTAGCTTTACATGCTTTCAAACTTGATTTAGTTGGCTCAATTTGCAGTCCATAGGTAGTTGCATCAATTGCTGCGTAGGCATTCTTTACAGCTTAATCTTCTAACCTTTTCTTCATTCCACCATTGCCAAAATTTGGCTCCAGTGGAAGACCAGTTTCAGTTGCATGAATTTTTTCGTCTTTCCAAAAGACGAGTGATGCCACGAGGTATATTCCACGGTGGATTTCGTGAGGTTTTGCGGTGGATTCTGTAAAATTATATTTGTTGCCGGGGCTCATACACAAGGTGGATTCCTTGTGCGAAAAGTCGATGGGGACGCATGTCCTTTTCGGGCGTCTTGTTAATTTAATGTGCAAGTGGGTGATTCCATAGCGGGTGATTTCGCAAAATACATATTTAAATTAATGGACATTTTATGAGTTTAGAGTGCGCACTCATAATAAATTAAGGTTAGGATTGAGTTCTAACCAATTTATTTATTTTGTAGCTAAAGACTGTTAGGTATTCACTTTTGTCAGTTTAATTTTATTATTTTCTAACAATTGTGAATGCTTCAATTGATGTGTAGAGCAAGCAACGGTGGCATTGGGAAGCACTGGACGATAGCATGTATTCAAGTTATTTAGAAGAAATTATCATTTTTGATGGGCGTGCATCTTAGGCGTGGCGCCAATATTTATTTTGACGTGCTTATTTATTAAAGCACCTAACATTTATGTATTATTTTGTATGCCCATGGGCGCACGATTTAAATATTTGTTATTGGACATTCTATTTGGGCATATCCGACTTTTTGGGTGCCCAATCGCTTTAATTCTTTAGTGGGATAAAAGCAAACACAAAAGCTAAAGTGTGCTAATTGTAAATTGGGCTTTTTTTAAAGCTTGGAGATGAATAATATATCAAATACATGCTTTGTGGAGCGCTCGCACCCAATTAGTCTTTTGCTTCATGTCGTGCAAGCTTTTCTCTTGTTTTTTGTGCAAAAGTAGAGTTTTTTTGTTCTTGGGGACCTTCTGACGCTCAATACGCACGCATACAACATCCGATCTATGCACCAGTGGTATCAGAGCAAAGCTGAGATCGAGGGCTTCCAATCGCTTACCATCTCGCGCGAAGGCGGAGCTCCTAGAACGATCAAACTCTATAGTCAGTCTCGCGACAATCCGTCAATACCAGCGTGTTCCTGGTGGTGAAGAACCCCCTGCTACGCACTTGGATCGCGAAGGACCAGCCTCTACAGGTGGAGGACCACTCGGAAAGTTCCTTTGTAAAATGTTTTTCTCAGAGAGAAGCAGATAAGTAACTTCTATTAAGTTTGATTAGAAAGCTTAATAAGCTTTCTACAAAGCTTAAACTCCACAATTTCAAACGTCCGCGGTGGTAGGACGTACTGACTGCCGTCGACGCCGTTCAAAAGCTACCGCCATCCTTTTAAAAGAAATGATTTAGTTAAGCTTTAATTACTTAAAGCTTAAAGCTTTCAACTTTACAAAGTTTCAAATTTCAATTTCAAATCTCTCCATAGCAGTAGTTCCCATTGAATCAAACACGAGCTTATTTTCAACTTCCCTGCAAGTCCTTGTTCACACCTATGGACTGACAGAGTTCAATTATAGCAAACAGATTGCTACACGTAGACTACACGCACAAATTAACTTCTTGGAAGAAGACCGTGACATCAATTTCAGCATCCGCAAAGAAGAAATACTGCAAAAAGCCATTAAAAAAAAGAAATAAGCCTTGTAAACCCGACTTTGAGCTACGCTCATCCTGCTAACAAGATTTTGAGTGTGTGAGGTCTTTTGGAATTTGCAGGATGTTCGATCAAACCATGGAAGATTTTATGGCCAAAGGTGATTTACCAGAACCAACAATGGAGCAAAAATTGGATCTAATTATGATGCAGCCTCAAGAGGAACGAAGAGCACGTTAAACTTTGTAAGCTCAATTGGCCAATATGCAACGATCTAACATCAATCACGA